>NW_022436943.1:65133802-65138800 GCF_009761245.1 Sapajus apella
GGAGAGAGATAGCAAGGGGAGAAATGCCAGATGTAGGTGATGGGGAGGAAGGCAGCAAGTCACACTGCCACGTGTGTTCCTATGCAACAATTTTGCATGTTCTTCACATGTACCCCAAAATGTAAAATGCAATAAAATAAATAAATGGGGAAAAAAAAAAAAAAAAAAAAGAAAACGACAGGCCAGCCTTAATGATGAGGAGCAACACATAAAACTCTATTAAATATGAGCAAGAAGTGCATTCACAGCACCTTAGAGAATTATGTGTCGGACCGAGGGAAGCACAATCAAGGAATTTAAGAATCTTTCATTATGAAGCAACTTCATTTGTATAATTCATTACATTAATACATCTAAGAAAAAAACATATGATCACCCCACAGATGATTTTTTAAAAGCAACGGACAAAATTTAATAATGATTCTTGATTTTTTAAAAAAGAAAACACAAAATAAAATAGAAAGTACAGGTTCTTCATGAACATACCTTTCTGAATCCAGAGCCATACTCTGCTTAACAGAGTAACAGCAGAGCCATTCCTAACAGATGTCTACTACAGCCGCCACCAGCTACCACCATGTGAAGGATCTAGTCCACAAAAATAGGTGAGAGAAAGAAACCAGAGTATAAAATTGGAAGGAGAAGGTTAACCATTCCTATTTGCAGTTCATATGACTGGATACCTGGAAAACCCAAGGTGATGAACTAACAAAACAACAAAAGAATTCAGGAAGTTAGCAAAAACCAATTCTTTTGTTTAGATGGAATCTCACTCTGTCACCCAGGCTGAAGTACAGTGGGGCGATCTCAGCTCACTGTTACCTCTGCTTCCCAGGTTCAAGTGATTCTACTGCCTCAGCCTCCTGAGTAGCCGGGATTACAGGCACGTACCACCATGCCTGGCTAATTTTTTAATTTTTAGTAGAGACGGGGTTTCACTGTGTTGGCCAGGCTGGTCTCAAACTCCTGACATCAGGTGATCTGCCTGCCCCCAGGTGATCTGCCTGCCCCAGCCTCCCAAAGTGCTGGGATTACAGGCGTGAGCCACCATGCCTGGCCCAAAGTTAATATTTAGACAATAGTAGCATTCACACACATATAATATTCCTTCGAACAATAAAAACGATAAAATTTTGGGGAATAATGAAATCCTGACTCAAAACATGCCACAAAGTTATAGTAATCAAAACAGCATGGTGATGACATAAAAACAGACATACAGACAAATGAAACAAGATAGACAGCCCAGAAATAAATCCACTCATTTATGGTCAAATTATTTTAGACAATGGTGCCAAAAACTCATAATAAGAAAAGAACAGTCTCTCAATAAATAATGCTAGGAAAACTGCTTCTCTATGTACAGAAGCTTAACTGTAAGCACAACTCACACCATATACAAGAATCAACTCAAAAATGGATTAAAGACATCATTTAGACCTGAAACTGTAAAACTCCTAGAAAAAAAGAGAGGAAAAGCTCCACAACATCAGTCTGGGCAATGACTTTTTGGATATGACCCCAAAAGCAAAGGCAATAGAAGTGAAAACAAACAGGGTTACATCAAATTAAAAAGCTTCTGCACAGCCAAGGAAACAATCAACACAGTAAACAGACAATCTACAGAGGGGGGGAATGTCTGCAATCCATACATCTGATAGGTGTAAACATCCAAATACAGTATATAAGGAACTCCAAGAACTCAATAGCAAGAAAATAAATAACCCCATGAAAAAAGACACAAAGTTCCCGAACAGTTATTTCACAGAAGACAGATACACAAAAAGGCACTCGACATCATTAACCATCAGAGAAATACAGATTAAAACCCAGTGAGACACCGCCTCACCTCTGTTAGAATGGCTATCGTCACAAAGGCAGAAGATGGTCAGTGCTGGTGAAGATGTGGAGGAAAGGCAGCCCCTGCAGCCTGCGGGCGGAATGTCAATTAGTACAACCTTGATGGAAAACAGTGTGGAGGCGCCTCCAAAAATTCAATAAAGAAGTACCACCTAATTCAGCAACCCCACGACTGGGAATAGATTCAAAGAAAGCACGATCAGATGGTGAAGAGACCCGCACGCCCATGTTCACTGCAGCACTGTTCACAAGAGCCAAGATAGAGAATCAGCCTCAGTGTCCATCACCAGATGACTGGATGGAGAAAACGTGGCACCTGTTTTCTCACAGTGCAATGTTATCCAGCCTTGAGAGAAAGAAAGCCTGTCCTTTGTGACAACACCGATGAACCTGGAAGACAGGATGTTGAGCAAATACGCCAGGCACAGAGATACAAATACTGCATGTTCTCACTCACACGGGGAGGCTGACAAAGTTGATCTCATGGAAGTAGAAAGGGGTTACCAGAGACTGGAGGAAGGGAGGAGATTGGCCAATTGATACAAAACGTCAGCGGCACAGGAGGATTAAGTTCGAGAGACCCTGCACAGCATGGGGTGTAGAATTAGTAACTTCCCACGGATGGATGGATGAACCCACACATCCTCTCTGGAGGATAATCTGGCAGTGTACATCAAAATTACAAAAGTGTGTACCTTTTGAAACAGCACTTGTTCTGGGCATCCATCCTGCACGTATTCACACTTAAACACGCAAAACAGCACACGGACCAGGCCATCCATTCTGCCATAGGGAGCGATCTAAAGTCACCTAAATGTCCACCCACGGAGGACTGTGAAATCGATCTGGGCATATCCACACCATGGAATACTCTGTGACTGTCAGAAAGAAGAAGGGAACCCTGGACTGATTCCAAAACATCTCCACAGCACTGACATTAACACTTCACCAAGGGAAGGAGGGACCAAGGTGCAGGAGTGTGTCATCCTGTGGCTTGTGAAAGGAAAAGCAGAGGAAATGTTTCTGTTTGCTTGGAATGTATAATGAAGCTCTAGAAGGGCAGTCATTCTTTGCTTAACGATCGGCGATTTCCTCACTGCAAGCATCACGGACTGTATCTACACACACCTAGATACTGGAGCCCAAAACACACCCCGGCCATTGGCAAAGCCTACTGCTCCAGGCTACACACCTGGACAGCAGGTAAATGTACTAAATGCCGTGGGCAGCTGTAACACAATGGTAAGATTTAGTGCATTTATACGTATCTAAACGTAGAAAAGGTACAGCAGAAATACAGTTGTAAGGGTTTTTAAATGGTACACCTGTACAGGGCACTTACCGTGAATGATGTCTGCAGGACTAGACACCGCCTGGGTGCCTCAGGGACTGAGTGAGTGACAGTGACTGTGAAAGCCTGGACATGACTGTCACTACCGGAGACTTTACAACAAACACTGTACACCTGGGCAACACGATTTTTTTTTAAAGTTTTGGTGGCTCATGCCTGTAATTCCAAAATCCTGAGAGGTCAAGGCAGGAGGACTGCTTGAAGCCAGGAGTTCAACACCAGCCTTGGGTGTGGTGGCGTGCACCTGTAGTCCCAGCTACTTGGGAGGCTGAGGCAGGAGGAGCACTTGAGCCGGAAAGTCGAGGCTGCACCACTGCACTGCAGCCTGGGTGACAGGGAAGCCCTGTCTCAAAAACAAAAGTTTTCCTCTCTTCAATAATAAATTAACCTTAGCTTACTGTACGTTTTTACTTTATAAACATTCAAACGTTTTTAAACTTTTTGCCTCTTGTAGTGACATTTAGCTTAAAATGCAAACAGTATACAGTTGTACAAAAGCATTTTCTCCTTTACACATTTACTCTATAAGCTTTGTCCTGTTAACTTGTTTTTAACTTTTTAATCTTGTTTGTTAAAAACTAAGACACACACACACACCCCAGCCTAGGCCTGCCTACACAGGGTCAGGATAATGAGTATCACCATCGTCCCTCTCTACCTCGTCCCACAGGAAGTCTTCGGGGCAATAACCCACGGGAGCGACCACCTTCTAGGAAAACACTGTCTTCTGGACACTGATGGTGGCGGTGGCCTGCCTGGAGCAGCCGCTGTGGTGAGGCTGGCTGCGGCGGGGGAGGTACGGCAGGGGCTGTGCACTCAACTGAGCCGGCGAGAGCCAGGAACAGCCCATTCCGAGCTGGCGGGGTGGGAGCCCCACACTCCTGGGCACAGCTGCACCCTCCCAGGCATGGCTGCACACCCAGGCATCCCTGCGCTCCTGGGGGCCCAGGAGGCCTCCCTGCCCCTGCAGGCTCGGAAGTGCCTATTCCCACTGCCTGGCCTCTCCCGGTTCCTGGTGCCTGCTCTGATTTTGGAGCAAAGTTGAAGCCAGGCCTGAGCTCTGTAGCAACACAGCTGGGAGTGCACTCACAGAGGTGCTGACATGCCAGCCCCTGCCACCTCAGCCCCCTCTGGACTTTGGCTGCCAACAAGCATGGCAGGGAGGCTGCGGAGGAGCTGAAGGTGGCTCAGCACAGGACTGCAGGTGCCCCTTGCAAACAGCCTGGGCACCATGGATGACATGATTGATGGCAGCAGGAGGCAAACAGGCTCCTGCGCGGAAAGGGGAAGGTCCCCAGTGAAGCCCACCTTCAAGCCAGGGACAGCCTGAAGCCTGGGAGCTGGGCCATCAGTTCCAGGTGAGGTCTGCAGCCTGGAGTGAGAACTTATGGTGCTTATTCCGGGTCCACCAATGGCCGCCCGTGGACCATCAGCATGCACTTCCTCCCTTCTGAACCCATAAAAACTCCAGACCCAGCCAGACTCACACAGATGTCAGGACTACCAGCAGTGGGAAGGAGCTGCCCACCGCGGGTCTCCCCTCCACTAAGAGCCGGACGCTCATCAGGGCAGCCTCCTGTGGGAAGGAGCTGCCCACCGCGGGTCTCCTCTCCACTGAGAGCCGGACACTCATCAGGACGGCCTCCTGTGGAAGGAGCTGCCCACCGTTGAGTCCTCTCCACTGAGAGCTAGACACTAATCAGGACGGCCTCCTGTGGAAGGAGCTGCCCACCGCGGGTCTCCTCTCCACCGAGAGCCGGACGCTCATCAGGACGGCCTCCTGTGGA
>NW_022436943.1:65138810-65139196 GCF_009761245.1 Sapajus apella
CGCTCATCAGGACGGCCTCCTGTGGAAGGAGCTGCCCACCGTGGGTCTCCCCTCCGCCGAGAGCCGGACGCTCATCAGGACGACCTGCTTGCAGAAAGGACCTCCCCACTGCGGCTCTCCTGAGAGCTGTTCTGTCACTCAGTGAAGCTCCTCTCCGCCTTGTTCACCCATCAGTTGTCTGTGTACCTCGTTCTCCCAGGACAAGAACTTGGGGCCCACCGAGTGGCATGACTAAAAGAGCTGTAACACAAACAGGACTGAAACACATCCCCTCCCCGCCACTTGCCACATTGCAGGTGACAAGAAGGAGGGAAGAGCTGTAGCCCTCCAGGAAGCCCGGAGCAAGGAACTCCTCCAGCCAGCCCTGCGACACCCTCTTCGGGGCT
>NW_022436943.1:65139206-65179597 GCF_009761245.1 Sapajus apella
TCTTCGGGGCTCTGCCCCAGAGCAAGGAACTCCTCCAGCCAGCCCTGTGACACCCTCTTCGGGGCTCTGTGGCTCCTGGCGTCACCAAGCTCATCCAGAACAGGTGCTCACAGGGGAAGCCGTGCGCAGTACATCTGGTCCAGGTGCTCACAGGGGAAGCCGTGCGCAGTACGTCTGGTCCAGGTGCTCACGGTACGTCTGGTCCAGGTGCTCACAGGGGAAGCCGTGCGCAGTACATCTGGTCCAGGTGCTCACAGGGGAAGCCGTGCGCAGTACATGAGGTCCAGGTGCTCACGGTACGTCTGGTCCAGGTGCTCACAGTACGTCTGGTCCAGGTGCTCACAGGGGAAGCCGTGTGCAGTACATCTGGTCCAGGTGCTCACAGTACATCTGGTCCAGGTGCTCACAGTACATCTGGTCCAGGTGCTCACAGTACATCTGGTCCAGGTGCTCACAGGGGAAGCCGTGCGCAGTACATCTGGTCCAGGTGCTCACAGTACGTCTGGTCCAGGTGCTCACAGGGGAAGCCGTGCGCAGTACATCTGGTGCAGGTGCTCATAGGGGAAGCCGTGCGCAGTACATCTGGCCCAGGTGCTCACAGGGGAAGCCGTGTGCAGTACATCAGGTCCAGACACAGCCCTGCCCGGACCCAGCACCTGTGCCAGTGCCTGGAGCTGCCCCGTTGCAGCGGCCAGTGTGCCCGGCTGTGCACAGCGGCCGGGCCAGTGCCGGCTCACCCACACCCCCCGTCGCACACCTGGCTCGCCCTCGGCAGGTGTGGGATCTGGGGTGATAGCACAGCCCGCTCAGCTGAGTGCTCGGAACAAGCCCCCTGGGTGTGAGCACGACTCGGGCAGGAGGCACCTCTGGCCACAGAGCTTTCCAGCTGTCGAAGCGATCCCCAAGGATCCCACGACAATACCCCCTGAAGGCCCTGCCTGAGGCTGCTTCACAGTCAACTTTTTTTTTTTTTTGAGACAGTTTCGCTCTTGTTGCCCAAGCTGGAGGACCATGGTGTGATCTCAACTCACTGCAACCTCCACCTCCTGGGTTCAAGTGATTCTCCTGCCTCAGCCTCCCGAGTAGCTGGGATTACAGGTGCGTGCCACCATGCCCAGCTAATTTTTATTTTTTTAGTAGAGACAGGGTTTCACCATGTTGGCAGGCTGGTCTCAAACTCCTGACCTCAGGTGATCCCCCTGCCTCGGCCTCCCAAAGTACTGAGATTACAGGCGTGAGCCACTGCGCCCAACCTGCTCTTTTTTAATAAGTAGAGTGCACTCTAAAACAATGATAAAAAGCATAGTATAGTAAATATATAAACCAGTGACATAAGCGTTTATTATAGAATATTACATAGCATATATAACCGTACGGGCTGAACGTCTCTATGACCGGCAGCACAGCACGTCTGCTCACACCCACGTCACAGCGCCCACGTGAGCAATGCGTTGAACTACAGCATCATGGCTGCCAGGACAGCACTAGGCGACGGGAATTTGTCAGCTCCAGTGTGATCTTACAGGTCCGCCCTCATCTGTGCCATCCATCGCTGACCGAAACGTCCTTATGTGCACGTGACCGTGTAAGGCACTCACAGGAGGGGCCGCTGTGGCAATGAGGGCTGGGCCAGCCAGGGATGGGGACAGTTGCTACTGGATGCTTCCATCATCAGACCATCTAAACTGCTCGAAATGACTAAAGCAGAAGGTCATGAGAATAACCTGGGGGACACCCACACTGTGGAGCAGGCCTCAGCAACGGGAAGAAGCCACTCCTGCCACCTGCAGCCGCCTTGAGGACCGTCTGGGGAATAATGGCAAATGGATAAAGCCAGTCCCCAATGCCACACGCTGCAGGATTCCACGTGTACAACTGCGCTTCAAGTGACGACAATACGGGATAGAGAGCGGCCTGGTGCTCCCAGGAGGTCACGAAGGGTTGGAGGTGGAAACGGGCACCAGCACAGGGCTCCTCTCAGTGACGGCAGCCTCGGGCATGGCGGCCACATCCACCAGTCTGCTGGCTGTGCTGTTGTCCTAGTTCTGCACAAAGCTACCACTGGGGAAACTGGGTGAAAAGAGCTCAGGATCTGCAGATTATTTCTCACAACTGTATGTGAATTTACAACGGCCACAATAAAAAGTTTAATTTGCCAAAAGGCCCTGAAATGTCAAATGCCACACCTGAGGGTGCTGCGTGAAAGAACAGAAGTCACGTTCTCCCCAGTCTGGCTCCGCCGAGCACCCGCCCGTCCACTCCACCAGCACCCTCTGGAGCATCAGGACTAGAGGGAGGCGAAGCGTGACGTCCACCCTCTCCTAATGCGGAGAGGGAGTCCCAGGAAAAAAGCCAGGGGAAGGCCCAGGCAGCAAAGGTGCAGAGGTGGCGTCCCGAAGCACAAGCTGCCGGCTACACAGCTGGTATGGCATCACTCACGCTGCTCACCCGAGGCGCCCAGTTCTCATCCCTCGGGGAGCATGGGGCACTTCCTGTCCTCTTGTGGTCGGAGCCTCGTGGTTCCTTCTGGCCAATGAAATGTGAGTCCCCAACGGACACACACCTTTGTTGCTTCAGGCTACTAAAACCTGGGGGATTTTCATTCCAAAAGCAAAACCTTGCCAATGCGGTTACATTCTCCGCCCATCCAATCACCGCTCTGCCCACGCCGGCTGTCCGACTCCACTCCCTGCTCGGCTGGGAGGCCCTCCTGCCCTGGCTAAGGCGGAAGCCTGCAGGCTGCCCATGGGCCCCACACTTATGCCTGCAGCCTCCAGTGGCCTCCAGACCCTCTTGCATGGATTAAGGTGTCAAGATAATAGCTTCAGGGGCAGATACACAGAAAGGTGGGAGGCGCCCTGCCTGTCAGACCATCCCGCCAGACTGTCAGAAGCCGGGTGTGGGTCACGCACAGCAGCAGGGCGGGTGGACTGGACAGCTCGGACCTCTGACTCCCCATCTGTACACTGCGCAGTGAAACCAGCTCTAGAACTATTCCTAGCTACAGAATCTTTATCTTTTCTCTAAACACAATCATCCTCAGAAGACAGCACGGGAAACAGACCACGTCAGAGCTGCTCTGGGTAAAGGGAGGATGGTGATGGCGGCAGGGAGACTAGAGCCCCTGGGACTCCAAGGAGCAGATCACGTCACCCAGAAGTGCCCCACAGTCTCAGCCCGCTTCCCATGGGGCAGCGTGGGAAGGACAGGCCACACTTTCTACAGCCAGATCCCACAGGACTGGTTCCTCCTGCAGCTCTGTTCTGTGCCTGCTTCCTGGGCTTGGAAACTGCGTCACCTCTCAGGTTGGACAGAAAATGACTCCCACCTCCCTGCTCCAACCAGGGCCACCAGGGCCACCAGGCCACTGAGCTCTGAGCTGTGGGATGGCCCACAGGATCACCGCAGCACTCCTCACACCCCAGCTGCCAGCACACCCGTCCGCGTCCCTGCGTGCCCGGCCAAGGCTCCCCTGCTGGCCGCATCCCAGGCTGCGCCTGCGCCCTGAGAACAGGGGGTACACGAAGGGCGCAGGGCCCTGGAAACCAAGTCCCCATGAGGAGAGATGTGGGCAGGTGACCCGGCCTCCCTTCCGGAAGATTGGGTGATGTTGTCACCCTGGAGGCTGCTCTGGGAATTCAGGACCTGTCCACCCACAGGAGCATCTGCTGTTCCTGTCCCTCACCACTTCCTGCTCCTGGAGGGGCGGGGTGCCCATGCATCAGAGGCTGAGCAGCCTGAAGGTGAGGCTCAGCTCCTCCCCTCACGATCTTGTGCCCACTGTGTGCACTGTCCTGTGCTAGGGCCACACAGGCAGAAAGGACAAGGTCCTGGCCCTGGAGGAGAACACTAACGACCATGACGCAGCGCGGCAGGAGCCCTGCGGAGCCACTCCCCAAAGCCTGCAGCCCGCGCTCTGCCTCACTTCCCCAGGAGCCACCGGGCCCTCAGGATGAGCGGATGGGCTGGCTCCTGATGGTGGCCCTGATTAGAGACTTACACAGTCCAGGAGGTCACCGGCCAGGGCCACTCCAGGCAGAAGGGTGGCCCCAGCAAAGACACCCAGGGCCAGGCTGGGGGCAGCGTGAGAAGTCAGCGCAGCAGGTTTCCCAGAGGCTGGAAAGCAAATGCCAAGTGAAAGTGAGGCTGGAGCTGCCAGCAAGACTTTTAGCCAGGGGGTGGCCGGCCAGATCCACCCTCAGCGTGACGCAGAATCACAGGGGCCCAGACGCCCGGGTACCAGGAAGCAGCAGAAGCAGCGGTCCTCCCCAGTCACAATTCCCGCCTCCCGCACCCACTCCCAGCACGCCACGCTCTTCAGCGCCTCCCCACAAGTAAGCAGCAGGGGGAAGGAGGTGAGACTCCCAGCACCGAACCCAGCTCCTCATTGGCACCGAGGGCAGCCGGCCCAGGAAGAAGGCTGCTGTTTCTTTCTAATGTTGGAGAGACTGACCCTGGGCTTCTGCTTTTAAAACATGCCCCTTCCAAACACTTGGCCAGAATGGATCATGGGTCCGGATGGAGGGCGGCCAAGGTGGCCCGCTCTGTCCAGGGCTCTCTGACCGGAGCCTGGATGCCCCAAGCCCTCAGAACACTGCCCTCATCTTCCCCAGACCACACACTCTACTCCTTCGCTACCAGCCACCAATCCCCAGCCTCCCTTCACACAGGTTCCGTCTGCACCGCAGAGATGACAGCCAGGGTCAGGCTCAGGACAGGCACACACACACACACACACACACACACACACGCACACACACACACACACACACGCACACACACACACGCACACACACGCACACACATAATGCGCACAGGCACGCACACACGCACACACACACGCATGCACACACAGCCCCAAAACCCTAGATTCATTCACCTAAACCCCATCCACAGGCAACCACAGCCGCCAGGGGGTTCATGCGACCCCAACCTCATAGCCTCAAGCCCTATGGGAACGAGAGTCATGAGCTCTACCCATCTCCCCTCTCCACCAGAAATACCAACCTCCATACACGGCTTCCTTCAAACCTGAGAACCTTTGCCACACTCTGCTCCGGAACGCCATCTCAAGATGGAAGGGAAGGACAGGATTAGGTCTTCATGAGTGCAGTAACTGCCGTGATTAATAACACCATCTAACTCACAGGGAATGTATGTTTGTGACGCTGCTTCCAGCCTGGTCCTCCGGGAGAGCAGCAGAGCAGGACCGCCAGGCGGGCAGGCAGCAGAACGGTGAGCAGCACCTCTCATTTCTGCCTCTGATCAGAATCCTGATCAGAACACCAAGGCTCCCAAAGCGCACCCCCAGCCCTCCCAAAGCGCACCCCCAGCCCTCCCAAAGGGCACTCCCAGCCCTCCCAAAGTGCACCCCAGCCCTCTCAAAGCGCACCCCCAGCTGAGTGAGTTCCCCTGTCCGCCTCCTCACCGCTGACTACTGTGATCTTGCTCTGTAAGATGCACAGCAGTGTCCTGGGCAAGGTCAGGAAAGCCTGAACCTGCTTGCCACAGCATCCGTGCCAGGCACAGCCTTAGCACGTTATCCCAGAATACCATGCATCTCAGACAACAGTTGTGACAGCTGGGGCTGGGACTGGGACCTGCCAATGACCCTGTCCAGGCCAGCACCCCCAGCAGACTGTGCAGACTGTCCTTCTTGCCTGCAGTGTGTTCAAGTCCTAACAGGACCTACCCAAGGGCCAGAAAGGAAGAGCCCTGTACAGCACAGTCTGGATCTGAAGCCCACACAGAGTCACCTTCACCCCCATCCTGGACTCAGCAGGCCTCAGGGTGACGAGAGAATCTCACAGTGGATAAAGCCAGGCAGGACAAACACAGCTGGCTTTGATGAATGCCCTGGATGGCAGGCAGGACACCCTGAAACAAGGCCCCTGCAGGAGACACCACCCAACTCCACTCCGTGGGTGAGGACACCCTGCCCATGACAAATCTTCAGAAACCTACTCAAGGCACCTGGCTTGTCATTGTTGGTAAGGCCCTTCTTCTTTGCCAAGGGACTTGGACCATGAAAACTCTTCCTATGGAAGCTTCTAGATGGCTCCACAGTATAGCACTAACAGGAAGCATGGTGGAAAAAGAACAGCACAAGGTCAAGGTCAGCTCTGTCACTACCCCTCACTTCTGCAAATCTCACTGGACCCCAGACCCTGGGCCACAGCTGGACGGGCATTCAGACGCACAGATCCCCGTGGGTAGGGCGGCACACAGGGAGGCATGGAAAGGCGCTAGGGACCGTGGGTGCGGGCAGAATGATGGATGATCTTCCCCAGCTGCCTCAATGCACCCAAGAGGGACAGGATGAGGAGGCCCCAAGAAGAGGGCAGGGCCAAACATAAGCATCCACACTGAACAAGCGGCTGTCGCCTCTGGAGAGTTGGCACGGGCCACGCGCTCTCCAACTCCCTGCTCACTGGTCACCACTCCTCCACGCACAGATGCAGCAAATGTTTACACAGGGCCAACCCTCTCAGCAGAAAGCAGAGGAATCAGAGGAGGGATCCCCATGAGTCCCTTACTGGTGACGGTGTACAAAACACAGTGGCTGACAGCCGGACTGGGCCACAAGGTCAAAATCTACCTGCAGCAAATAACGCTATCCAGACAAACCTAGTAGCCACAGAGACGCCCGTGTGCATTAAAAAGAAGCCTGGCGCCAGACACCGTGACTCATGCTGGGAATCCCAGCACTTTGGGAGGCTGAAGCCAGAGAATGGCTTAAGGCCAGGAGTTCAAGACCAGCCTGGGAAATCGGGCAACATAGTGAGACACTCCTATCTCCAAAAAAAAAAAAGAGCTGGGCACAGTGGCTAACACCTGTAATCCCAGCACTTTGGGAGGCCGACGGGGTTGGATCACCTTAAGGTCAGGAGTTCAAGACCAGCCTGGCCAATGTGGAAAAACTCCATCTCTACTTAAAATATAAAAAATTAGCTGGGCGGCGTGGCGCATGCCTGTAATCCCAGCTACTTGGGAGGCTGAGGCAGGAGAATCGCTTGAACCCAGGAGGTGGAGGTTGCAGTGAGCCGAGACTGCACCATTATACTCCAGCCTGGGCAACAAGTGAAATTTTGTCTCAAAAAAAAAAAGGGAGGAGGAGGAAGCCTAGCCCCTAGCCAACTGTTCACACGGCCCAAACACCACTCAGAGGGACCAAATGCCCAACAACCTCAGAAGAAACGTGTCTGCGTTAATGAATGGAGCCCTAGAACTCAACAGCTGAGGAACTCACAGCAAGTTCACCATTCTGTGCCTCAGTCTCCTCATCTGGGAAACGGGGATAACACACCCTCCTCCCAGGGTGACTGTGAGAGTAAACTCAGTCATGAACACAGGTCGCTGGTCACCTGGCACCCGAGTGCTGTGACTAGTATCATTAATGTCATCACCTGCAGACACCGCCACCCCTTTGCCAATGGCTTGCTATAGTCATGGTGGAGGCGTGTGTCTCTTCTCCCCAGCTGGAAGGTGACTCCCTGACTCCGTCTCAAGCCCCAGCATGGTGAACTTCCCCAGCTGCACTTCTGACCATGTTCTCCTCGAAGCATTACGGGTCTAGTTGATGTATTCATCAAAACCTGCTGGGTGCCCATTCTCCTCTAGGTGCTGGGCTGGGCACTCAGGACACAAGGGTGTCACCGAAGAGGTCCATACCACAGGTGCTCGCGGGCATACAGGAGAGAAAAACGCGGGAGTCCCAGGGCATACCAAGCAGAAGCCTCTGTATCGACAGGCACACTAGTGAGAAAAGCCACATGGCGTGCAGAAAACAAGACAGCACCGTCAGGGACGTGAAACGGGCTGAAGATGCAGCTGGAGCCACCGGCAGGAGCCAAACCTGGGGCCTCGGTCTGCAGGCCACGAGGAGCTGTGGAAGGGACTTAGGAACACCTGGCTGCCCATGAGCCCATGAGCCCCTAGACCGAGAGCCTAAGTCTAGGCTCTTGATCCAGCACCTGCAGAGGGTCAGACTCAGGGGGAGTGTCCAGGGAAGGTTCTTGGATAGAGTCAGAGCAGCCACAGGCTGCCAGATGCTCACAGGGCCAGGCAAGCAGAGGAGGAGAGAAACAGGTGACCCTCACAAAACTCGACCTCCTTCAGGAAGTCTTCTTGGATTTGCTGGCCTCCCACAGCCACCTGCATTCACGACCTGCGCTGCTGCGTACAAAAGACTGCGCTACCAGCTTTCCGCTGAGGTCCTGTGATGCATCAGGTGGAGCCTTATGAAAGCAGCGGTTCAGTCAGCGGAAGCACTCCAGTTCTAACAAATGTCACCTTTCTTTCCACTGAGTGCTGTGTCCACATGGGGGGTAACCTAAGCAACAGTCCCCATCCCTGCCTGGCAGACACTAAAGATAACAGAACCAGCAGATGAGTGACAATCACAACAGGAAACGTTGTAGGAAGGCAAGTGATCAGAAAGGTGAGCTGAGACACGCCGGCCAGAAGCGAAGCTGCCACCAAGCCAGGAGGAGCCGGGAGCTAAAAGAAGAGCAGGCGGGTGTGCAGGGGAGGAGAGAAAGGGGGCCAGGCATGGCCGCAAAGGCGCCTGGCGGGATGAGGGGCACAGACGCACGGCAAGGCCCGTTTTGAGCAGCAAGGTGGCTCACAGAACTTCTGTGACAGGCAGTGCCCCCCACCTGCGCTGACCAACACAGCCGCCACCAGCCACGTGTGGCTGCTGAGTGTCTGACACTTGAACACTGGACGGGGTGGGGGGGGGGGGGCCGGAACCCTTCATGTTAACGTCAATGTAAACAGCCACGCCTGCCTCGGGGCTACCCCACTGGACACCACAGATGGGGCTTCCAGAGCCGGAGAAGTGCCCCTGGAGAGTTTCTGCGGGGACAGCGGGACCAGCATCACCTGAAAGCCCCTGGCGGGGATGTCCCCGTCCCCGGTACCCAGGAAGCACCATCTTACAACTCGGAGAAAGGACAGCAAGGCGTGGAGGGGGAAGCACCCAGGGGCGGGGTCTCCAGCTCCGGCTCCAAGGCGGGCTGGCGGGTCACCATCCCGTGCACCCAACAACTAGGCCCTGGGGCGTCCCCGGGACGGTGCTGACCTCCAGGCGCAGGCACCGGGCGCCCGGGCCAGAGCCCACCGATCTGGGGTCTGGAGAGCGCGCAAGGACCCACCGAGGGGCGCACACGCCCGCGGGCCGGTCCCCGAAAAGGGGAGCTCTTGGGGGGCTGCGGCTCCGGATCCCTGGCGCCCCTCAGATCCGCCCCCGGCGCGGCCCCGCCCCCTCCCCCCTCCCGGCGCGGCCCCGCCCCCCGCCGGGCCTCCCGCGAGCCCCTTCCAGCTGCGACGCGCCCCACGCCGGGCCCCGGGCCCCCCGCCAGGCCCGGACCGCCTCGCCCTCGTCGCCCACGCCCGCCGCAGCCAGGCCCCAGCCCCACCGCCGCCTCACCTGGGCCTTGGTGGCTCGCGGGCCGCTCCGTGCGCTCACGGCGGGGCGGGCACCCAAACATCACGTGACGGCCCCTCCCGCCGCCGGCGCGCGCGCCCCTTTCCGCGCCAGCCAATGGCCGCCGGGCCCGGACGCTCGCGGGGACTACCCGCCCCAGAGGTCCCCGCGCGGAGCCGGAAGCGGCGCGGACGGCGGCCAGCTGGGCCAAGAGACCTCTGTGGGTGCGCGCGCGAGCCTGCCTAGCGATGGGCCTCGGTTTCCCCGTTTTGCACACGGAGATGACGACGGAGATGGAGGTCACGCGGCGGGCGGAGGACCGGCGCAGAGGCGCTTCGGGAGCGGGCTCCGCTCAGCCCAGGGCTCATGGGCTCCGAGAAGCTCGAGCTCCTGCGGGACTGCGTGGGCGGCGGGTCTCGGCCGGGGCCGGGCCTGGCACCTGCGGGTGTCGGGCTGCGGGGCCCCAGGGCAGGCTGCGCGGGCTCCGCGTGGGGCAGTGCCAGGCTGGGGGCTGACGGGCCCCGCGGGGACTCCGGACGCCCAGTGTCACCGACGAGGGAACTGGTGTCGAGACATCTGAGGGACCTTTGCCCGAGGCCGCAGCGCCCCCGGGGGGAGACCCTCCTAGGGACCCCTTCCTCAGGGACCTGGGGCGCCTCCCACTCCCTGCTCTGCCTGCGGGCCCTCTCCCCATAACCCACTGGAGAAGAGACCTGGGAGGAACCTGGGGGCATGGGTGTGTGTCCGTGGGCCGCCAGGGTCCCCTTTCAGCCTGTTTCCCTGCAGTGAACCAAGAGCCACACCCCAGGCAGGAGAGCGAGCGTGGTGAGCCTCCGCCCCTCTCCAGCCAGTGGAGGTTCCCCGGCCGCTCTCACTGCCCGGGAGGCCCACACCGAAGCCCTGATGGCAGCCCTGGGCTCCCGAGAAGAGCCTTGCTGAGCTCCTGGGAAGAGGCGTGCCCTCCCCATCCCCCACCGCCCCCTTGGCTGGGGTTCTCCGCAGCCCAGGACTGTGCACGCGTGTGCACACGGGTTCTGTGCACATGAACACAAAAGTGTGCTCTTGGACAATGTGTGGTACTGTGTATGCACAGAGCGCACATGTGTGCCTGAGAGTGCACAAGTGTGTGCCAGGCTAGAGCATGGGAGCAGTAGAATATGGCACAAATGTGTGTGTGCACACGTGTGGGAGGGAAGAGGGGCACACGCCCACCAGCGTGCATGTGCTTAGGCCGGCCTGTCCTGGGCCCACCCAGGCTCCTTGCTCTGGTGTACTTGAGTCTCACCTAGCCCCAGGAGGCAGTGGCGTGTGCCTACCTCACCACCCAGCCAGGATTTGGACGGGCTTCACTCTTCTCCCAGGACAGCTGGAGTGCTGGGAAGCCGGCTCCTGTCCACGGAGGGTGCCTGTGACTGCTGACCCCCACTTCCACTTGAAGAGGAAGTTTCCACAGGACCAGTGCCTGTAGGAGAGCTGGCAATCCGGACTGAGGATGCCAGGCGCCTGGCACGGTGCCCACCTTCCCCTCAGTGGCTGGCACCATGTCTCTGGCCACTGCCTTATTCAGTCTCCTCTGACAGCTCCGTGCTCAGGTGTGAAAAGGAGGGAAAGTGAAGCCCCCTTCCCCTCGAGGCTGACCATGTCCAGGAGCTGCTTTCTTGACCACAGGAGGCATACATGGGGCTGTTTCTGTGCCTGGAGACTGCAGGGGGGATGGTCTAGCGTGGGCTGCGCCCTCCAGAGGAGGGGCTCCATATCTGTTGGTTCCTCCAAGATCTGGGGTGAGCCCGCCTGAGTATCCCACAGCAAGTCACAGAAGGTAAACCTCTCCGTGGAAAAGCCAGGAGCCCACTCCCTCGGGCTGAGCCGATGGGGAGGGGAAGGGCCAAGGGAAATAGCCAATAGCCTCCTGGGGCCTGGGACTGGGGCCAGGGCTCCCCTCCCTTGCCTCATCTCTGCTTCTCCCTGGAAGAGGTCATCACATGACCTCGTGCAGCTCTGGGCTCTCTCCCTCTTCCAGAGAGGCAGGACCCCTGGGGAAGAGCTCTACCCCACTCCTTGGCCAGCCAGCAAGACCAACAGGGTAAATAAGTGGCATTGGCCCTGCGCAGTGAGTTCTGTTACCTGGTCCTTAGCTGGCACCCCCCCAAATTGGATCTGCCATTCCAGGTCCCGGAGGGAATGTGGGCAGCAAGGTTGGGGTGGTTCCAACGCCTTCAGAAGGAACCTTGAGGCAGCACCCACTGAAGCCAACCCCAGAAACACTCCCTCTGTGAACAGTAGCAGGGACTTCTCAGGGCTTAAGCCGAATTCCCAGCTCAGTGTCAATCTGTGGATTTGTGGTGAGTTTCCCTGCCCTCCCACCCGTCCTCTCTGCCCTCTGAAGTCTGGCTCCAGCTGGCATCACCTGCTCTGGGACCGTCCCTGGCTCTGCTGCAGCCCTGCCTGGATGGTAGAAGGCGTGTGCACCTGCTGCTCTGCTCACAGGACAGCTTCTGCTCCAGCAAAGCCCACGGGCACCCGGCAACCCCCCAGAGCGCCCGCCCTCACTGTCACCCAGGCCTCCTTCGTGCCTTGGACACAGAACCCCAATTTTGTTCAAGTCATCGATGTACCCAGCCTCGCCAGCAGCTGGGGCCAGCTGTGACACAGTTCGCCCGGGGAATGACTGCAGGAGACACAAGGGAGCCTCCTGGCCCTTCGGAAGGGGGCAGGTGTGGCCGCCCTCACTGATGGCCTTCCTTTCTCCTTGCTCCAGCCTGGAATGTGGTCATGGTGTCCCAAGAACAGCAACCATGTGGCCAGCAAGGGCCAGGGGCTTAGCAGCTGCCTTGGTGCCCCACGGCCGCCGTCAGACTCATCACCATCGGGAGAACAAGCCCTTGTTCCCTTTACAGGGCTGCCTCATTAGATTTCATTAGGTGTTCTGAAACTCAAGCCAATGCCACTTCTGTTGTAGCTGATTTGGGCTCCTAAGCTCACAGTGGGTGGGACGTCCTTCTGTTAGCTTCGCCCTGCCCACCCGGCAGCAATGGCTCCTTGCGGGCAGGCCCTGAGGAATGACCTGGAAGAGCTTGTGAGGAGCGAGGGCACAGGAGACGCCCTCCCAGGAGCATCTTTCCCCCGTGTCCCCAGGCAGCCCAGGCTTCCAACCACATCTTACAACATAAAACATGGGGAAGAGAAGAAACTTTGGTCCTAACACTTAACCAAGCCCTGTCTTGCTGTGTGATGTTCAACCTGAGGCACACCTTCTCTGGGCTCGTTCACCAAAGCCGCAAATGCGGGAGCTGACTGCAGGGCAGAGCACTTATGAGGTCTGCCCAAGAGCGAGGTTGGTAAAGGGCTGGCAGAACCTGGGGGCGTGGGGCGTGTGGAAGGGTGGTGAGCCGTTCTCTCATCACCCACGCCAGAGTAGTGTCATGGGGGGACACGTGGGGGTCTCTGGGAAGGGCCTGGCACAGCCCCAGCACATGGCAGGGGTCTGACCATTCAAGACTCAGTCTGCGTCGTCAAGACACCCCGTCTCTTAGAAACCAACTCCAGCCTGATGTGCGGAACAGCCTCCTGAGGTGTTGAACGGTGAGCAGGAGTGACGAAAAGCAAAATGAAGTAAAAGAATAGAGAGTCCATGGGCAAGCGTGTAGAGCGCTATTCTTGCTAACGCATCATCCAAGGAAGGACAGTTGCCACGTTTCCTGGAAATGCCCCCACCCGACCCCTGCCGGCATCCCTGAGCCCGAGATCAGCAGGTGGGGACCAGGGGACAGGAAGAGTCTCTGCACTGCAAGGCCATGGTCCACCCAGGTCCCACAGCCACCGCTGGGCCTGCTGCTGGGCACAGCTGCCCTCCTTCCTGCCAAAGTCCATCCCATCTGCAAAGCCTGTCTCCTCACTCACTCATCCAGCAAACCTTTACTTCCATGCCAAGCAGCATGCTAGCTTCCGGGGATACCGTCCAGTTTGATTTGGTTACTAACGACAGAACAAACCCAAATCTCAGATGGTTGCTTTCAGTGTTGTATTTTCACGTCCAGGTAGGCACTAGGACTGAGAAAGTGGCCTCACAATCATCAGGACCCCAGGCCCCCTTAATCTGGTTGCCCCATCAATCCCCAAATAGGCCTTCTGCCTCGTGGTGCAAGCCCTGGGCACCACCTGGCAGGCAGGCAGTGATCAGCAATCTGCACACCACACACGTGTGCTCCAGGAACCTGTGCCCAGGCCGTGCAGAAGTGATGGGGGATGGGGGAGCCCGGGGGAATGGGGGTCAGGGAAGGCCCCTCAGTGAGGAGACCAAAACAGGCGAGTCTCGAGGGATAGCGTTTCCGGGATGAGCTGTGAGTACCATGGCAAGAGAGGAGCCGGCAACGTCCCCGTCCCATCATCTGCTGTGGACACATCTTGACCCCTCCAGCTGCTCGGAGTTGTGGGGGCCGGCCGGCCCATCTCCTGCCTCCTCATTTCACAGGGAGGAATCCAGCAGAGCGGGGGCAGGCGCAGGGTCCGAGACCAGCCCCCAGCCACTCTGAGCCCAGCCCACATCCCCTAACCCCAGGCCTGGTCTGTACCTCCTCATCCTGGCACCTCCCGTCTCCACACACTCAGCCTGTATTGGCCACGAAGTCACAGCCCTGCAGAGTCACTGGTGAGCCCAGGGGACCTTATTTTGTTCAGCATTTTTTTTTTGAGACAGGGTCTTGCTGTGTCGTTCAGCTGGAGTGCAGGGGTGCAATCACAGCTCACTGCAGCCTCGACCTCCCAGGCTCAAGCGATCCTCCCACCTCAGCCTCCCTAGGAGCTGGGACTGCAGGTGCATGCTCATGTTTTTGTATTTTGTATTTTTTGTATTTGAGACAGGGTTTCACCATGTTGTCCAGGTTGGTCTCAAACTCCTGAACTCAAGTGATTCACCTGCCTCAACCTCCCAAAGTGCTGGGACTACAAGCGTAAGCCACTGTGCCCAGCTCCAATGAAACTTTGAAAACGGTGTCATTCGCCATTTCTTTTACAGTCAACAGCACACGGTTTGGTTCTGAATGTGTGATTCTCGTGTGTCCACTGTTTGGAGTTACACCGGGTACCCGAATGAGACCAGGATGCTGTAGGGACAACGAGCATCATGGATGCGTACTCTGGCACTGGCTTCTTGGTGGACACCTTAGAAACCATCAGGAGTCATTGGAGAGTGGGAACGAAGGCGCGAGGGACTGAGGGCATGGCCCCATGTGTGAGTGCCCGCGATGAGAGGGTGAACATGAACACAATGGTGACCGCGGCAGCAGCTGTCCCTGAATGCTCCCCTCTTCCCCTGACAGCCACACTCCCGGCCTCTCTTGCCGTCTAGGGGCCACGTGGCTACCCCGTGCAGGAGTGGGTGCAGCACCCCCTGCCATGCTGCCCCAGGCATCTGCCCGTGGCCAGGAGGCAGAGTTGCCCAGCAGCAGCGGAGCCACAGGAGGGAGGGAACGGGCCCCAAAGCTCTCGTTCTTGTCTTGGGGGTCACCGAGTCTGAGGGGACAGGGGTTGAGTGACAAGAAAAGGACAGAGGCGAAGTCGCCGCCTGCTGCAGGCCCTCCGCCTCCCCTTCCTGAACTCTAGACGTCTACCTGGTGCATTTGAGGAAGGGCCATCTTGTCGCCGGAGAGAGGCCTCATCCCATCATGGAGAGGGGGAGGGACGGGACGTGGTGCATGGATGAGGAAGATGTGCACATGGCAGGGGCATCACTTGAGTGTCAGGGAAGGAGAGGCGGCCACCTCTGCTGCCCTGGGCAGCCCTGGGCCTGTGGAGGGACAGGACACGCCCTCATCCCCTAGGCTGGGGGCAGAAAGAGCAGAAATTGTGCCCTGACCTTTGGGTTTCCCTGGGGGAGACCTGGTGAGCACCAGGAAGGGCTGCGGGCAAGCGCTCTCCCTCCTGCCCCTGCCTCTGCAGCTTCTTTGGGGAGTGAGCTAGGCTTTCCCTCAAGGGGCAGCAGCTGAAGGAGCCCCATGCCAGGACACATTTCGCTAACGCTGCCCACCAGAAGGCCTGTGAGCTGCTCTGCAAAGCACATGTTATCCTCTTGGTAATGAGGGCCCGTTTAAGGACAGCAGGGCCCCTCTCCCTCCTCCCTGCTCCACTGCTCCCTCCAGCTGAGCCCCAGAAGTCCCAGCCTCCCAGCCCACCCTGGAGCCCTTCAGCCCACAGGCAGGGAGTGTAGTTTGACCCTGGGCTCCACCATGTGGCCCAGGCCATCAGACACCTGCCCGGAGCCTCAGCCTCCTCATGGGTGCCATGCACACCGAAAAGTTCCCAGCTCCGTGCAGCCCACCTGTGGCCTGAGAGAGCCAGTGCGGGGAAGCCTGGAAGCTCTGGAGCATGTGAGCTTCTGGGGCATCTGTGGATGAGCATTTGCCATTGACATCTTGAGTGGACGCCAAGCACCAAGGCCAGGCATGGGAACTAAGAACACAGCATGATGCCCTCAGGGTATCTTGGAGGTGAAAGAGGTGACAGACAGGTCAAAGGGGTCACTGCTGGGCCATGAGTTTGTTGTGATATAAGGAAGCACTACATTCTGCCCAGGGTGTTGGAGAGGTTTCCCAGAGAAGGAGCATTTGGGCTGGGTGCTGAAGGATGAGTAGGAGTTTGCCAGGCAGGAGCAGTGTGGCTCTAATGTGACCACTGGAGAAGATGACCACATCCAGCTTCTGCATTGCTTTCTGCCCCAACTCCTATTCCAGACATGGTGTGTGGGGACTCACCCATGCGCCTCCCTCCCTCGCCCCCCACCTCTCCACATCTGCACGCAAACACAGTCCCACATGCTCACACAGGGCCACAAACGTGCTTATACTCACAGAAGCTGTGCTGAAATCAGCCTCCGTGCCACCCAGAAACCCAGAACACCCCCAGCCGCTGCGCACAGGGAAACACGGTAATGAGATGCTAATGAACTCAGGTAAAAATCAGAGAGAACCGCGTTTTGTTTCACAGAATCACAACACTTTCCTCTTCCGGGAGCCCCCTCCCCACGAGCACGCTGCCAGAGCTCACACAGTGCTGTGTGTGGGCGGAGAGCAACTGCGGGGGGTATCGATGGAAACAGAAGGGGCGCTGGAGGTGGCTGGGGTGTGCCCGGCCCCAGGCCCTGCCCAGCAGCGCCCCTCTCTGCTTGGCTTATGTGCCTGGTCTCCCCAAGAAGCTCCTGCTTGAGGTCTTCCCAGGTCACAGGTCATGCCTGGCTCACATCCGAGCCCCAGCCCAGCGTCCCAGGCCTCTGACCACAGCAACCAGCGCTGCTGGTTCTCCTCCGCATGCCAGCCTCCAGCTCCTGTGTTGGCACAGCCTGGGCCTCTGCCAGGAGGGCGACCCGCTCGTCCTTTAAGGCTGCGCCTCTGCACACCCTCTACCACCTGCCCGAGGAAGCCTGCCTGAGCCCTCGGCCTGGCTCCAGGGCTTCCTCCAAGCTCTGCAGGCCCTGCCTTCTGCCTGCACCACACTGAACATGCTGTCCCCCCCCACCCCCAAACAGAGGAACTCCTCCGTGCTGGCACCTGGCTGTGACTGCTCTCCATTGTGTGCTTGTTGGATGAATGAATTAGATAGAAGGTCAGTGAATGGATGTTAGAGTGGCTGAGCTGGAAGGGCTCTTGGGGATCATCTGGAGTATTCTGGAGGAAACTGAGGCCCGGAGCGGGGAAGTGGCCCCCAAAGCCACCCAGCATCTGGGCGGAACTGAGTTCCTGGTTCCCCAACCAGTGCGCTGCCCTCCCCACTGGACTGTGGGGAAATCCCAGGGGCCAGAGCCCTGCCATCATTGGGATGGCCTCTCCCCTGCCCTTGGGGTCCTCACCGCTCTCTGCAGCCCATTGTCCCTTTCTGAACCAGCTGCCCCTTGGCTGAGAAACAGGCTCTGAAGAGCAGACGAGGTGCCGAGGCAGGGCCAGGCATTCTCCCCTGTGAGCCAGGACCTGTGCCCCTTCACTCTTCCCGGCTTCATGGGGCCTGGCTGCAGCGCTGGGAGGTGCCCAGCCCCAGGACAGACAAGCACCTCTGGTCCCTGGGAGGTCGTAGAAGCCAAGAGAAAAGTCATCGAGGCTGGATGTCACCAGGGTGCTTCCTTGGCCTGCATGTCAGGAGCTCCCAGGGCACCAGCGGCCGTGGAATCAGTCTCCAGCCCGCTGGCAGCACGCATTTCTGGGTGGAACCGTCCTGACCGCCCAGGCCTCTCCCTGTGTTTTCATCAAGGTTACAGGGAGAGAACTCACCACTGTCATGAAGTCAGATCAGCAGGGCGGACCCAATGCAGCTTCCCTGTGCCATGTGGGGAAAGGCCCGGGAAAGAGCAGTCACCACCCTAGACAAGCATCCAGCCCCCGGCAGGGCTGACCATGCCCAGGTGATGTCGGTGGTGGTGCCCGGAGGCCAAGGGAGAGGGTGCCCAGGCGGGTCCAGCCCAGCCCAGAGGGGCACAGCTCTGAGCGACACTGGTGTTTTGCTGTTTTTCCTTTTCCCGTCTGGAAAATGACTGCTTTGGCTTCAGTTCTGATTCTCAATGTGCGGCACCGTCCCTGAGTCTCCCCGCAGGGGGCTCAAACCAGGTGGCCCCTCGCCCAGCCCACACTGCCCCTCAGAAAAGCAACGCCGCTGTGTTGTCTTTGTTGCCTGCCCACCCAGGAGTCCGGGCCCCGATGCTCATCCCTGCTGGGGCCTGACTCCAGCCCTGCAGACCTAACCCGCTGCACTGCCCCATGGAGCCCGGGGGCAGCCTGGAACACTCCTGCTGCCTCCCTGGGCCTCAGTTTTCCTGTAGGTGAAGCCTGGTGGGCCCTGGCCTAGAGCAGGGAGAAGCCCAGGCCAAGCTCCCAGGAGAGGCAGCCAGGAAAGTGCCAGGCATGGCTCCAGCGGGGCAGGGGCTCTCAGCCTGGTCAGCCAGGGCTGCAGGAGAGGGCAGGGCTGGGGCACCTGGAGGTTGGAGGGAGCGAGCTGTTGGAGCCTCCTCTAACCTCAAACCCTGTGGCTTCCTCCCAGCCTCCATCTGGCCTTCGAGGGACAGGATACCTCCCCTCCCCCACTTCCACCTCCTGACTTCCCTCCTCCCCGCCTCTCCTACCAAGCTGTCAGAGCATGCGCCCCACACGTCACGGTGTGATGGCCTCCTGGGGTGTTCACGAAGCTGTAATGTGAGATTCTTACCCTGCTGAGGTCCCTCCCCAAACGCATCCACCCTGCCCCTGCAAGCACACACACCACACATTCACACTCCTGAAATGCACACACAAGCAGACATACACACATGCAGACACCCACACACATTCCCACATGCCACACACATGCATACACGCACACCACACATTCACACACTCCTGAAACGCACACACATGCAGACACCTACCCACACACACACACACCCCACATTCACACACTCCTGAAATGCACACACATGCAGACACCCCCACACACCACACACATGCACACACCATACACACATTCCTGAAATACACATGCACAGACACCCTACCCCCTACACACATGCACACACATGTTTGCACTCACTCACATGCACATATGCAGACACACGGTACATGCACACAGACATGTACACACACAGCACATGCAACACAGACATGGTCTCACATGCAGTGCCCCCTCACACACAGACATGCCTGCTGCCTCACTTATGCACACACTCCCTCACACGCATGGACACACATGTTCACACACATTCCCACATTTCATCACATGCACACAATTATCACATGTACACACGCTCCCTCATATTTACAGACATGTGTTTTCACATGCACACACTCCCTCCCATGCAGACACATGTGTTCTCACACATGCACACCCTCACATGCACAGACACACATGTTCTCACATATGCACACCCTCACACATGCACAAGCACACCCTCACATACACAGACACGTGTCCTCACACATGCACACCCTCACACTCACAGACACATGTCCTCACACATGCACACCCTCACATGCAGACACACGTGTTCTCACACATGCACACCCTCACATGCACAGACACACGTGTTCTCATGCATAAGCACACCCTCACACTCACAGACACATGTCCTCACACATGCACACCCTCACACACACAGACACACGTGTCCTCACGCACAGGCACACCCTCACATGCACAGACACGTGTTCTCACACATGCATGCCCTCACATGCACAGACACACGTGTCCTCACACATGCATGCCCTCACATGCACAGACACATGTGTCCTCACGCAAGGCACACCTTCACGCACAGACACACGTGTTCTCACACATGCAAACCCTCACACGCACAGACACACTTGTTCTCACGCACAGGCACATACTCCCTCACATGCACAAAGGAGAGGAAAGGACCTGCCTGCAGCTCCCCTTTCAATCAAGGAAGAACCAGCTCCTGGCTGGACCTGTCTAAGGAGGCTGGCATGAGGGGAGGGGCCCTCCTGGGGCTGTGGACGGCGGGACAGCCTTCAGGACAGGAGGTGACTCTGCAGCTCCGTGTGACCCCACGAGTCTCCGGCATGGAGGACTCCTCCTCCCTTCCTCCCCCTAGTGTATATGGAGCTCACGGGACAGAGAGGGGCCTGGGGCAGGGCTTCAGGCTGTGGGGACCCAGTGGGTAGGGGTAAAGGGGGCCACCCCCAGGGACAATGGTGGGGGACAGCAGCTGAGGGCCCTGAGACTGTCTGAGCAGCTGGGCAGTGGCCTGTCCCCCAGCCTGGCCTCACCTGGGTGAGACTCAGCTTCTGAAGGCACAGGGAGATCCATCCCTGGGCGTGGACAAAAGTCTCAGCAAGCCTGAGATCAACCCTCAGCTCTCCCTTCCTGTGTGACCTTGAACAAGTCACTCCACCTCTCTGGGCCTCGCTTTCCTGTCCAGGAAGTGGGCTCTTGAGACCAACCATGTGGACATATGTCTGCGAATCCTGGCACAGGTTGGGGGCCATGTGTGTGGGATTTTGGGTTTTCCAAGCCCCAACCCCAGCCTGGGTACCTCCTGTCCACCCTGTGAGGTCGGCCTCCAGGCCCCGTCTTCCTCCATGCCTTGACAGATGTGGGGAGGCCTTCCCATCTGTGACAGGGGCAGGGACCATTCCTGTCTTGTCCAGCGGCTGCCGGGAGGTGAGGGGCAGGAGTGCTCTGAGCACCGTGGCGTCATCCCCACCTAGTCCCTCACCCTGGGCATGCAAGGCTGTGCTGTCTCGTCATCCATGCACTTGCTCAGTCCTTCGCTCACCCAAAAAACACGTGTCAAGGACCTCAACCCAGGCACTGGGCAGCAGCAGCGACCAAACCCAGCAAAGCCCCTGCCCATGCCCCTGGCAGCGACCGCAGCCACCCGCCCTGAGTCTCACTCCCATCTCAGACGGGAAAATGGACATCAGAGTCCCCAGCAGAAGAAAAGACGCCATTTGTGCTTGGCACCAGAGCTGAGAAGAAAGAGGGGGTCCCAGACCATGCAGGCGAGGGGCGGGGGTCTGCCCTGGGGGAAGCTGGGGACCCGCCGCCCCTCCGTCCGGTGCCCCTGCCCTGGGTGGGCTGCTCGGTGGCCTCCCCAGGGTGACGGTGGGCCAGCGCCGGGGGCGGGAGGCGCTGGGAATATTGACTGTATTTGGTGATCATTGCTGTATTTATAGGGCTCAATGGAGATAAAAATAAAGTGAGGAGGAGCCGCGTGAGTCACTGCAGTGCTTCGCGGCGTGGTCTCTGCCTCCCAGCCGGCGCAGAGCCTGAGGTGGGATGGGTAAGGGGGCAGGGGCCAGGACCCCAGACGGGGCTGGGCCCAGGGCAGCCGGCTGGCCAGCTGGGCATCAGTGGAGCCCTGTGCTTCTGTGCTGGCAGCCAGCACCCACCAAGCTGGGAGCAGGGTCTCCCTGAGCGCGGCCCCTCTGCCTCCCGTCCCCAGGCCGCCTGCGTGGCCGGAGTTAGGTTCAGCAGGGTTCCGAGGTAGGAGGAATGTCCAGGATCCTGGACTCCTGGGCAGGATCTGTCCTCCAGCCCTTCTCTGAGAACCTCCCTGGCTTTAACTGTCCCCTTCCAGCATCCCACGGCGTGGGGCCCTGTGCGTCACAGGGCTACTGCGAGGGGTTTACACGCTGCCGTGGGCTGTGCTGATTCTGGGATGTGTGTGGTCCTCCCTATGTGTGATCCTCCCTGTGTGGGCACCCCCCACCCGGGTCCTCCCAAGAGTCTGGCTCTTCCACCGGCTTCACTCCATCCTCTATTTTTGCTTTGAGTTCAGCTGTTGTAAGTCAAGCCCACGTGAGCCTCAGGCTTCAGTGGGACAAGGGAGGCACGAGCAGCCGCTCAGACCTCTGTGGAGAGCCGCCCCGGCTGGCAGAAGCCTCAGGAGCACTTGCTTTCTGGCTCCAAGCCTGTCCCCTGCTGGCCGTGGACTTGGAGTGGCCTCCATGGAGACCCTGCTCCCACTTCTGAGTGTCACCTGCTGCCAGCTCTTAGCTGGGTCCCTCGTGAGGAGTGGCCTTTAACTGGAAAGGACTTTCTCCCTGCCCCCCATGGCAGCCTAACCCCGGGACTGGCTCCCTCACCCCAGGTTGGCACAGCTCTGCAGGGCCATCCTAGCTCCAGGGGCCCCAATGGGGCTGGCGGAGGCCCCAGGACCATGGTTCATTCTCCCCATCTGCCTCCTCCCAGGAGATGCCCCTACCAGCTTTCCCCAATAAACGTCTGTCAGGCAAACGCGCACCTCAGAATCTGCTCCAGGCAGAAGCCCTTTCCCACGGGGACCCCGTTCTGTGTGAGTTGGGTGGACCCTTCCTGATGTCCCCGAGGTCGGGGACACTCAGCCTTTTCTGACACTTTCGGCTGGGGCTGCCGCATCGGTGGGTATGGGCCCTAAGGGTGCCAGCAGCTTGCCTGCCAGCAGGTAGGAGCTCACTGGAGAGCTGGGGAGCAAGATGGGACCCCTACCCGCCCCATACGAGCTGGGGAGCAAGATGGGACCCCCGCCCACCCCATACGAGCTGGGGAGCAAGATGGGACCCCCGCCCGCCCCATACGAGCTGGGGAGCAAGATGGGACCCCCCGCCAGCCCCATACGAGCTGGGGAGCAAGATGGGACCCCCGCCTGCCCCATACAAGCTGCTGGATCCACCCAGACCTGCAGCTGGCTGTTTCAGGGAATGCACGGGGGTCCTAGTTCCCTGTTGCTTGAGCAGGCTTGAGTTGGGCTCTTCTCCCTCTGAGCAGAGATTTGGACCTGGCCCTGCTGTGGCGAGCTCTGGGGAGTAGGGCCTGCTTGGAAGCTAAAGGGTTTCCTGGGCCCCGTGAGGCAACACTGCTCAGGGCGCACAAGCCACAAGGAGATTGGAGAGTGGCTGCCGAGTGCTGAGAGGTGATTCGAGCCGTCACAGCCCATCACCCCAGCTCCAGGAAGCAGTACTGGAGCGTCCGGCCATCAGCTGACCAGGGACCCATGGCGAGGCCCTGTAGGAGGCCCTGAAGGAGGATGGAGCCGTGTAGGAGGGGGTGTGGCCGTTGCCAGAGCTGCCTTGGCTCCCTGGGTGGAGTGGGAGCCCCAGGAGCCCTAGGAGACCAGGTCTGCTCAGGGCAGAGGGGGCAATGGGGACAGTGCAGGGGCACGGAGAGCAGGCTGGGCTTGGCCGGTGTGTCAGCTGCACCATGGCGGGCCCCCTGTCCCCTCTGCTTCTATGGCAGCCCCTCACCCCAGCAGGAGGAATGTGACTCTGCTCCTACTGTGTTGAATGACTGAGCGAGAGAAATTGTGCTGCCCAGGAGAGAAGCCAGAGCCAGCTGGCCATGGGGCTCCCCTGCCTCACTGCAGGTACCCGGGTACGCTCCGGATCAGCCCCTGATGCTCCTGATAGGGGACTTGTCACTTCATTAGCATAAACCAGGGGAGGTCCAGCTCCTCTCAAGCCCTGCAGCCAGACCTGCTGGCCCCAGGCTCACCTCCCTGGTGACCCTCTTTCTGCCTTGGGGACCTGGGTGTCCTGCCCTGCCAGGCAAAGTGGCCATGGTGCTAAGGTGGGAGTTGGGTGACTGCATCCTGCAGCGCTGAGCAGAGTCCTCGGGAGATCATGGTCCATGCAGTGGTGCTGGCTCCCCTCATCTTACAGAGGGGGAAACCGAGGCTGGAAGGGGCAAAGTGATCGAGCCCCACGGTAGACAGCCCAGGCCTCCCCAGAGACCTCGAGACCCCCAGGTCAGGCTGCTCAGAGCCCAGGTCCTGGCTTTTCTGGGCCATAGCCTCTGCCAGCCCTCATGTTCTCCCTGCAGGTGGCAGGGGGGTGGGTGGGACGCCCTGGGGCAGGGTATGGACAGCACAAAATCCCGTGGCTGGGCAGAGGTGTGGCCACAGCTGGGAGGTGAGAGTGGGACTGTGAAGGAGAGAAGGAGCTGAGCCACGCTGGAATGGCATCGAGGAGACCTGGAAGTTGGGGGCTGAGAGGTCAGAAGGGCATGGGGCAAGTCCAGGGGCAGCAGCAGGCACAGCGGGCCATGGGGTTCTGGGGGGCACTGCAGGAGGAGACAGTGTGGAGCTGTGGTGTGCAGGTGGAGAAGGCTCTTCAGGCTGGGGAGGCCACGGGATGCACACCTTACTGGCTCCTGGGCCTGAGTCCCAGAGCTAGACCTGGAGACAGGGGTGTGCTCAGTGTCACCATGACCCTTTGCTGTCCCTTCCCCTCCATGGAGGCCCATTCTCACTTCACCTTCCCTGGTAGCCTCACCATGGCTCTTGGGGTCTGAGTCTCTGTCTTGTGGAGGGTGGGAACCCCCACTGGGGCACGTCTGCCCTGCCCTCACCACCGTCCCAGCCAAAGGACTTTCTGGGTGGTAGAGCACGGCAGAGGCTAATCTGGCCACAGCGTTTGTTTGCAAGAGAGCCCCAGGAGAAACAAAGTCCTGTGGCCAACTCCTGCCTGTGGAAGAAGAAGAAGAAGAAGAAGAACTTGCAGCCAGGAAGCCGGGGAGACTGCCTGCTGAAACCAGAGTTATCTCCATCTCCACAGGATTTAGACCAGCCCTAAGGCCTTGTACAATAATATTCAAATTTTCCAGGATACGATCCAAAATGAGTTTGGCATATGAAGGACAGGAAAATTACAACTTGTGTTTTGCCTACAACAAAACAATAAACAGAAGCCAACTCAAGATGGCACAGCTGTTCAGATTCAAACAAAGACTTAAAAGCATCTATTATAAAAATGATCCAACAAGTAAAGGCAAACACTCTCGAAATAAATGGAACCATAGAAAAGCTCAGTAAGGCGGAAAAGAGAGAAAGAAGAGCCAAATGAAAACATTGGAACTGAAAAGTGCCCAAGGAAAACAGAAATATGTTACGAACTCAACAGCAGGATGGAGATGACAGAAGAAATTAGGGAGCATAAGCATGGCTCCATAGAAAGTATCCAATGTGAACCACAGGAGAAAGAAAGAGTAAAAGACCAATGGGACCTGTGGAATGATATCAAAGGTCTAACGTTCATGCAATCAGGGCCCACAGGGAGGGGAGAAAAGAGTACAATTCAGAAAGAAAAGAGTATAACACAGAAAGAAATATTTGAAGAAATAATGGTTGCAAACTTCTCAATTTTGGTAAAAACAATCCTACAGACACAAAAGACCAGTGAACCCCAACCAGTACAAATCCAAAGAGATTTATTCCCAGACACATCAAATCAATCTTTGACAAACTAAAGACAAAGTAAAAAAAATCTTGAAAGCAGAAAAAAAGTAATGAATTATTTATAAAGGGAAAAATTCTCCAAATGACTTTGGATGGCTCATCAGAAACCACAGAGGCTAGATGGAAGCAGAGGGAAATTTTTGAGATCAAAGGAAGGGACTACAGTGTGGAATTCTATACCCAGTGAACAGCCTTCGGGAGTAAAGGTGAAATACAGACATTCGCAGATGAAGTGAAACTAAGTGAACTATCTTTCTGTACTATTTTTGCAGCTTCCTGTGAGTCTATCATTATCTTGAAATAAAAAGTTAACAGGGAAAAAGGCCAAAAGACATCAACAGAGTTCAAGAAAGAGGATACTTGGATGGTAGATAAGCCCACGAAAAGATATTCCACATCATTGGAATAATTAATAATAATAATTCATTTCCTTAATGAAGGAAACACAAATTCAAACCACAAGGAGATACTATTCCACCCCTATTAGAATGGCTAAGAGTAGTGGCATGCACCTGTAATCCCAGCACTTTGAGAGGCCAAGGTGGGCAGATCACCTGAGGTCAGGAGTTCAAGACCAGCCTGGCCAACATGGAGAAACCCATCTCTACTAAAAATACAAAAATTAGCCAGATATGGTGGTGCACACCTGTAATCTCAGCTACTCGAGAGGCTGAGGCAGGAGAATTGCTTGAACCCAGGAGGTGGAGATTACAGTGAGCAGAGATCATACCACTGTACTCCAGCCTGGGCAACAGAGCAAGACTCCATCTCAAAAAACGAAACAAAAAAACAGAATGGCTAAAATTAAAAAAAAAAAATACTGACCGTACTCAAGGCAACTGGAACTCTGTCACATTATGATGGAAATGCAAAATGGCTCAGCCACTCTGGAAGATGGTTTGGTAGTTTCTTAGCAAGTTAAGACATGCGTTTGCCTCAGGGCCCAGAAATCCCATGCGAGATGCTCACCAAAGTCAAGCACACTTATGTTCACAAAACCCTGCACACAAATGTTCGTAGCACCTTTATTTGTCATAGCCCCAGATCAGAAGGTGCCCAAATCTTTGCACAGGTGAGCAAATTAACAAGTTATGATCCATCCCAATACTGAGAAATAGAGCTCAGCGATGAACAGACACAGAAACACACTTCTGGGATGTGCCACATGCAGCGGTTGCTGATGGTTATGCTGAGAGGAGCCATCCTCAACAGGAGGTGACCTGCGACTCCATCCACGTGGTGTTCTCAGAAAGGCAGGTCTACAGCAGCGGAGAACACGCGCGCAGTTGCAGGGGGCAGGGGCGGGGCGAGGCACAGCTGGGAGCCAGAGGCACGGGGCGGGGAAAGGAACCGTTCTATGTCCTGACTATGCCGATGGTTACGCATAAACACAGGCTGGGCACGGGGCGCACGCCTGCGATCCCAGCACTGCGGGAGGCTGAGGCAGGAAGATCGCTGGAAGGAGTTCAAGGCCAGCCTGAGCAACATAGCAAGACCCCATCTCTACAAAAACATTGTATGTATAAACTCAGAGAACTCCACGTGTGAATTAAATTTTTTTAATTGTTTGAGATGAAGTTCTCAGAGCTAGAGACGGACCGGAACTCAGGATGGCCAAGCTTCAGGAACATTCCTCAGGGGTGCATTTGGGGCAGGGGCTGTGATGTCACGATGATGACATGATTGATGACGCTGGCCCAGCAGACTCGGCAGCTAGCCCTGAGCGCCCCGACACCTGCTTTCCTCCTGGCCTCCACCTTTCCGCCTTCCCGCTCTGCTCTGTCTTCCCTGCCTGCCTCTCTGAGAGCAGGGCCACCCTCCCCTAAGACCAGAAGCTCTCCACAGTATATGAGGAATGGGATCTGGGGTTTATGAAGCACCTGCTCTCCACCGGCCCCTGTCAGGTCCTGGAATGGCACCTCGCATCTGCACGTGCTCAGGTGGGGATGCTTGTCCCACTTTACAGGGATCAGAGACAGCCAGAGGGCAGGGGTGGGTCCAGGAGGGGCTGGGTCTGGATGCAGGGCCACTTGAAGGCAGTGGTCACCCTCCCAGAGTCCAGCTCTGCCCTCAGACTCGTTCTTTACCAACCCTCTCCACCAGCCACCTGCATCCGCAGAGCCGGGGGCCAGGACAGCTAGGGTGCTGGGCGGGAACCTGAAACTGACACCTGCACTCCTCAGGTCCTCTGCAGGCCCTACATGGTGGGGGAGAGGGAGGGACCAGGGAGGGACCTGGCTTTCCACCCACAGGCACTCTGGGACCGGAGGCCGGGCTCAGACACCTGCCTGCCGATTGTTCCCGTGTAGCAGTCAAACTGGGTTGTGCTAAAAGCTTGCTCCCTGCTGCCGCAGAGGACCTGTTAATTAATTAGATGATACTTCGGCTCCCTGCATGGCCAGTGAGTGAGAACGATTGCCCGTGGCTCTTAGGATCTGGGGCGAGGCAATGAGGGCAGGATGTGGCAGTGTGGGTGGGATGGGGGGGCTGGTTGGACGGGGCAGTGTGGGTGGGGTTGGGCTTCTGGGGGCTGGGGGTGGGGGTTGGCTGGGCAGGGCAGGGTGGGTGAGGTCAGGCTGCCGGCGGCTGGCTAGTCAGAAAAGGGCAGGTGGGTAGGTGTGGAGACCAGGGAGACCAGCCCGTGGACACCCAGCAGGCACTGGCCCCAGGACCCTGGGCCTTCCTGCCCACTTTGTTTCCACACTCCCAGCTTTCCCAGGCCGCCCTCTTCTGACCACATGCACACAGCATACACACACACGTACACTTGCACATAGACACGTGGGGTGTATGTGCCTTGTGTGTTTACAACCAGGGCCCATACCTGCACCCTGTATGTATATCACAGGCACTGTGCACCTGCGTGTACACTGTGTGCACATGGCGAGGTGTGCATAGGCACTCATGCTTTTAGGCGTGTCCGTGCACACACACATTGTGCGTACTTGCCTGTGTCTGTCTGTGTATACAAGTGGGCGCACATGTGTGTACACACAATGTCTGCATGCTGTATGCATAGCTGCACTTCAAGTGTACATGTGAATGTGTGTATACACACCTGTACACGCCCATGCATACACCTGGTACACACACATATACATGAGGGTGTACATACAGGCACACGCCAATACGCCCTACTCTTCATACAGATTTAGTGGAGACAGAAGTGCAGGGGGTGTGGGGCGAGCCAGGGTCCAGCCAGACCTGAAGAAGACCAGCTGACGCCACAAGAGAGGGCCGTGCCCGCCTCGGCCATCCGTGGCACAGCTTGCGAGGCCCCCAGCCGCCTCGGGTTTAGCTATGGCTGGGGGCAGAGGTCACGAATCCAGCTATGGGCGCCCATGCCCCAGGCTGTACGGGACCTGAACCAGTCCCTAGGCAGCCCCAGCACCACGCCTTCCACCTCTGCAGGACGGGCCTCTCCTTCTCACCCCTTCTTGACTTCTGACCAAAGACGGGAGACTTCAGCAGGCAGGGAGATTTCTGTGTCCGCGGGTGGTGAGGCTTCAGAGCTGGAGTTGGGGGGTAGCGGGTAGAGGGGCTGCTGGGGCTGAAGCCCAGGGGAGTGCTGGCGACGTGGCCGGCAGGCTCTGGATCTCTGCTCTGGGAGAGAGAAGGGGGCTCCTCTCTGGGGCCCGGCAGGACCTCAGCTTCACAGGAGTCTCATAGAGCCAAGCCCCCTCCCCTCTAACCCAGATCTTCTTTGTCCCACAATCCCAGCGTCTGTGTCAGCCAATCTGGTGCTGACCCTGTGACTGTCACTGGCGCTGGCGAGGCCCCATGCTTTGGGGGCGCATGGCGGTTGAGGGGAGGGAAGGCATGAAACATCTCAGAGCAGCAAGCTTCAAGCACCGCCGCTCCTCGTGGCCAGGGACAGGAATGGGGCAGGGGACAGCCTTGTGTCTTTTCTCCTTTTGTTTTCGGGGAAATGACCCTCCCCACCTCTTCAGGGCTTTGGGAGCTGCTGTTCTTCACGGCCTCTAAATCTGGGGCCAGCAGGTCGCCGGCGGCCCCCGGCATAAGGTCAGCCCAGGGGGATGAGTTACACAAGCCGTGGCCCCGTTGGTGACCCACATCGCCTGCCTGACACACTCTAGACACTGGAGGAGTGCAGGCTGGGGTGTGGCAGGGAGGGCGCATTGTGGGTGTGTGCTGAGATTGCATTCCTTACACACATGCACACACACACACACACATACACATACAGACACACATACACACACACATACACACACGTACACATACACACATACACACACGTACACACACATACACATACACACACATACACATACACACATACACATACACACACGTACACACACACACGTACACACATACATATACACACATGTACACACACATATACACACATATGCGCATACACACACATACACGCATTCACCCACATACATACACACACACATACACAAACACACACATACACATACACACACATACACACATTCATACACATACATACACATACACACATACACATATACACATACACATACACACACATTCATACACGCACATACACATACACACATACACATATACACACATACACATACACACACATACACACATACATACACACACACACACTCCCTGTGTGTATACAAGCACATCCTTGTCATATGCTTGGTGGCCTGCCCCGGCCCCTACAGACCCTGGCCAGCGATCTGGGCTCTGAGCCTCGGACACAGCGATGGCAGGGCCTGGATCCAGCAGCCCTTCTGGCCAGGCCCGAGGTGAGCCAGCCCTGTGGAGGGACTCCCCCTCCATCGTTACCTGCGTCGCCTGCGTGCGTTCACCACCTCCACCTGCGTCACTGCCAGCCTGCCTCAGCACGGAGCCTGCAAGCCTCATTCCCTCCCTCCCACCCCCAGGCCCTCGGTTCTTCCCACGTGGGATATTCTGGCTGTGTGCGCGTGACCACGACTGTGGGGACCGGCCCGGGGCGTTTCGGGGTTGGAGCTGGGACTGGAGCCCGCCCTACCTCGGGGAAAACGCTCGCTCCCTCTTTCCACAGCTCTTTTGTGACTCTCAACACCTGCCAACACCAGCACCAGGGCCGCCCCTCCTGCCGCCCCCCTCGCCGTCTTCCCGGGCACGCTCCGTCAGCACAGCATCGTCATTGTCCTGCTGACAAACCTCGTGCCACCCCCATCGGCTTTAGCGCCACCTCCATGGCAGCCGTAGCCCCCACAGACGTCCTTTTCTGTCACCGTCAAGCCTCAAAACTGGGACCGAGGGTAACAGCGTCATCCTACCCGACGTCTCTCTCTAGCCGCCAACTGCACTGCACCCTCATCAGACAAGCCCAGCACCACCTTCTGGGGCAGCGGTCCCACCCCTGCATGTCAGAGGCCTGCCCTCCCACAGTCGCCAGGCCAGGCTCGCACCTGTGAGCAGCCAGGACCAGTACCGGAGCCCGGCCAGGCTCCCTCAGCCACCCTCTGGGTCCCTTTGGGCCCCTGGGGCAAAGCTGTAAGGTCCCGGCCACCCAGGACTGAACGGGCTCTGCAGTCCCCGAGGCTGGGCCCACTCCGCTCACCAGCGTTCCCCTGTGCTAATTTCCTAAAGGAACACTAACGTGAACGGCTTGGGCTGGCTGGGGTGGGTTTTTGTTGCCTGTTTATTTTTTTCCTCTTTGCTTCTAACTCCTTTTTCCTACCCACTAAATTGGTGCGGCACAGGGAATTCACAATGCACCCTCCTCACTCCCATTTCGGCACGCGCTCCTCTCTGCTTCCTTAATTATCTGATTTGTAATTTTTCATCTCCCCTCCCTTTCATATCCTTCCAAACACCCCAACCGGTTAAAATAAATATGTATTTTTAATGTTGAGGCACCTAATTTAATCTGCAGGCAGTGTTCCACACTCACCGGCAGGCATCTCCGGCTGAGTCACCTCGTGGGCCACCAGGCTTCCCGGCCCCCAGCCTGTCCTGCCAGCGGGCCGTGTGGGGAGATGGCTGGGGGCAGTGTGCCCGGGAGCCAGGCCTCAGACCAGGCAGCAGGGAAAGCCTGAGGCACTCTGGTCTCACCCGCCTTCCTCTCTCCAGGCTCCGTCTGAGGAGCACGGGGAGCACCTGGGGAAGGGGAGTCACCTGAGGCTGCACAGGGGGCAGAAATCTCACAGCCTTACAGGCCATGCAGTGCGGATCCTGGGCTGCACTGGGCATATTTCCAACGTGCTCCTGATTCCCCTTTGCCAGGCTTGGTCATCAGGCAGACCCTTTGTGCTAGCCCAGGGACTGCTGCCACCACGTGCATCCTCCACAGAGACTGCATCCCTCCCACTGGGACACTCCTTCCCAGCCCCAAGGCAGCACCATCCTTGGACCTGACTTAGAGCCTTGACCAAGAGCACCACACGTGAAAGTCAAAGGGTGAGGGGCTGCACCTGGCCTGCCACCTGTCCTTCTTGGGGACAAGGAGAGCTGAGAGGACAGGGAGTCAAGAGCCCATCTCTGTGTCCCCTGGTCATCCAGAGACCTCATCCTCAAACCAGCCAACTGCTTGCCTCCTCACAAACGCTTTCCATGACTGGTCTGTCCATCTATCCATCCATCCGTCCATCCATCCATCCATCCATCCATCCATCTATTCATTCTCAATCCATCCATCCATCCCTCCATCCATCAATCTTTCCATCCACCTATCCATCCATCCATCTATCCATTCATCCACCCATCCCTCTATCCATCTATCCATTCATCCACCCATCCTTCCATCCATCCATCCATTCATCTATCCATCTGTCATCCATCCATCCACCCATCTATCCATCCATCCGTCCTTCCATCTATCCATTCATCCATCCACCATCCCTCCATCCATCCATCCATCCAATCATCCATCCATCCATCCATCCATCTACCCATCATCTATCCGCCCATCCTTCCATCCATCCACCCATCCCTCCATCCATCTATCCATCCATCTATCCATCCATTCATCCATCCACCATCCCGCCATCCATTCATCCATCCATTCATCCATCCATCCATCCCTTCAGTCATTCATTTACTCAGAGCTCATCTGGCTGAGAGAGGTGCTCTAGGGATTCAGAAATGAGTCTTGTAAGAAGGAAGCTTTCAACGTCAGGAAGTCCCAGGGTGCTTGAGGCTGGAGGCAGCGGGGCAGAGACAAGCTCTAGGCCTCAGTGTGGCTGTCTGTCCTGCCGGCCATGGCTGCTGCCCTGACCGATGCTCCTAACATGACCCCTGCACCCAGACTTGCACGAGACCAGGCCCCACCAGCCCTGCCCCAGGGTCCTCCTGCCACTCCCAGTGCCTATGGGCCTCGGGATCTACAGGCCCTACCAGGCTCTTTCCCCAACCCCTGTCCCTGTCCCTCTCCATTTCTGCAGCCAACAGAGTATCTCCCAAGAGGAAATACAAATGAAAGCCACAACAGAATGTCCATCCACACCGCCGGGCAGGGCCGGCTAACATGGCAAGCATGACGCACGCCCTGTGGACAGAGGACCCAAGCCGGTAAAGCTCAGGTTGCAGGTGGCCTCGGTCCAGCGCTTCTGTTCCCACACAGGCACCCTAGAGAGTGGTGCCCCACGTACCCAAGGAGGCCCCTGTGTCGCTTGCTTTAGGGAGACATCGCATATGAGCCTGGCAGACATGGGCCGGGCCCTGCACCCTGTGTTTCACCTGTGACCACCCACTTATACGGAACAGCTGGGAAGTTGAAATCCTGGGAATGACATTTATTTCCAGAAGAGAGGTTGGAACGACCAAGGCATGTGTGAGAGCCAGAGGTACAGAGCTCCAGGCCTCACTGCAAATTAGCCTCAAACACAGCATTGAGCACAAATACAAAGTACTGAAGGGAGTGTGACTGGGGTGCCATTTACAACTATAGAAACGAGTGGAGCCCCTCTGTGCACTATCTGAAGGATGCATATGGAAGGGAGAGGTGAAGAAAGGCGCTTGGGAGCCAGAGGCACCGTGGCAGCAGGAGGAAGGGGGAGGTGTGTGGGTCAGGGAAAGCCAGGCAGAAGACGGCAGGCTTTGGCTTTGTTCCCCTAAAACCAGAAGAGATTGGAGGCAAATATGGCCGCGTGCTCAGCAGCATCAGAGCTGGTGCCGGGCTGGCTGCCAGTGATGTTGTCCCCATACACTTCAGTGTGGTGGAAATATTACAGAAATGTTTAAAAGAAGAAAGGTACCTGGGAACTAAGAACCATGGAGGTGTCAAGTGCTGACAGCCCCCCGGCCCTGCCTGGCTTGCAGAGGCAGAGATTACCCTCAAGTGGAGAGGAACTAAAGGGGTGTCATGGGCGCCATGGCCGCCCAGTGATGGAGCTGGAGTGGACTGTCCTTGGAATCCCTGAAAACATCTCAGGATGCTGGTTCCCAAGGCTCCCTCCTCTCCACGTGGACGCCCCGCAGGAGGGAACACGGGACCTGTCTTTCTTCTCCATGCGGCACTGACCCTCTGCCCACCACCAGGAAAGACTCAGTTAGCTGATTCTCAGGAAGGAGCGTCGGGCAGCCACAACTCCCTCCTTGGGAGTGCACAAGCTACGGCTGGGGAACATCCTTTGGGGTTACGTGCACTCACACACACACGCACACATCCATGCTCACACAATGTGCACTTACACACACACATGCACTATCAGGTGCACACACAGTGTGCTCACATGTATGATTACACATCCATGCTCACACACACATATGTGCACTCACACATGCACACACATGCTCACGCACGCACTATCAAGCACACACACTCGTGCACTCACTTTCACAAGTACACACACTCACACATGCACTATCAGGCACACACACAGTGCACTCACACATGTGCACACACACACTCACACATGCACTATCAGGCACACACACTCATGCACTTACATTCACATGTACATACACACACACATGCTCTATCAGTCACACATGTGCACTCACACACTAACATGCATTCCCCTACACACATGCATACATATGCATTATCAGCACACACACCCATGTGCACTCACACTCATGTGCACTCACACACATGCTCACATGTGCACTATCAGGCACACACTCATGCACTCACACACATGTACACACACATGCACTATCAGGCACACTCATGTGCTCTCATACACATGCACTCACACACTAACACATGCATTCCCACACACACACACTTACACGTGCACTATCAGGCACACACACCCATGTGCACTCACACTCATATGTGCACTCACACACACATATGCTCACACATGCAGTAAGGCGCACACACACCCATGTGCACTCACAATCACATGTGCCCTCACACACACATGCTCACACGTACACTATCAGGCACACACACATGTGCACTCACACACACATGTACCCTCACACGTGTGCACTCAGTCACGTGTACTGTCTTGCACACACATGCATTCTCACACACTCACACATGCCCTTTCACACACACTTGCATGTGCACTCTTGCACCCACATTCCTCTCTCTGCCTGCTCCTGAAATACCCCAGGCTTTCTTTTGTCCCATCTTCTGTGAGAGTTGGGGCGTGCAGGCGGGGGCTGCTGGAGCAATAGCACCACAGATACGCCACAGCGTCAACTGCACAGATGCTTTCTGTCACTCAGCAGGGTCGTTGTGGTGGCAGGATGGCAGGGTGGCAGGGTGGTCTCTGCCCCACAGCAACAGGACCCAGGCTCCTCATCTGTAAAATCACCAGCCCCCAGGCAGCAGGGGGTGCCTGGAGCAGGTTGGGAAGTTTCTGCAAGCTCAGCCTTCATGGCCCCACACTCCGCCAGCAGGGACCAGTCACGTGGCCTCACCTAAGCCCAGGGGCGCTGAAAAATAAGAGTGGCCTGTGCCTGGAGACAGAAGGGGTCAGAGTGGTGTCACGTCCTCTCCTCCGCCTTCGTGGGTACACTGTCTCTCAGGGTGACTTCATGCCCCCACCCTGATGCTTTCTCAATCCCTACCCCTGCCCAGACCCCTGTCCCAAGCACCCCGAAGATACCCACGGCGCACATCGAGGATTCCCACGGCACACGCCGAGGATACCCATGGTACATGCTGAAGACACCCGTGGTCACCCCTGCCCCGCACCTGCCTCCTAGCAGGTCTCACTGCTTTGCTCCCAGTCCAGAGCAGTCTGTCGGATTGTTGATCTGACCATCACCCTCTACTTCAAACCCTGAGGGGACTCCCAGGCTTAGGATAAAGGCTGCACTCCCCGGCCAGGCACCCATACCTTCCAAGGCTGCCCCACCCTCCTCCTGCTCCCCTCTCGCCGGAGACCTCTTCACCAGTCAGCGCCACCTTGCAGTGCGTCCACCCGTGCCATTCAGCCTGAGAGCACAGTGTTGCTGCACTCACGGAGGTTGTGGGTCAGGACTTCCAACAGGCCTCGGGGACGACTTGCATGTGGGGCCTCAGCTGCAGCCAGTGACCAGGGCCTGGACCTGGGGCCGCTCCAAGTGGCCTGGGCTTCCTCAACATATGGCGAGCTCCAGGCAGCACTTTGTTCCAGAGACTACATATCAGAGCAGCGTTAGGCTTATCGCTGATCTGAAACCATGGAGTTCCCACATACTCTCTCCCTCTCCCCCCCCCCAGTTTCCCCAGGTTTGACACCTTGTGTTAGTGTGGCTCATTTGTTACAACTGCGGAGCCGTTCGTACGATACGGTCACTGAAGTCCGTAGTTCACAGTGGCCTTCATTCTTGGTATCGCGCATTCTACGGGTTTTGACCCATGTGCGTGCACAGATCCACCTTTCCAGCAGCACGCAGACGAGCTTCGCTGTCTTAACGGCCCCTGTGCTCTGCCCATGCGCCCCTCCACCCACCCCAGCAACCGCTCCTCTGTGCTGTCTCCATAGTCCGCTTTCGCTTTCCGGAATGTCGTGTAGCTGGAATCAGGCAGTCCGGAGCCTTTTCCGAGGGGCTTCTTTCACTTCGTCATGTGCGTTGAAGATGGCCGCATGTATTCTCGTGGCTCGACAGCTCACTCTTAGCGCTTCGTATTCCCATACGTGGATGTACCACAGTTTGCTCATCCGCTCACCTGCAGATGACCATCGTGGTTGCTTCCAAGTTTTGGCAGCCATGAATAAGGCTGCTACGAACATCGCGTGCAAGGGTTCCTGTGGACCCCGCCTTTCAGTTCACTGGGTAAACTGCAGGGCGCATGATTGCCGGGCTATAGGGTAAGAGTGTGTTTAGTTTTGTGAGAGACTGCAGAACCGTCCTCCACTGGGGCTGTCTCGGCTTGCACTCCCGGCAGCAGTGGTAGGAGCTCCTGTTGCCACATCCTCGCCAGCACTTGGCGCCGTGGTGCTCCAGGTTTTGGCCATTTGAATAGGTGCACAGGGGCATCTAGTTGTTGCCTTGATTTGCATTTCCCTAATGACACGTGATAGTGGATGCTGTTTCTTGTGCTTCTGCACTATCTTGTGTCTTTGGTGAGGTATCTATTGCGATCTTCTGCCCATTTTTAAATTGGATTGTCTGTTCTCTTATTGTTTAGTTCTGAGGGTTCTTTGGATGTTTTCATTACGTCTTTTATTGGGTGTGTCTCTTCCGAATATTTTCTCCCAGCCTGTGGCTTCTCTCTTGATTCTCTTGCCAGCGTCTTTTGCAAAGCAGTTTTTAATTTTAATGGAGTCAGATTTTTACATGGCAGCCCTGGGCTCCAAAAGTGAGTCCTCTAGTGACCAGACGGGAGCCAAAGAACATAGGCCATGCAGTGTCACCTCCAGCCACGCGGTCCTAAGACCACCCAGATTCAAGGGGGGCAGAGGCAGACCCTTCCTGGATTGAGTAGGGTCGGCATCATGGGACCTACCATTGAAGTCATTTCTGAAAAGCCCAATCTACCACATTTCCAGTTACCCAAACCCTTGACAACTCCTGCTCTCCTGACAAGCACCTCCTTGTCCCCTAGAGAAAAGGGTTTCAAGGTGCCCTGGTCTCCCGGCATGCGGGTGGTATTTCGGGGTTGCCTGCATGGCATTGCCCCCTGAGCCTGGCTGACTCTTCCAGCAGAGATCCCCACCCAGGGGATGAACTGTGATTGATCTGAGCCCGAGAAGCAACCCTGTTCCCTTTCCCATGATTGGTCAGTTTGGAACATGTGATCCCCTTCTGACCAATGAGACGCAAGAGGAAGACGGGGTGCAGGGAGACCTGTTCCCTATGCTGCTTTTCTAAGGCTGCTGTAGCCAAGTAGCAAGCTCAGAAACTCATTCCCATTGTTCCGGGGCTGCTGAGTCCAAGATCCAGGTGTCAGCAGAGTTGGCTTCTCTGGAGGCTCTGGGGATGTGTTCCCTGTCTTCTCACTTCTGGAGGTTGCTGGCAATCTTCTGTGATCTATGGCTTCAGATGTATCATTTCAGTCTCTGTGTCCATCTCCACGTGGCCTCCATGAGCATCTGTCTCTTCATGTGGCCTACCTGAGTGTCTGCCTGAGTGTCTGTCTCTCCACGTGGCCTCCCTGAGCATCTCTCTGTGTGGCCTCCCTGAGTGTCTGTCTCTCCATGTGGCCTCCCTGAGTGTCTGCCTGAGCGTCCGCCTCTCTGCGTGGCCTCCCTGAGTGTCTGTCTCTCCAGTGGCCTCCCTAAGTGTGTGTCTCTCTGCGTGGCCCTCCTGAGTGTCTGTCTCTCCATGTGGCCTCCCTGAGTGTCTGCCTCTCCACATGGCCTCCCTGAGTGTCTGCCTGAGTGTCCATCTCTCCACGTGGCTTTCCTGAGCATCTGTCTCTCTGCGTGGCCCTCTTGAGTGTCTGTCTCTCCGTGTGGCCTCCCTGAGTGTCTGTCTCTCCATGTGGCCTCCCTGAGTGTCTACCTGAGTGTCCATTTCTCCACGTGGGTTTCCTGAGCATCTGTCCCTCTGCGTGGCCCTCTTGGGGTGTCTCTCTGCCTGGTCTCCCTGAGTGTCTGTCTCTCCATGTGGCCTCCCTGAGTGTTCATCTCTCCACGTGGCCTCCCTGAGCATCTGTCTCTCTGCGTGGCCTCCCTGTCTCTCCACATGATGTTCTTTTTGCAAAGTCATCAGTTGGCTGGGTGCAGTGGTTCATGCCTGTAATCCCAGACCTTTGGGAGGCTGAGGCGGGCAGATTGCTTGAGCCCAGGAGTTTGAGACCAGCCTGGCCAACATAGCAAAACCTTCTCTCTACAAAAAATTAGCCAGGCGTGGTGGCACATGCCTGTGATCCCAGCTGCTTAAGGGGCTGAGGCGGGAGGGTTGCTTGAGGCCAAGAGGTCACGGCTGCAGTGAGCCAAGATTGCGCCATTGCACTCCAGCCTGGGCAACAGAGTGAGACCCTGTCTCAAAATGAAAAAAAAGACTGTGGCATTGTATTGGGGCTCACCCTACTCCAGCGTGACCCCACCTCAACTTTATTTCCAAATAAGGTCATATTCTTAGGTACAGGGATTGGGACTTCGGCATATGAATCTTTGAGGGCACAATTCACTCATAACCTCCCCTCTCGTGGGGCCCCCACACCTGCCTCTGAGATGGCCCGGCGCTCTTCCCAGCGACCCCTGAGAAGAGGGAGACTTGCAAGCAGAAAGCCCTTTGCCTCCTTTCTTCCCTTCGTGCTCTAGAGGTGGTCCTGGGAAGATGTGATGCCTGGAGCTTGGCAGCCATTTTGCCACCCAGTGCCACCCACCTGAGGAAAGGCGGAGGATGGATGGAGCCCCAGGGGCGCCGTGATGTAGAGGAGCTGAGCTCCTCCTGAGACTGCCTCCCTCTGCATTTCTTGGGAAGGGAAAAAGGCATCCCAGGCCTCTAGGCTTAAGCCTTTCCTCTCTGACATTCAGAAGAGGATGTAGGGATGCCCTGGGCTCACGGGGTCATGGGCCCTTGGATTCATGTCCAGGATTTTCCACTCATGGCTATGCACCTTCAGGGAGGTCACCTCCCCGCCCAGAGCCTCAGCTTCCTTCACAATGGGGGCCTCATCACTCCCTCCAGGCTTCCTGGGCTCTGCCAAGCACATGGTTAGATGTGGGTGTCTTACATCACAGGCGGTTCATCAGGCACCCCCTCCCTAGTGAACATATGCCCAGAGCGGGCAAGCCCCTCTGTGGCAGGTGGGGTGGCGGGGGTCAGATGGGGGTGGGTGCAGAGTTCAAGGTCTGGCTCCAGCACTTACAGCTGGGGACCCTAGGGCCAGCCTCGGCTCTCCTTTCTATAAGAGGGACAGATGACAGCTCTGGTGTAGGTGCACCTCAGTGTCAGCACTGTTGATACAATGAGGGGACCCAGTGAGGACACGGGACCGCCTCAGCTGAGGCCCTGCTGGTACAGTGGATAGGAGATGACCACAGCCCAGCAGGGTGGGAGACTGCCTTGGAGGCTCAGGGAATTCAGGGAAGGGGTTTCGGTCCTCTGACCCAGGCTCCGCCCCACCCCCCCCGAGTCACTCTCAGGCTTCAGGGTGGTGAGGACTCCCGGGCCCTACCCCAGAATGTCACCCCATGCCCCCCAGGGTTCTGATGCCTTCCTCTGAAGCGCTCCAGCATGGGGTTGTGTGTCTCCTGGCTTCTGTCCCCCCAACTCCCAGGCTAGCTGTGTCCTGGGGTGCCCAGACTGGTCACCCCACCCAGTGACTGCTGAAGCCCTGGTGGGGCTTAGACATCAGAGCCTGGGGTGTGGATACTCAAGAGGGGCCGAGGGTCTCCTACGGATGCCCAGGGTCTCTGTGCTGAGCATGGCATAGGGTGTCTTCTGGGGGAGTGCATGCTGTTGAGTGGTGGGCGTGAGGCAGCTCAGGTTGGCAGAGAACACGGCCTCCCCTTGACTCACTGTCCATGCTACTTGGAGGCCACCGTGCAGTGAATGTGGGCAGGTAAGAGTGCAGAGCCGGTGAGCCCCACCTCCAGTCTTCACACCTGTTGGTGCTTCAATCTCTCTGATTGCATTGATTTTCACTGCAGTGTTTATTAAACGCTTAATCTCCCCCCACTGAGAGCTCACAGAGCTGGCTTGGCATCCCCTATTCCTACGGCTCACTAAGCTCAGATGGGAGCCTGTGGGGGAAGCTGGGGCAGTGGCCTGCACAGGCCCTGAAGTCCACACAGCCTCTGCTTTGGGAACAAGGGCTATGCGGACAGGGTGAAGGACCTGCTGGTGTGGGCAGGGTGCAAAGCCCAAAAGAGGGGCATGATAAATACTGGATGAATGGTGGCAGTTGGTGCCCATCCTCAGGCTTTGCCCAGCATATCCAGAGGCTCAGGGCTCAGTCAGTGATCAGGATTCAGGACCAGTATGTGCCCAGAGTCA
>NW_022436943.1:65184597-65184704 GCF_009761245.1 Sapajus apella
CAGGATCGGGGCTCAGTGTATGACCAAGGTCAGTGTGTGACAGGATCGGGGCTCAGTGTATGACCAAGGTCAGTGTGTGACAGGATCGGGGCTCGGTGTGTGACCAA
>NW_022436943.1:65184714-65212061 GCF_009761245.1 Sapajus apella
GTGTGACAGGATCGGGGCTCGGTGTGTGACCAAGGTCAGTGTGTGACCAGGATCGGGGCTCGGTGTGTGACCAAGGTCAGTGTGTGACAGGATCAGGGCTCGGTGTGTGACCAAGGTCAGTGTGTGACCAGGATCGGGGCTCGGTGTGTGACCAAGGTCAGTGTGTGACAGGATCAGGGCTCAGTGTGTGACCAAGGTCAGTGTGTGACAGAAATAGGGCTCAGTGTGTGACCAGGATCAGGGTTCAGCTGATCAAGGTCAGTGGTCAATGAGCCCAATGTTGGGGTCAGGGTCACAGCTGAGCATCTGAGGGATCAGTTTGTGGCCTGGAGAACACGTGCCATGGGTCACAGTCCCTCTGGGCTGCATGAAGAGGTTCTAGGGCCTGGTGTCCAGCTGGGTGTGGTCCCCAGCAGGGACTGTCAATTCCAGCCTCCTGGTGCTGGGCCCACCCTGAGTTCTTCAGGCTGTGGACGGGCCCCCAAAAGGAAGCTGATCTGGGCGTGAGATGGTGCCCTGGGAGGGTCGGGTGAGTGGGTGAGGGGAACAAGCTCAGGGTGTACACTGAGGCAAGGCTCCCGAAAGTCAGTGGCCAGTTTAGAGTTCTAGAACCTCAGAGTGTCTGGGCTGGAAGGCACCTTCAAAGCCATTCAGACACAGGGTGACAGGGCTGCCGCAGGGTGAGCGGAGCTGCTTCAGGCTGGACTGAGAGGATGACTTTTTAAAAGGGGTGAATCAGGGAGGGAAGCAGAGAAAGCCCCATGCAGCGAGAGGAACGGCCCTGCAGAGAAGCTGGGCCTAGAGGACAGCCCGCCTCGCCCTCGAAGGATGCGGCTGTGTCGGAGAGGGCCCCAGCATTGCCCTGAGAACCTGGGCTGGATTCCCCAGTGAAGGCACTGGGGTCGCTGCCACCCTCCGGGCTCCAAGGAGGGAGGCTGAGTCCTGACTCAGAGCTGCCGGCCTCCTGGCCTGACATCAGCCGCCCCCTGGTGGCCATGACTGCTGGTGCAGCAAGGAGAGGAGGCAGAGCAGTGGCACCAAGACCCGGAGGAGGAGGGGGTGCTGCCTGGCAGGAGATCCTCAGAAGCAGCCCGGGCACCCTACCCTTTTGCCAACAATACTGTCAAAGCCTTGGAGAAGAAGGCCTTTTCCCCAGGAAGACGGAGGTGTGATGCTGCCCAAGAAGTTGGACCAGGAAGCGGACCACCCTACCCTTCCGACTGCCCTGTGGCCTGGGTCTTTGGGCTCCTTCTGGGAAATCCCTCTGGACACCTCTAGGAGCCTTGGCCACAGATTGGCCTTGTGGAGGGGGCTGATATGGACACTGTGTCCGGCGAGCTGTGTACCATGCCCAAGGGTTCAGGGGGCTTGAGTTCCCTCCTCCCCTGGTGACCTGTGTTGTGATGGTGGTGACTGCTGCTGAGGGCCATGGGTGGCCAGGGTGGGGTGGGTGCTGACATTCAGTAGGGGCAGTGGTACCCAGTGGAGACTGTCTGATGGGCTGAGAGAAGCAGCCTGGCCAGACGGTGGGCCTGGGCAGCATCGGCAGCGTGACCTGCTGAGATGGTTCCCTGTGCAGAGTGCGTGACATCCACGCTGGGGGCTTGCACTCAGGCTGGACCACGAGTTGTGAGCTGGGAGCAAGGGGCTGAGGCAGAATCGTCGGTGGAGAAGGGCCCCGCGGTCATCCCTCCAACGTCCTGGCTTCCTTCTGGGAAGGCTCCCTCTGGGTACCTGGCCAGAGGTCCTAGAAGCAGAAGAGGGGCGGTGGATGATTCAAGGCAGCTGAAGGGGCCATCGCCCTCAGCCGCTGAAGAACAAAACCTGATATGAGGCTGGAGGTTCTCCACGTCAAAGGAGAATGGATGGTGACGCTGGGAGGAAGTGCCTGGGGACAGCCACCCAGGGTCAGTGGTGGGTTAGACCTCACCTTCAAATACATCCTTGGCTCTTTCCCCAGCCACTCCCTCAGCGTCTCAGCACAGGGTCCCCATGAGGAAGAACTGGACAAGTCCCCCTGAGCAGTGCAATGGCCCTGCCCGGCGCCCACTCTCTGACCTTCTTGGATGGGGTCAGGAGTGTATGCCTCCACACTCTCTCCTGCCCATCCCCCACCCGTCCGCTCTCACCTCCACCCATGCATGGTCCTTGCGCCTGCACAGCCCCTAGCCAAGCAGCCCTCCACAAGGTGCCGCCCATCCACTTACCCACCTATCCTGTCCATCCTCACGGGGCTCTTCCCTCCAACCTTCCACCCACCCGTCCTCAGCCAGTCTCCCCAGTCATCCGTCCATCCATCCGTACACCCCACTTCCATCTACACCCACCTACCTCATCCGTCCACCGTCCATCCACCCACGCACCTGCATTGCCTAGGCACAGCCCCTAACTTCCTTCCCTCCATTCATCTGTGTCCGTCCTGCCGTCCACCCTCCGTCATCCAGCCAGCCAGTGGGGCCACTCCCCTGCTCCTGAAGGAGGCCGAGAGCAGGGACCCAACTCTTGGCTTGTCTGCTGCACGGGGCAGGCGCCGGGCTCTCCTAGGTGTGCGCGCGTGTGTGCATTTATCCGCCCCCCCCTTATCTCGCTCCCCTCCCCCCGCGCCCCCGCCCCCCGCTCGCGCTCCCCCTCTAATGTGTGATCTGGAAGCTCTATAAAGCCTGATGTAATCCGTAATGCAGTCTCTGGCTCCCGATTCGGGATCCAGTTTCAGAGAGCGAGAGATTGGGGAGCGCCGGCAGCCGGGTGGGGGGAAGCAGCTCTCGCCTCTCTCCTCCTCCTTCTCCTCGTCCTCGGCCTCCTCCTCCTCCTCCCCGCGCCGCCCCGCCCCCGGCTCGCTCGGCTCGCCCCCCCCTCAGGAAGGGGAAAAAAGGCGAGAAGAGCCGGGCAGGCGAGAGGAGCGGAGCGGCGGCGGCGGCGGCCGGAGAGGGAGCGGCGGCGGCGGGCGCGGCGTTGGCGGCGGCCCCGGCGGAGCGAGCGCGGAGCCGGTGAGCCCGGAGCACAGGCGGCCGCGCCGCGTCCTGGCCCGGCCAGGGCCCGCGCGCCCAGCGTCGTCCGCAGCGTCGACATCCGGACCCTCCGGGCGCCCGGGGGGCTCCTGCAGCGGGAAGGAAGGGGAGGCGGCCTGTGTGCGCCGGCGGGTGCGCTCCAGGGGGCGTCCCGGCGAGGCCCGAAGCCGGCCGGGGGCGGCGGCGGCTGGAGGAGCCCCCCCTCCGGTCGGGCGCCCGGCTCGGCCGCGGGCTACGCGAGGCGCTCGCGGGGATTTGCAACTCGCCGGATCGAGTCCTCGCCGGCGGGGCCGCTGCTGCTGGGGAAGGTAAGGAAGGCTCCGGCGGGGGCTGGGGGCGCGGCGGGTGGGGGCGCAGCGAGGGTGGAAGGGGGCCGGGGGAGGGGCGGGCGCCCCGACTTCCTAACTTCGCCGTCTGGGGCTTCGCAGCTCCGAGGTTCTGCGCTCAGAGCTCGGGAGTTTAGACCCCCACCCCCGACCCGCTCAGCCCCTGCCTCCTCCAGCCGCGGGGATGGGATGTGGCAGGTCCCCGCGCGCCCGCATTGGGCAGGCTGAGGAGGGGGCGACCCTGGACGCAGGAGAGGCTCCTCGGCGCTGCTCGCCTCCTCCCCATCCACACAACACGGCCTGGCACCCCTTCTCATCACATGCATAGGGCAGGCTGGGGAGGGCGTTCCCGCCGTACCCCCGCATACACAGACGCTGGCGGGGGTCTAAGGGAGCCCCCGTGGCCCCCAACAGCCACACATAGACCCAGCAAGCTCGGGAGAGCCCCCCGAGCGTGTCCCTCTCTTACTAATCACGTCCAGAGCCCCCTACAGACATTGTAGGGGCCCCAGACGTCCTCCCCCCACGCACAGAGCCCCTGGCAGGCAGGAGAAACCCCCAGACTCCTTCTGGAAGCCCTCGCGGGAGAAGCCCTCGCCGGGAGACCTGACACTGTTGGTGGAGACTCCCGGAGGTTCTCTCTCCCCCACTTCGGGCGGAGGGCTATTTTTGCGCCCCCCACCCCCACGCGAACGCCCTCGCTCTTCCCTCCGTGTCTACCTTTCCACTGGGTCGGACAGGCCGCGCGGATAAGCCGCTCTGAACTTTGGGCCGGCCCTTTGCCCTCTCCGCTCCCAGCGCCGATCACTCCCGGGCGCCGAGCACTCCCGGGTCCGCGTCCCCGGTGAGCAGAGGCCGCCCGCTCTCCGCCGTAGCCGCGCTAGCTAGGAGCCGCGCACAGCTGCCTCGAGGAACCAGCACGGCCCCCGCCCCCTCCTGGGGAGGCCGGGGAGCTCTGGACCCGGCCAGGAGCCCTCTCCCCAGGTCCCCGCGGCCCCCTGGGCAGGGTAGAGAGCGTCTCCGGCTTCGGGAGGGGGCGGCGGAGCTGAGAATCGCAGCGAAGTGATGCGGCCGGGAGGGCTTGTCGGAGGCTGCGGCTCCGAGCCCGGGTCCCTCCTCCTGGCCGCGGCGGCTCCGGCTTGGCCACTCCCCGGCAGCCTGGAGAGAGCGCCTAGCCTGGCACCCCAGCCCCAGGCCGCTGGGCACCTTACCCCTTTCCACTTTTATTTTGGGCTTCTAAGTTTCTTGGAGCGCAGGCACCCAGGCTGGGGCTAGAAGAGCCCTAAACCAGCCCTCATTCAGCACCCGTTTTTACCCGCCGCGACCTCCCCATTCTTCCTCCGGGTCTGGGGCGCAGATTACCGGCCGCTACTCCGGAATAGTTGAAAGGCAGGAAGGCGTGTGGGTGGGGAGGGGGCCTGCATTCCCGCCCCAGGGGACCGCTTGGCCTTTGTGTTTCGAGGGGCTGGGAGGTCGGCTCTCCAGCTCCACCGTGGGAACCCAAGGAGACCCACAGCGCTCTCCCCCCTCCCCAGACACAAACACACGCCCCCTCGGAGCGAGAGCCGCGGCGGTGAACAGCAGAGGCCGCGCGGGCGGAGGCGGGGGAACCGCGAGCTGGGTCCCGGTTCTGGGAGGGAGGTGGTGTACGGTGTGCGGGGTCCGGGGAGGCGGCTATCGCGTCTCCTAGAGCCCTCATGCCTTCCATTTCTCTGCGACCCTGGCTGCCGAGGAGGCAACGAGGGAGGTCGAGCCGCTGACTCCCGTGGGCGGCAGCGAAACTCCGCGCCCGCACGCCGGGGTGCCGCCGGGTCCGGCTTTGAGTACCCAGCAAGGTCAAGCAGGCGAAGCAGGGGACGGGGGTTCCTAGGCGCGCCCCCGTCCGCGCACGGTCGGGGCCTTGGAAGGGGGTGTGGGCAGCCCGCCGAGTCAGTCCCGCGCGCCCGCCGCCTGCGCCCGGTCCCCGGAGGCGGACGTTGCGAGTGTTCGGGGATCCCGGAGCGCCCGGCGCCCCACGCCCTCCCTCTCGGCTCGCTAGCAGCTCCGCGGCGCTGCTTTCAGACTTGTTGCGCCTGGATCTGGGGGCAGAAGGCTGGCCCGGGAGCCCGGGCGGCTGGGGTCCGGCCCCGAAGGCCAGGGATGCGCCAGAGAGGCGCGCGGCTCCGCGGGCGAGCGCTGCGCTGGGGGATCCAGCCGGGAGTTTGCCGCCTCCTATCCCAGGGAAGGGCGCTCGATCCTGCTGGGGTCCCGCGCGGGGGCGGAGAGGGGGCGATCCGTCGCCTCGGCGCCAGGCACGCTTCTCCGGATCCTGGGCTAAGGAGGGGGCGCAGCCAAGTTGTGGCGCCCTGCAAGGCCTTTCCCTTGCCCACAGGCTCCGGCCCCTCTCGGACCTCGGCGGCCGCGTCCGTGAAATGGGGGCGCGGGCTCTACTCTCGGATCCCTTCCAGCCCCGACCCTCCGCTCTCGTCCCGAGATCCGGCGTGCCGGGTCCGCAGCGTGCTGGATCTGCGGCGTCCGGGCGGCCCGGGTCCCGAACCTTCCGCGCCTGCGGACACAGCCGCGGGGCCCGGCGGGAAGGACACGGGCAGGGCCGAGCGAGCGCCCGGGGTCCGGGCAGCCTCCTGCCGCACCCTCCGCCCCTGGCCGGCCCGGCTCCGCGTCCGGGAGTGGGTCGTGGGGCCCGGAGCCCGTCCTCCCGGGGCGCCGCGGGGCTCCAGGCCCAGGAGGCCGGCGCGGGGCCGCAGTGGCGGAGGGCGGAGGGCCGGCGCGCTGCCGCTGGCTACCGGGAGAGGGCGCCCGCACCGCGCCCGCGCGGCCCTGCCCGCCCCTTCCGTCTCCTCCGCGCCCGGCCCGCGGCTCCGGCCCCATCTTGGGCCGCCCCGGCCGCCCCCGCCCGCCTGCCCGCGCGCCGCCCGCTCCCGCCGCCGGGTCCCGTGACGCGCCTCGAGTCTCGTCCTGAGCCCCCCTCGCTGGCCCGGCCCGTCCCCGCGCGCGGTGCGCTGGCGCGAGCGCGCGTGTGCGCGCATGTTCCCTGTGCGCCGCGCATGCACGTGCGCGCCCGTCCCGGAGGCTGGGGCACGTGTGTGCAGGCATGCAGATCGCACATGTGTGTGCGTGGCCCCGGGTGGCAGGATTCCCTCAAACTCCGTATTACCGTCGGCTCTGGCTCGGGGCTGCCCCCGGGTCCGCGCTGTGTGCCAGGGATGGACCCCTGGGAGGAAAGCTCCCACACCCGACTCCCAGCAAAGACCCCGAACCTGGCGGGTATTGTGACCCCTCCGGGCCCGCCAGCCCACGCCCTCCCTTTGTCCTCTGGAAGCCTCTGGCCTCCCTGGCTGCAGCTGCGCCATCGGCAGAGCTGTGACTTCTGGGTAAACACGCACAGGCCCGGGATCCCCCCGTGACAGCCCAAGTGCACACAGGAAGTGGCGCTCACTAGACAGCCCACGTGCACACCCTCGCACTGGGAGCAGGACAGTGGGCAAGGGAGAGGGCGTGGTCCCGGGCAATCCCCTCCCAAGTGTTAAGGCGGGAACATGCAGGAAAGAACCCCCGACAAGCTCTGCCAGGGAGGCCCTGGGGAGTGCAAGAAGGCAGCCTGCAGATGCCCAGGAAGGGGGCTCACCCAGGAGGCGCCCCAGGGAACGGCAGGTGGGTGGGTGATGAAGGGGTCAGAGGTCTAGGCAGAAGGAAGTGCCGGCTGTGCAAAGGCCCTGGGTCAGGGCATTGTGCAGGTGTGAGAGGAGGGTGGAGGCAGGACAGGGGCCAAACAGATCTGTTTGGGGATGCCAAACAGATGAGGTGCCCTTGTGGGCCACAGGTCACAGGCCTTCAGGAGGCTGAGTGTACAGCCTGCTGAGTGCCGCTGCCATGCCCACCGCTGCATTGCACAAGACGCACACCACATCCATCACAGCGGGTGGCAGCCAGCCCCGACACCACCCAAGACCAGCACACACCCCACTGTGAGGCACAGGCAGACACCCAGAGCTGACACGCGTGTCCCCACAAAGGCAAGAAACATGGAACGCTGGAGTACCACCACCTGAAACCTGTGCCCAGCTGAGGGCTCACGAGGACGCGGGTCAGCACAAGCACACCATGGTGCACGCGGCACCTGTCCACATGTGCAGAGGGGAAGGAGGGGCGGCTGAGACCTACAGGCTGCATGATCCGGGGGACACAGCCCGGATGTTCATGTCCAGGGATGGGCAGGAGGCCCCCCGCAGACAGGGACTGGCAGGAGGACCCAGGGGGTGCTGGCTCTGCATTCCGCTCTGTGACCTTCATCAGGCCCCAGCCTCCTTCCTCATCTGTGCTCCGCGGGTTTAAGGCGAGGATCTCCCGTGCTCTGCAGACAGAGCACACGCCGCTGAGGGGGGGCTCTGGACATCTCCACTCCTGCCCCACTCTCCCTCTCTCTTCTTTTTCCTTATTAACTCATATCTCTTAATTGCAGAAGCAACAAAAATTAGGATCAGTGCCAAAGGACTAGCCTCCTTCCTCCACAGAGCCCTGGCCCCTCGCCTCCTGCACCCTGGTACTGGCTCTGTTGTCCAGGGCTGCCCTGCCTGGATGGACCCGTGGGGACCTCTGCCCCTCCTCCCTCTTCCTTGCAGGGCTTTCACAAACATGCACATACCCAGCCCTCCTGCGCCTAGTCTGCTCATGGCCAGCCGCAGCTCCCTCACTTTGACAGCAGCACCCCGACTGCCCCCTACCATCTCACCGCACCCCGTCACCCCCACCACCATTGCCTCCCAGGCCCCCCAGCTGCACCCTGCCACCAGCACTGCACTGCCCATCGCTCATGTCTGACCCCCCCTCCATACACCCTCCCCTGTCACCCCACCCTCCTCAGCAGCACCTCGGCACCCCTCACAGCCACCTCCCTCAGCACGATCACTGTCACCTCGGCCCCCACCTTAGGCTCCTGAGTCCTTCACTGGCCCCCACGGTGGTCCTCCTGCTCCTGGAGTTCTGCTCCGCCTCAGGCGTCCCTCTCGGGCTTGGTCCAAAGGGGCACAGGGGACGTCCTGTCTGCAGCTTCCTGTCAGGCCCCCAGCCACTTGCATTCCTGGAGAGAAGCATGCAGCAGGCCAGTCCCCGCAGCCCGCCAGTCCACTGAGCTGTCCCGGCCCAGTGCAGCTGAGGTCAGGAGGACCCAGGGATTACTGGGAGCTCAGACAAGTGGACCTTGAGATGAGGCAGTCCCTGTGTCCTAGTGCCTGTCCCCCACTCCTCACTCATTCCTGGGCCAGCTTTTGGGGTGCCGATTCTTGACTGAGATTCGGGGTTGAGAGGTCCTTGAAGTGAGAAACGCAGAGGAGTGGCCAGGAGGCTGAGAACATAGCACTGGCCGGGCACTGGCCTGGGTGCCAGGCGGAGAGGGAGCCTTGCAAAGCCCATACCCCACTGCCGACACCATGAATCCTGGCCCATCCTCCCGGGCCCTGGCGGCTCACGGTTGGAATTGCACCCCTGCCTGCTGGCTGGCCAAGGCGGAGCCAGCACCCCTCTGAGGCTGCGCTGGCATCTCCGTGACAGGAGGGTGGGGGCCTACCTGCCTGTCCTGGAGAGTGCCCGAGCATCCAGGGTGGCGCCTGTGAAGCGCCAGGGAGCGGTACGGCCATCCAGGCAAGTCTCGGCGAGGCCCCATTTCCAGCATGGGGTGACGGCTGCCCCAGAGGAATGCATTTAAATGGGATTTCAGAGCCCCAGAAAAGGAACAGGATTCAGGGAGGAAGAAGGGCCCCTGCAGTCTGCGCCCCATCCCTGTTCCCCCACCCCAGAGGGCCTGTCCCTGTGCCCCGCATAGACCTCACGGGCAGCTCCTCCAGGAAGCCTTCCTGTCCACCACGGCGCACCCAGATGCACACACAGACCCGCCTCACCTCTCGCAAAGCTGCCAGATGTGTGCAGACCCGCATGCCAGCAGCTCACTCTGCACACAGTTGCTCACACACGCCTGCACGCATGCATGTGCTCGCAGCCCTGGAACAGTGCGTGCATACACACACTTGTCGCTCACAAAAGGAACATGCACACACCCTGCACGTGCACACACTTCCTCACACACATGCCTGCCAGCACACACGCCACATGTGCACACAGAGGGAACACACACTGTTCACTCACACACACACCACTCACACACCCGCACACCTTCCACTCACACTCACCACAGGCACACACGCATACACATGTGCAGTGTCCTCCAGCCCGTCCTCCAGCTGCGGTTGCTCACCTGCGGTTGCTACCCTGCGGGACACACTGCTCTCTCCCTCGGTCTCGCTCCTCTTAGAAGCTGGCCCTGGCTGCAGCTGTTCCTCCCCACTGCCACACAACTCCCTGCCCACCATGGTGAGGTGGAGGTCTGGGTTGGGGCCTGCTCCTGGGGTGCAGCCTCCCCTCAGGGGTCCCCATGCTGCTGCTGGGGGCTCCCGCTGCTGCCCATGCATGTGCGTGCCTGTCCCCAGAGGGCACCTGGAGACCGCTTGGCCAGGAAGCCTTGCCCTCGGGGGCCCCTCCTGTGCGAAGCAGCCCTCCTCACTCTGGCTCAGTGCAGCAGGGCAGGGACGGAGGCCCAGGAGCTTTAGGACAGGGAGTGTCTTTAGGGCCTGCAGGTGGCTTGGGGTGCCGAGCCCTAGACCAGGGCAGGTGCAGTGGGGCCTGGAGCCCAAGGGCTGCAGGAAAGCTGGCCACCAGCACCGGCTCAGGGTATTCTGGGACAGTGCGCTGGGACTAACAGCTCCTGCCTTCCCTGGAGTCACTGGCGGTCGGTGGGTGCCTCCGGACCTGTATCCAGGTCTGGGCAGCTGCAGGCTGTGATCACCCTGCCCTCTGCCAGTGGCAGGGGTGTCGAATGAAGGTTTGTGCCAGGGCACAGCGTGGGGCCAGCCTGAGCAGAGCTTGGCACAGGACAGGGCCCCTCTGCCTCAGCCCCAGCAGTGATCTCTGTAAGAAGAGCCTTTCTCTCTCCGCCAGCGGCTCTGGCCAGATTCTTTGGGCCCCCCTGTGCCCAGGCAGGTGGGTGGGGCTGGGCCTGGCAGGCCCTGTGATCATGGTGGGCTCCCACGCCCTTGGGGGTCTAACCCCAGGGGATCCGACCCTGCTGGCAGCCCTGCCCACCCTTAGGAGGAAATTCCGGGCCCGCATCCACTGTGGGCAGCGTATGACCTGATCTCCCCGAGGGCAGGCCTAGCTACCCTGCAGGTTGGCCCGTGGGGATGTGGTTGGCACAAGCTGGGGCAGGGCAGGTGGCAGCCAGGGGTCACCCTCTTGGGGGGCAGGCACCCCCTCCTTGGCTTCGCTAGTTCCTGACGCTCTGGCCCCATTCTCGTGGCTCTGAACCCCTGGAACATGCAGATAAGTTGTCCTGGCCCAGGTCAGGGGCCCTGCCAGGACCTCACAGGCGGGGGATGGTGCTGCCTCTGCTTCCGGTGACCAGGCCGCCTGAGTGGGGGCCGTGGGCACCGAGCGGAGAAGGCCAGTCGTCTGCCTCCCAGCCCCCGGGCAGTCGGTGCCGAGGGCGCCCACCCCGCCCCTCCCCCATGCAGCCTTTTCTCAGGGCACACAGGCGGGCACTGTTCAGAGGGCCGGCAAGACAACAGAGTGCCTTTTGTGGCTGGTGTCTGGGGATGCCATTGGTGGCCTGGGGTGGGCGGGGAGGGACGCTGGAGGCCTGAGCCCGGGGTCGGGTCTGTCCAGTGTAGACTGGCCCCGGAGCGGGTGTGGGGTGCCGAGCCTCGTGGAGAAGCCCCAGTGCCCCTGAGAGAAGGGCTTTGGACAGCCTCCGCCACCCCGGGTTGGATGGTGGGGAAACCGAGGTGCAGGATGTGATGGGAACGCAGGCCTGGCGGCAGGGTGGGCTGTGTGTGTGCAGTCTGCACGGGCGAGGGATGGCGGCAGGAGGCGGGCACCGTGCCTCTCACCTGAGGGTGTCTTTGATGGGGGTCACTGCCTCGGCCACATGCAGAAGGCTGAGATTGAAGGAGGGGGTCGTGTATCATCTCAGGCCCGTTGCTGGCCTGCGGTCAGTGCGTGGTGAACGTCGGTGCCCTCTGTCCCTCACTGTCCCCAGCCCACTGTGGCTGGCTTCTGCTGCCCTGCCTCTGTGGGTTCCCCGTCTGCCAGAACTTCCTGGTGACAAGGGCAGCTTGACCCTGGAGAAGGTGACGGGAAAGGCAGGAACCTGTGAGGGCTTTGCCACTAACTGGTCAGTGTTCTTGCGAAACAGGGGGCAGTGGGTAGTGGGAGCCACGGCACCCGGGCCGGGACGTGGAGACCAGTGAACGGAGAAGTGACCTGTGGTTTGGGGCAGGACAGTTGTCCACTTCTCTGCGAGAGAGTTGATGACAGTTTTGCCATTGAATTGTGAACACTTAAAGACAGGAGTGACCAGCGCCCGCCCTGGGGCACAGCCCCAGAGCCCCTCCCACCCTGTCAGCTGTGGCCTGGAGGCCGGGAGGTTTCTGTCCTCACAGTGGAGACCTGGCGTGGGGTGGGCTCGGGTCATCAGGCCTCAGCCTTCAGGGTCCCCGACCGCCGCGTGGAGCAGGCCTGTGGAGGATGAGGCTGCAAAGGCTGCTGGGAAATCAAGGCACCTGCCCGAGAAGCACAGAGCATAGATTTTGAGGGGCTAGGAGCTTGTCTAGTCCACCCCTGGGGCCCCCGGGCATCCTACCCACCGAGGGGACCTGGGAGCTGGTGTGGCTGAGGGAAGGAGGGTGAACCGGCCCAGGGGAGCCGAGGTCACAGGTGCGCTGTGCAGACGCCACAGCAGCTGCCCCAGGGCGGAGCCGTTGTTAGCCTGGGGCCTGGACCTCTGTCTGAGGCTGTGACTGTGGTTTCCGATAGACGCACCCTCTGGGGCATGCCCCCCTCTCCCAGGTCCCCTCTGCCTGCCCTCACAGCCCAGCAAGCACAGCTCTGAGCTCAGGCTCTCCCACTGCCATGTGGCCTTTTATAAATGTGCCCCATGTGAGTGTGTGTCCATGCTCACATATGCACACACACATGCACTTGGGCACACATGGACACACATGTGTACACACATGCACATGCACATCTGCTTCTCCCCTCCTGTCTCAGCAGGGGCCACCAGCTGTCCCCACGTGCCCACTGGAGTCTCCTGTGACCCTTTGTCCGAACTGACTCTCCTCCTGGCCCAGACACCACACCGGCCCACCCCTGCCCCCGGCGGGCAGAGGGACTCACTCATCCTCAAGGGGACATTCAGGGGCTGCCCCCTCCAGGATGCCACCCTGGTGGCCAGGCAGGATCAGGAGCCTCCCCTGCACATCCCACCGTGTCTCAGCTAGACTGTCGGCCAACACCGCAGCCCTGTGACCTGGGCTTGGCCTGGGAGGACAGGAGCCTCAGGAGGGGGTCCCTGGTTGCCCCCCAGCCTTGGCCAGCTCTCTGCCTGCCTGGGCCTACCTTGATGTGAGAAAGCTCCCGAGTAGCCCCGTTGAAGGGTGGTGGGCAGGTGGGGTTCAGGAGACCTCAGCTGGCTGAGGGATGGGTGAGTCTGCTGGGGGCAGGGTGAGTGTGGCAGGTGGGGGGCCTGTGCTCACTGGCTGGCTCAGGCCATCAGCCAAGACAACAGCCTGGGTCCTCCCCTGCGTTGCTCAGTGGCCCAGCCAGAAAAGGCAGGGTCAGGCCAGCTCTGTGGGTCTCAAATTCATGTCAGCTGGGCCGGCCTTCCGGCGTACAAAGCCTCTCCCAAGGCCTGGGCCAGGGTGGCTCAGTAGAGATGTTCTGGGGGCACTGGGGAGCCAGGAAGTGACCTGAGCCCCCTGCCCCGCACCACCTGACTTGCTGATGGCACTGCGGTCCCTCCTGTGGAACCCCAGGGCTTCAAGGCTTAAGAATCCCAGGGACGGGCACTTCCGGGCCATCTTCTAGCCCCGAGACAGTCTGCCGAGGCCCCAGGTCCCTGCCAGGGCACTGGGCATTGTCCTGCCCCCGGCCCTTACCCCTTCCTCCCTGCAGGCACCTCCCACTCCTCACTATCCAGGCCGGAAATGGGCCTGCATAGCCTCCATGCCCGGCCGGCACTGGGGCCTTCCCCTTCCACCTCCTGCCCACCCTCCTTCCCCATGGCCACTCCAGCCCTCATGCCCCTCCCTCACCCTCACCCCCAGGGTGCCCCCAGCACTGCCAGAGTGGGCCTTCTAAGTGGCCGTTCTGATGGGGACACCAGCCTGCTTCTGACCCCTACTGCTACCTCTTGCCTACAGTTGGACCTGACACCCCTAAGAGGACTCAAGGCATGGGGTGAGCTGGCGACAGTGAGGGTGACCAGTGATGCCAGGGCCCTGGGGGACGCCAGAAGGCCCCCACTCGGCTCAGCTCTCAAGGGTCTGGGGACAGTGGCAGGGATAGGGCCTGGTCCACCTGCTCTGGGGCTGTGCCAGGGCATGCTGTGCAGAGCATGGGTGGCAACCCACAGGCCTGGGCTGGAATCCAGGCTCGGCGCCTGGTACCAGCTGTGAGCCTCCAGCGAGGCATGGCCCCTCTGTGGACCTCAGCGTGCCCATCTGTAAAATGGATCTGTAACAGGGTGCCTCAGCAGCAGCGCGCCTGGCACACATCCTGTCTCCCTGTGAGCGTGGGATGGGCTGCTCTGGGTTTTCTCACGAGCCGGAGCCTGTCCTGGGACTCCCCTCCCGCCTGCACCACCCACACAGCACTGTGGACACCAGCCCTGTCATGGCCAGCTGGGTCTATGAGGCTGTGCTTCCCTTCCAGGTGCCAGGCTGTGCCCGCTTCCAGATGGGATGACCGAGGCCCTAAAGACCCTGTGCCCGGTGGCCGGTGCTTATGCACCCAGGCTCCTACGCCCACTCCTGGCACCACAGGCCCCCAGAACCTGCCCTGCCCTGGGAAGGCTGTGGGCTGGAGCTGCCAGGGCCTGAGATGAGGAGGGGAGAGGCAGGCTCTGGCATCTTGAGCTGCGAGGGTTCCTCCGGGGAAAGGCGGTAAATTTGGGGGTGACACCAACCTCAGGGTCAGGGCTAACAGGATTGCCTGGGGCCTCCTTGGCACTTCGAGGGGCATATGGAGCAGTGAAGCTGGCTGGCCTGTGGAGGGGTCAAGGCCATATGGGGTCAGCACCAGATGGGCCTGGCACTCTGCCAGGCTCTGCCAGACTATGCCGATACTCACCCAGGACTGGGCTCACCCTGAGACTGCAGTGTCAGGTGAGGCCGGGGAGGCCTGGCTGTGGGACCTGCCCACGCTGCTCCCGCTCCATGAGATGGTGGGGGCACCCAGGACAGCCTGGCTCTTCCATGCCTTGTCCAAGCCCACCCAGCCAAGCATGTCTAGGGGCGGGATTGGAGGAGGGCTTCCAGGAGGCAGGGGGCATGGCGGCGTCTTCCCAGGTCTGCTGCAGAGGTGCCAGGATGGGAAGATGGCATTGTAGGTTTGCCCTTTTTAAAAATACTTCCCTCCTGGTAGCCCGGAATGCTTGTCAGGAAGGAGACCACAGAGAGCTGGGCTGGGCCATGTCCATCCCCAGATCCAGAAGCCCCAGCCAGTTTCCTTTGGGGAGCACTTTCTGCACCCCCCAGCTACGATTCCCTACCCAGCTCTTAACGTCTTGTTGAGAGCAGTGGAGCACCCACCCCACTTTACAGATGGAGAAACTGAGGCTCTGTGGTACAAGACTTGTCCGGGCCCACGCTACAGTCCGGGGCACAACCTGAGTCCAGCCTCAGCCTCCCGGTTCCTCGGGGCTCAGAGCCTCTGCCCAGGCCGGGGCCAGGCCTCGAGGCTGCCTGGGCCCAGCTCCCTGCTCTGCCTACAAGGCTGTGCAGGAAGGACGCCAGGAGGGGACTGCAGAGCAGTGACAGACCTTGTGTCGCCAGCCAGCTGGGCCCGGACAGCAGGAAGCGGCGGGTCCCGTGGGCGGGCGACCGGCATTTGCGCGGTCAGCAGAGCGGAGGCACCCACACCGGGAGGCCGGGTGGTCTGGGGGAGGGGACTGCCTGCCGCTCCTCTCCCTCCCTCACTGGCTCGGCTGCTGGGTGAGATGGGCAGCCCAGCCAGAGGCCTTGGGGGTGGCGGGGAGACAGAGGTCTGTGGGTAGAAGGAGCTTGCCAAGGTCCACAGCGAGGTGGGTGCCCGCTGGGCCCAAGGCAGCTCCCGATCGGGGGCCTTCCCTGCGCCTCCGCTCACCTGTGCAGGTGTGAGTGGACAGTCACTCAAACTGAGCCCTCCCCTGGAGCTGGGAGGTGTCTCCTGGTGGCACAAATTTGGGGTCAGCCTGGGGTTCGTGTATGGGTTCTCCCACCCACTCACTGATGGGGGTAAATCACTGATTCTCTCTGAACCTATTTTTCCATCATTCATGATGGGAAGTAACGCCTTGCAGAGGTAGGGCGGAGGTGAGGTGGCTCCTGGTGGCTCCGTCCCTCCTCTGTCCCTCCCCAGACCCTCTGCCTGGAGCTTTAGGGCACGAGGGGCACATGGGAGGGCCGGAAGGGAGCTTCCTGCCAGGAGTGCCAGCTGGGCACATGCCGCCGGAGGCTGCAGAGGGCAGTCCTGGGGGTCACCAAATCTGAACCCCACCTCACCCCAAAGGTCCAGCTGCTGTTGAGGCTCTGCACTTCCTTCCTGCACCGCAAGCCTTTAGAAGAGGCTGGGGGCCAGACAGGAGGCTGGGGAATGGCGGTTTTTCCTGGGCTCTCCAGGGCCGCTTCCCCACCACAGGGTTTGCAGAATTTTCCCAGGAAGGAGAAAGGTTAGAGAGGAGGGACCAAGGTCAGCAGGAGAGAGAGCCTGAGAGAGCTGCACCCTCTGCTCTCTCAGAGGGGCTGCCCCGAAGAGCGCGGTGAGCAGCCAGGGCCCATGGGGAGCTATGCCAGGCTGTCTGGCCAAAGGGCACCCCCAAGAGGCTCAGGTGGAGTGCCCGCCCCTCCCTGCTCAGGCCTGGGTTGGGTGGAAGTGGAGACGCTAGTTCCCCTAGCTAGGCCGCTGCCCTGCAGGTGATCATGCCGGTGCGTGGCAGACAGACAGGTGGACAGAGCAGGTGCCTGGGATGGTGCCAGGGCCTGTGTGTGCCGCCCAAAGTCCTCCTGCCCTCACTGGGAGCAGGCTGAGCCGCCTCCTCTGAGAGAGCGCACCCCCATGCGCAGAGCCTGTGTGTCCCCAGGGGCTCACTCTGACCGTCTGCTCTTTCTCTTCCAGCTGCTGCTGTTGGCCACAGGCAGGCACCAGGGCCCTGAACTTTAGACGCCGTTGCTGCCCTCTCTGTCACCGGAAGCGGGGCCCTCTCCCATCCCACCCTTGCCTCACACCCCTGCCCCCGCCGGGCCGGCCCTGCCCACCGCCGGACCCTGGCATGTCAAGGCCTGGCCCGCGCCTGCCTGCCCAGCCCGCGGAACCCCGGCGGCCCCGCGAGCTAGGATGAGGGGCCAGGCCGCCGCCCCCGGCCCCGTGTGGATCCTCGCCCCGCTGCTGCTGCTGCTGCTGGGGCGCCGTGCGCGGGCGGCCGCTGGAGCCGACGCGGGGCCGGTGCCCGAGCCGTGCGCCACGCTGGTGCAGGGAAAGTTCTTCGGCTACTTCTCCGCGGCCGCGGTGTTCCCGGCCAACGCCTCGCGCTGCTCCTGGACGCTGCGCAACCCGGACCCGCGGCGCTACACGCTCTACATGAAGGTGGCCAAGGCGCCCGTGCCCTGCGCGGGCCCCGGCCGCGTCCGCACCTACCAGTTCGACTCCTTCCTCGAGTCCACGCGCACCTACCTGGGCGTGGAGAGCTTCGACGACGTGCTGAGGCTCTGCGACTCCTCGGCGCCCCTGGCCTTCCTGCAGGCCAGCAAGCAGTTCCTGCAGATGCGGCGCCAGCAGCCGCCCCAGGACGACGACCTCGGGCCCCGGCCCGCGCCGGCGGGCCCCGGCGACGACTTCTCCGTGGAGTACCTGGTGGTGGGGAACCGCAGCCCCAGCCGGGCCGCCTGCCAGATGCTGTGCCGCTGGCTGGATGCGTGTCTGGCCGGAAGCCGCAGCTCGCACCCCTGCGGCATCATGCAGACCCCCTGCGCCTGCCTGGGCGGCGAGGCGGGCGGCCCTGCCGCGGGTCCCCTGGCCCCCAACGGGGATGTCTGCTTGCGAGATGCGGTGGCCGGTGGCCCTGAAAACTGTCTGACCAGCCTGACCCAGGACCGGGATGGGCACGGCACCGCAGGTGAGTGACTGGTGGGGAGCCCTGCGGAGCGGGGAGAGGGGATGGGCGGATGGCGGAGGTGGGTGAGGGTCTTCTCTGGCAGGGCTGCCCCGGCCAGCACTGTCGTCTGGGGAGTGTGCACCTGGCACCCTCCGAGGCAGCTGCTCCATCCACCTGTGCACAGTGTGAGGACCCCTGCAGGCGTGCAGGACCTGCCCGCGCACAGTGGGTGATTGCTGAGTTTTGAAGGATGGAATGGACAGTGAGGCCTGACTTCCTCCAGGATGGGAAAGGGTCATTCTCCTGGCTGGGAGAGCGCCCGCCCTTTCTCTCTGGCATGACTTTAATGGGCCAGAGGCTGCAGGGGCCAGGGCTGAGGGCTGGGGCCTGCAGGAGTTTCTGGGGCTGTGTGGACAGGTGGGCAGATGGGCTCTTTAGATGGCAGGGAAAACCTGGGAGAGCCCTGCTCTCAGGGAGCTGCCTAAAGGAGGGAGGAAGGCTCCAGCAAGAAGACACGGGCAGCCACGCAGCGGGCAGGAGGAGAGCCTTGTACAAGAGCCAGGCAGGCCAGCCCTCACCGCGGCGGCCATTGTACGTGGAGGTCAGGGACGCCGCTGGGATCAGGGACCTTGTTCAAAGCTCTGGGAGATGTGGGGAACCTCATGCTAGGAAGAGGGCAGTGGCTTTGTGCCCGGCGAGCACCGAGCGGCAGAGGCCGGTCCTGCAGGGCTGCCGGCCTCTGGGACACTGGCTTTTCCTGCTGATGAGACAGGAAGCCTCCCTGGGAACAGGGTCCTCAGGGTCGAACCTTGTGGGGTGCAGTGGGCCTCAGTGCAGAATTTGGGTCCCTTACACACCTGGGACATGGAGACCCCTTGCTGACGGGTGACGTGTGAGAAAAAGGAGGAGGCCCAGGATTTTGGTCAGAGCATCTGGGAGGATTGGGGGATGGGAGGTTTGAGTTTGCAGCGCCAGGCAGAGCCTGACAGCACACATCAGGTGTTTGGGGTCGAGGCCAGGCTGCTACTGGAGGCCTGAGGGCCGTCCTGGGGCAGTGGGACCCTCGGGGGTGTCCAAGGACCTTGAACTCTGGGGTCAGTGAGACCTGTGGACTCCTCAGAATTTTGCGTTTAAAGGCATAAAATAGGCCACGCAGAGCTATGAAGGAAGCCAGTTACACTGCTGTCTGGTTCTACCCACGACCCGGGGCCAGGGGCCCCAGATGAGAAGCCTCTGTGAGGCCGGGAGTGGGGCTAGAGAGGCCAGGGAACAGGAGGGACGGGGTGAGGCTCAGCCCACTCCTCCAGTGGCCTGAGGAGGAGGCAGGCAGCACCCCTGGGCAGTGGGGAGCCCGGGAACCCAAGTGGTTGTCCTGTGTCAGGACAGGTGGGCACATCAGCTGCATCAGGTGCCACCAGCAGCTGAGTTGGGGGGGGGGCTGAGGACCAGCCTCCCACCAGGCAGGGTGGAGGTCACTGGCCTTGGCAAGGATGGCTTCCATGGTTTGGCAGGGACGAGCGTCTGAGGGGGACTGGGAGAGAACCAAGCAAAGTCTGGAGGGCCGTTTCAGGGAGCAGAGATGGGGCAGCTGGCAGTCTGGAGGTGGGAGGCTGCAGGAGGACCTGCCCAGCGGCCACTGCCACACCCAGCGGCGCGTCTCGTGCTGCCACTCCTGATCACTTCACCCCCTGAGCCGTGGTTCCTTCGTCGGCAGAATACCAACTGCCTTGCAGGGTGTTTCCCTCCGATTGGATAGGGTGGGAATCAGGCCCAGCCCAAGATCACTTCCAACACCGAAGAGCTGCTCGTTAGCAGCATCCGGGGCAGCAGCCCTGCCATTCCCAATAGTGCTGGGAGCAGCGTGGAGCCTGCTGGAAAGAGCTGGCGGGACAGACACATGTGATGCGTGGAGAGGCTGGGGCACCGTGTGACGCAGGTGTGGGAGGGAGCGCCACGCTTCACTCCTCACTGGGCACCTACTGAGCGCGGGCACCCTGTGGTGTAAGGTGGTCGGACCTCCCGTGGGAGATCTCATGTTATCTTGAACCCAAGGGCCTCAGTAGGGCTTTAGGCAGAAGGGCCAGATGATTGAGGTGTGAGTGCGGAACAGATGTCAGCTCCAAGGGAAGCCTGGGACAGGCTGGCGGCCGGTGCAGGATTCCGGAAGGGGCTGCCGCTGGCCTGGTCAGGCCGCTGGCCTGGTCAGGATGCTGCAGCAGCGGGAGGGAAGAGGAGGGCCTGGGGTGCCACTGATGATCAACTTACTGATGGAACGATGTGGACTTGGGCAGGGAACCCCTCCCAGGTGTCCCACCGGGAATGAGAATGTTGGCTGAGTTGGGGAAGTGGGGCTGGGGGCTGCAGGGGAGAAGAGCTGGAGATCTGGGCGTGAGCTGCCTGTGAGGCAGCCAGCTGGCAGTGCCATATGAATGGGCAGCTCTGATACCTGGAGCACCAGCACAGGGCCAGCATGGGGCAACGGATGCTTGAAAATAGCTTGTGAGCCACATATGCAGAGCCCCGGGGCCTGGGTTCAAATCCCAGCCTGACCCGGCTCGCCTGTGTCCCTGGGCCAATTCTATCAGCTCTCTCATCCCCTCAGGCCCCTCATCTTTAAAACAGGAGGAGTAAAAGTACCTTCTTTCCTAGATTGCCCTGAGCAATGAGAACTGGGGTGAAGTGTTTCTAAGTAGAAGCGCTGTTGATGATGAAATATCGATATCCTAATGTATTCTTAGGCGGGGGACTCTAGAGGGCTCCGGGAGCAGAGAGGGAGGCAGGGATGTTCCAGCAGCTCGGGGGTGCCGGCGATTCTGAGAAAGGGCATGTTTGGAAGGAAGTGGGAAGATGTGTGTTCACACGTGCGTTCAGGCAAGTATGTTGTATGTGCGTGTGTTCATGCATGTGTGTGTGAGCATGGCATGTGTATGTGTTTGTATGCATGGCATACGTGCGTTGCATATGTGCTCATGTGTATGTGTGGTATGTGTGCCCCCATGTAAGTGTGGGTGCCTGGTACGTGTGTGTGCACAGATGTGCAGTAATTATGCATGTAACATGCGTATCGAGGCTGGGCTCCGTGCAGCGACTCTGACGGAACACAGGTAAAGGCTGTGGGGCAGGGGCCGCTGGCCTTGTGAGAGGACGGCTGGAGGGCACCTCGACTCGGCTGCCGGCAACGTGAAGCAGGGAGCTTGTCATCTTGCACAGGATGGGGTGGAACGTGGTCACCCAGGCCCAGAGACAGTTCAGACTCTAGTGCCCACGCCCTGTGCCCAGAGGGCCCTGATGCTTCCAGGACCGGGGAGCAAAAGCAAGCTAGAAGTAGCCGTTTATTGAGTGTTTACTGTGTGATGGCAGCACCCGCATTTCAGCAGCCCTTGAGATAGCTCCCGTGGAGGCCGCCTCTGCCTCAGGCCTCCGCACGGCTGATCCCCCTGCCAGGAACAGTCTTCCCCAGAGGCCCAGGGGTTCCCGCCGTCCAAACCTCACACAGATGTGACCTTTCAGTGCAGGCTGCCCCGACCATCCTGTTTAAAATGGCAGCAGCTCCGGCCCCGCGCCCTGACCCTTTATCCTGCCTCTGTGTCTGCACGCGTGTTCACCTCTCAACACTGCAGAATTCCCCTTATTTGTTGTGTCCATTTCTGATTGTTCCTGCCAGGACGTCAGCAGCACAAAGCAGGCATTGCTGGTTCCCTGACATGCCCCCAGCATGTAGAACAGTACCGGGGCACAGCAGGCACTCCGTCAATGCTTGCTGGAGGAAGCCAGGCACAGGTGTGCCAAGGCAGCGGCCAGGGTCACAGCTTGTAAGTGGCAGGCTGACGGCAGAGTCATTTAACGTTACCACCGGGTGGCACCACTGGGGCTTCTGCAGCAAGCTCTGCTCAGAGCTGTGTGTGTGTGCACACATGCATGCATGAATGTGTGTGAATGTGGGTGCATGTGTGTGCGCATGCATGTGTGTGAATGTGAGCACGTGTGTGCATGCATGTGTGCATGTGAATGAGCGCATGTGTGTGTGCGTGCATGTGTGAATGTGTGCATGTGTGTGAATGTGTGTACGTGTGCATGTGAATGTGTATGTGTATGTGTGCACATCTGCATGTGTGTGCATGTGTGAATACAAGTGCGTGTGTGAATGTGTGCACGTGTGAATGTGTGTGCACGTGTGCATGTGTGTGCATGTATGAATGAGTGTGTGTGCATGTGTGGAATGCACATGTACATGTTGAGTGCACATGTGTGAATGGATGTGTGACTGCATGAGTGCATGTGTGTGAATGTGTGCATGTGTGAATGTGTGTGCGTGTGTGCATGTGAATGTGTGAATGTGAGTGCATGTGTGCGTGTATGAATGTGTGCACATCTGCATGTGTGTGCATGTGTGAATACAAGTGCGTGTGTGAATGTGTAAATGTGTGTGCACATGTGCATGCGTGTGTGTGTGAATGAGTGTGTGCATGTGTGGAATGCACGTGTGCATGTGAGTGCACATGTGTGAATGTGAGTGGATGTGTGACTACATGAGTGCATGTGTGTGAATGTGTGCATGTGAGTGCACATGTGTGTGAATGAGTGTGCACGTGTGTGCATGTGTGACTGCAGGAGTGAATGTGTGCATGAGTGTGCAGGTGTGTGAATGTTAGTGTACGTGTGCATGTGTGTGAATGTGTGTGCACGTGTGCATGAGTGAATGTGCGTGTGCATGGGCATGTGTGTGCGTGCACGTGGGTGAATATAAGTGCAGGTATGTGTGCACATGTATATGTGAATGTGTGTGCATGTGTGAATGTATATGCTCACACTTGAATGAGTGCATGTGTGCATGCACATGTGAATGTGTGCAAGTGTATGCATGTGAGTGTGCACGTGCATGTGAACGTATGTGCATCTGTGAATGACTGCCCATGTGTGCATGCACATTTATGTGTGTGAATGTGTATGCATGTGTGAGAATGTGTGAGTGCGTGTGTGTGTGAATGTGTGTGTGTGCACGTGCATGTGTGTGAATGTGAGTGCATGTGTGTGTTGCACATGTGTGAATGTGTGAGTGTATGTGAGTGTGTGTGCATGCGTGTGCATGTGAAGGATGGAGTAGCATGAGGTCCAGAGAGGCAGGTGACCATTCAGAAGACACAGCTGAGCAGAGGCAGGCCCGACCCCCAGATCCTGCCCACTGAGCCATGTGCCCAGGGAGCCTCGTGCCCTCACTGTGGGCCCAGGGACACTGGGACCGGCTTGTCCATCCATCCCTGTCCCTAGCAGGCAGTGATGACCAAGTGCGGGAGCAAGCAGGCGGACCAGGCCAGCCCGTGGCCCATTTTCAGCCCTGCCCCCCCACGCGGCCTGTCCAAATGCCACATGGCCACATCACGCGTCAGACTCTGCAAACACTCCTCAGGCCAAGCAACTGTTCCCCTCCGCCCCACGCCGCCGCACGTCCCAGCGCCCCTCAGGCTGCCAGGCCCTGCTCTCCGCGGCTCTCTCCGGCCCTCATCTCTGCCTCACCACTGCCTCCCTCGGCATTTTTCTGCCTTGGGTGAGATGGGGCCGCTTCTCTCAAGGGTTGTTTTAAATATTCATGTTTTAATTAAAGAATTTTATTGCAGAAACGACATGGAAGATAATGAAAAAGCAGCGTCCTGGGGGTTGGGAGCAAGTGTGTGTGTCCCTGTGTGTGTCCTTGCGTGTCCCTGCGTGTGTCCCTGTGTGTCCCTGCATGTCCCTGTGTGTATTCCTGTGTCCCTGTGTGTCACTGTGTGTACCTGTGTCCCTGTGTGCGTCCCTGTGTGTATCTGTGTGTCCATGTGTATCACTGCGTGTCCCTGTGTGTCCCTGTGTGTGTCCCTGTGTGTCCATGTCCCTGTGTCCTTGTGTGTCCCTGCATGTGTGTCCCTGTGTGTTCCTGTGTCCCTCTGTGTGTGTCCCTGTGTGTGTCCCTGTGTCCCTCTGTGTCCTTCTGTGTGTGTCCTTGTGTGTCCCTATGTGTCCCTGTGTGGGTGTCACTATGTGTGTGTCCATGTGTCCCTTTGTCCTTGTGTGTGTCCCTGTGTGTGTCCCTGCATGTGTCCCTGTGTGTGTCCGTGTCCCTCTGTGTGTGTCCCTGTGTCCCTGTGTGCGTCCGTGTGCCTGTGTGTGTGTCCCTGTGTGTGGTGTGTGTCCCTGTGTGGTGTGTGTGCCTGTGTGTCTTGGTGTGTGTGTACCTGTGTGTGTCTGTGTGTGCCTGTGTGTGTGTCCCTGTGTAGTCTGTGTCCCTGTGTCCCTGTGTGTGTCCGTGTGCCTGTATGTGTGTCCCTGTGTGTGGTGTGTGTGTCTGTGTGTCTTGGTGTGTGTGTCCCTGTGTGTGTGTGTGTCCCTGTGTGTGTCCTCCATGTGCCCTCAGGGAGTGGGTATGGGAGGCTGGGCCGGAGCTGATTGTGGAGTGTGAACCCACACATTCTGTTGGGCTCCTGGGTCCCGCAGGGGTGTTAGGTGTGGGAGGCTGTGCTGCTGGCCAAGGGGCTGTGACCGGCCACGGAGCCGGGTGACCTCCCTGTCCCTGCCCTGCCTCCTGGGTGAGTCAGGCCCAGCACAGGCCCACCTGTGCAGTGACCCCACACTCACTCCCGAGGCTCTTGGAGACAGAGTCAGGCTCAGCCCCAACCCCGGGAACCCCGGGAGCCCTGGTTGTTTTGGGAAGAGGCATCTGGAGACCTCTCTGGGGTGAGCATGGAAGAGGGAGAGGCAACAGCTGGGCTGGCATTTGCAGGGGAATCCGGACTGGAGTGGAGGTTGGGACCCCAGGTAGTCTCAGGGTGACGGGGAGCACTGAGGGGCTTGGGGAGGTGCCAAGGCCGCCACTGTCAGGGTGTTTTGGCTTGGACAGGGAGCCACTCTTTTTGCACAAGGGCCAATTTAGAAAAATCTAGAAAACAAGAAGGCCTCAGTCCCCATCATAGACAACACCCATTTCAGATGGGGATGGCAGGATGGGCCCCACAGGAATGATGTGCCGGGCCCGCTATGCCCTCAGCCTGGCACCTCCTCTGCTCTGCCAGGGCCATCCCATGCCTGCCCGGCTGCAGGAGAGGCTGAGAGTCAGGGCCTGTGTCGGGTTCCGCTTCCCAGAAAGATGGGAGAATGGATATGGAGCTGCAGCACACAGCCGGGGTCCGGCCCGGGCAGCCGGGACATGCCCTGACCCTTCAGGCTTGTAAACAGGGCACCGTTCTCAGACCAGGGAGCACCTGCCTGACTGAGAAAAGGAAGCAACAGGACTCGGCCGGCTCCGGGAGCCTCAGTCCCTCCGGAGAGCTGAAGCCGGGACAGTACCAGCTTGCAGGGCCCGCGCACTGAGCGTTAAGGAGATGGCGCCTTGACAGGTTTAGGGGAGGCTCCTTGCTCTTCTCGGCTCACCTGGGAAGTGGCCTGCCAGGTGGTGGGCTCGGCTTCTCAGCCCCATGCTGAGATCCACTGGTGCCCGCCTCTGTGGCTGGAGGAAGGGGGGCGGCCCTTGGGCCCCTCCCGTAGGGCTACTGGCAGCAGGTTGGCTAAGTGGGTCACAGGGAGCCCCAGCTGCCCTCCAGGGCCCTCCCTTCCACATCCCTGCAGGGGGGCCTGGCCCAGGTGTCAGAGGAGGAGTCTGGGTGCCCCAGGACAGACCCTAACTTGGAGCCTGGGCTGGGCTGGGGTCGTCCCTGGAGCATGCTGTGGGTGCCTGGGTTGCCCTGGCAGAGCAGGGCGGGAATGGCAGAACTGACCCTCCAGCCCAGTGCTGCCCGACCTGCTGGACTCGGGAGACCTCTGCTGGCGGCGGGTGGAAGTGCACAGCTCCCCTCTAGGGGAGAGCCCGGAAGCTGGGGAGGCCCAGCTGGAGGGAGGGACACCGCCTTCGCCCCCATCCCAGCCAACGTGGGGTGCGGGATCTGGGGAGCTCACAGCCTTCAGTCTGGGGTGCCAGGGTGGGAAGGACACCAGGAGGCCCCTTATCAAGCACCCTCTCCCCTGGGTGGCCAGGCTGCCTGGGGCCGTTAACTGGCTCTATTCATCTCCTTAATGAGATGGAAATGAGGCTTCCAGACAGAGCCGGCATTGAGTGGGGGAAGAAAGGCGGCTTCTTTCCGGGCTTGGAGGGGCAGCCCGCCCCCCCACCGGCTCACTGCTCCTGTGCTGCCCCTCACAGCCCACCCAGCTCAGACACACTGCGGCCACCCAGCAAAGGGTGGCTTGAACACCTCTGCGCCCTGCCCTGCAGACCCCATGGGCTCCATCCCGGCTAATTGCCTCTCTGGCATTGATGCATTCACGGGACAGTTACTGAGTGTCAGCTATGTGAGGGGGGCACGCATCAAAAACAAAACCAGAATAAAAATAGCAGCTACCATTTTCTTAGTGTTCATTAGTAGCAAGAGTGTGACCGAGACGGGGGATCAGTCTGTGGCTGCGATCAGGGCTCCGTATATGACGGGATCGGGAATCCTCTGCTCAGGATCAGAGGTTAGTCTGTGTTGAGGATCAAGGCTCAGTATGTGACCAGGGTCAGGAATCGGTGTGTTGACTAAGATCAAGACTCAGTACGCGACCAGGGTCAGCTTGTGACCTGCATCAGCGTTCAGCTTGGGTCCAAAGTCAGGGCTCAGCATGTGAACAGGTTCAGGGCTTGGCTTGAGGAGGCAGGGTGGGTCAGTGTTCCCCCTCCACAGCCTCTCCTGATGTGCCCCCGCCCCTTCTCCCCCTACCACATCCTCACCACCTGGGTCACCAAGGTAACCAGCCCTGAAATGAGTGGGTGTTTTGGCAGCTGAGGCCTAACCTGGGTCTATCCTGAAACGCTGCTCGCTGCAGTAGTTGCCATGGGAACCAAGTGGCATCCTCCGATGAGCCTGGCTTGGACACCCTCTCTCTCCCACCCACCGCCAGTTTCCACGTCACTCAGGCTTCCGCGTGGGGGCTGGGCTGGGACGGCGAGGGGGCGCCCTGGGACACGCCACCTCGACCCATGGCCAGGCCCACCTCTCAGGGACCATCTGCACTGTTGACTCAGTATCGGGGATGGGATGCCTTCAGCAGGTGAGACCACTGAGGCCCGGAGCGCCTGGGCCCCGTCACTCAGTCCTGGCAGGAGGCCTTGGTCTGGCGGTGGTGAGAGTTTGGAATCTGACCGCCAGTTCAAGTCCCGGTTCCTCTCCTTGTCCTGAGCCAGGGCATGTGGCCCGGCAGCCACGAAGGGGCCACCACCTGTCCCTGTGCTGTGGGCAGGTGCCGCCCTGTCCCGCCCCTGCGCCCTGGAGGCTATGCTTGGTCCCCTGCACCCCCCTGTCCTGTCCTAGCACCCTGGAGTCTGTGCTTGGTCCCCCACACCCCCTGTGCTGCATGGCCAGGCACTGTGTGGAGGAGGCAGCCCAGCTGCTGTGCACCCTCAGCCAGGTGCTGTCCTCTCTGGGACCTGTAGGAGGGTGGCTGTGAGTGAAGGGAGAGGGTTCTGCCGCAGGTGTGGGGGCCTGGAAGACTCCCCCTCACCCTCTGGACCCCAGCAGGGAGAAGGAGGAGCACGCTCTGCTCACAGCTGTGTTGGGTCAAGCCCCTCCCCTCCGTCCCATCCCCTTGCCCCTGGCACCCTCTGCTGGCCATTCCTGGCATAGGCGCAGGGAAGCTTGCGGAGAGGAGGATGGGGGGATGGACTGGCCGGACGAGTCACCTGGACACTGAGTTTGCTGAAAATCAAAGGGGTCCCCGGGAGTCAACTCTGACCCAAAGGACAATGCCCATGCACGGCCCCCTCCAAATCACGTTCTGCTGTTTGCCTTCCCACTGGTCAGTCCTGAGAGGTCACAGCCTGGACCATGGTGGGGGGGG
>NW_022436943.1:65212071-65225233 GCF_009761245.1 Sapajus apella
GGGGGTGGGCCCAGCTCTTAGGTGAATTTGCAGCCCAAGGCCCCCGAGGGAAGTGAGACCCACCCGTGACACAGTCAAGGAGCCAGAGACCAGCAGCCGTGCAGACAGCAGCCCCAGTAGGTGAGGAAATGGGCAGGAGTGCCAAGGCAGCGCTTCTGAGGTCATAGCGGTCTGAGAGGAGATGCGGCTGGGCTGGCTATAGTCAGGGCAAGGTCTGGGATCTGCTAGTGCCAGGGCGGTACTCGCGGGGGTGCCCAGTGCCTAGCACAGAGCCTGGCACAGGCCCGACCAGGGAGGCACTTGCTGAGACAGTGCTGGCCTTTGACCTGCTCACTGGGCACCAATGGCGGGAGTGTAAGAGGGTGTGGGTTCTGGGCAGCAGCCCCCACTGGCAAGGGTGGGTGACAGGCCGGGCAGAGCAGGGCTGCAGGTGCAGCAGGGACGGGTCTGCATGAGGGGAGAGGGGTCGGGGCGGGCTTCTGAGTACCAGCCTCCCACTGGAGAGGGGCAGCAGGCTGAGCAGCCTCACAGGACCCCAGCCCTCCTGGGCCCGGTCACTTCTCTGCCAGGCTGGGCAGCTCGCACCCTGCCCTCTTCAGGAGCCCCATTCTGCCTGGCAGACAGCTTAGGGCCTCTCTGCCTCTGCCCAGGTGGGTAAATAGGTCAGGAGAAGAGCTGCTGGACTCTGGGGAGGGCTGGGTTTCCAGCCCAGGGGCAGGCCTGTGGCCAGGAGCCCTGCCTCAGTGTGGTGGCGCCGGGTGGGAGCCAGGAGACTGGCATCTTGCATCATAAGGAACACGAGAAGCCCTGGAGGCTCTGGTCACAGACCTGTTGGTGCTGAGGAAGGCTCAGACTGAGCATCTCCAGGAGAAGCCCAGCAGCCAGCCCCATAGGCAGGGCGCCAGTCCTGAGCAGGCTCCAGCATCGTCTGGCAGCTGGGTTCAGCAAGACCCGGGTCAAGCGGGTGTTCAAATGCCAGGGTCGGTGGGTCACAGTGACCAGAATCCCTTCAGGATCCCAGGCATTGCCCCAGGCCCTGAGCTGGGAGGGGCCAGAGCTGACCCAAGGCTGCCCTGGAGCTCCTCACAGACCAGAAGCCAGACAGGGCCCGGGCACGGAGAGGGCGTCAAGGAGGCTTCTTGGGGATCCCTGGAGGGAGGGGCTGAGTCACAGAGGACTCGGGGGACCAACCAGAGCAGGGGCCTGGAGGCAGCAGAGGGCGTGTGCTTGCTGGGTTCCCTGCCAGGCTGGCCTGTGCCACCAGGGTAAGGGAGGTGGCCACAGCAGCCAGGGGCACAGGCGTTGGCCGTGGAATGTGGGCACTGTGGGGCTCTCCATGCATTTTCAGACACAGGTCGTGGGGAGCTCTGGCTGCTGGGCAAGGCAGAACACAGGGAGGGGAGCCCAGCACAGCAGCAGAGAAGGGTCTGGCTGAGGGCCAGGAGCAATGCCCTGGAGCTCATGGATGGGCAGGGGGAAGTCTGGTTATCCAGGTGGACTTCCTGGAGGAGGACACAATGCCAGTCTTCGTCTATGGCCAAGCAGTCAATAGGCAGAGGCGGGAGGCAAGCACTCCTGATGGATGAAGCATGACTGAGGGGCTTGTACCCAGGTGTGGCGGAGCTGCGCGTTGGTTTCAGTGGCGCTGGGGAGGCCAGCCAGTTAAGGGTCCTGAGGGCCAGGCCTGGAAGCCGAAGTGCCTGCCTGCAGAGACGGTATTTCCACTCCCTGCCCGCGTCTGAGCTCCCCCACTGCAGTGTGCTATGCCCACTCCTGGCTGCTTTCTGTTATGTGGGAGGACACCCTGTGAGTCATTCACACTAGAGTGTGAATTAGCCCATCAAATCCGAGGGGACCCCAACGGTGCACAGTCCCATAATAGCACCTGCTTCGTGGGCCGGCAGGAGGCATCGTGAATGCAGTGAAGGCTCTGGCTTGGTGGGTGGGTGGGTGGGTGGGATCTTGTGCGCCTTCCCCATCGCTGTCCCCTGATGTCCCATGAGCCTGTGGGCCTTGTGCAGGCACCGTGCCTCTGCCGTCCCATGGACAGGTGCGGGGTGAGGATCTGGGCGCGCTTCACAGGAAAGGCAGCTGAGCTCCGAGGGTGGGAATCGGCCTGGCTGCTGGATCCCCCGCCGGGCTGGACTGCGCAAGCATCGTCCGGGCACTTTCCGGGAGGAGGGCAGGGCAGGGGCCCCAAGAGCAGAGGAGCCACGGTGGGCTCTCCCAAGGCCTCCCACTTGCCCCAGGCCTAGCGGAGGCATCTGTGGGGGCTTCCCGAGCAGGGCTGGGCCCAGGCCCTTCCCCACTAGCCAGCTGGGGAGGCCTTTTCTGAGCCACCCCCCCCGGGGACATGGGGACAAGGTTGTGGCCCTGCACTGGTGCTCAGGGCGACATGAGGTGGGGATCCACCCTGGGCTGGGGGCTGCCGGGGAGCTGCAGCCATCACTGGTTTGGAGGGGGCTGCTGGGAGCTGGGGTTCCTGACAGGACTGTGGCAAAGGGGTGAGTCGGGAGGTTGAGGCCAGTCCCTGCGCGCTGTGGGAGCACTGTGGCCTTTGCTGTGAGTAAAGAGGGAACCGCTGCAGGGCACTAAGCTGGGCCACGTGGCCTGACATATTTCAAGTGACCGATGCCCTGGGAGGCCAGTGGAGCAGGGCAAGGGGCGGTGGCTGCAGTAGCTGGGGGCATGAGTGGTGGCCATGGAGGGTGGGCACTGTGGGGCTCTCCAAGCATTTTCAGATAAAGGCTGGTGTGTCTTGTTGGTGGGCAGCTAACAGGAGGAGGTGGGGAAGGTGAAGAGGGGACCCAAGGCTCCAGGTGAGCAACGGCGGGCTGGCCGTGCCCTTCCCATTCATTGATTCGCGGGTGCCCTGGCTGTGTGCCCTGCCCTGGTGTGCAGCTGTCCTGCACCAGAATGTGCCCCCAGGGCCACCTGTGCAAACAGGGTGCTGACTGAGCACCGGCCACCCCAAGGTGGAGGAACAGGAACTTGTCCCCTGGGTTTCTGGACATGGAGGTCCTTGACGACCTGGGCAGGAGCCGAGTGGGAAGAGTCCCGATGGTGATGGTCACTCGTGGTCTGCAGAAGGATGGGCAGTGGCTGGACTTGTCGTGGGGCCCTGTCTCGCAGGAAGGCACAGCCCTGCCCTGGGATTCCCATCTGAAGGTCCCAGGTCCTTCTAGGTCCCCACTCCTCTTGGGCGGGAAGGGGACCTGCTCTAGCCAGGCCCCTGCTTGGCTGGTCTTGGGTGGTGTCACTGCCCTAGCTCCTGCTCTCACCCTGGACCCATGGGGGTGGGGAGCAGGTGTGACTGACCCAGATTCCTCAGGCCTGGGCACAGGAGGGGACCTCGCTCTGTGACCCAGATATTCCAAGTTTCTATTGCTTAGACGAGAGGTGGCAAAAGGTCTCCCACGTGCAGGGAAGTTGCTGTGTGCCAGGGAAGGGGAAGACTTGCCTGTCTGCAGAGATGGGAAAAGTAACCCCTGCAGCAGAAAGGATTTTAGTCAGACATCTTAGGGAACTTCCCAATGTTGTAAGTCAGGATCTGGTACAAGAGAATGCTTCCTAGAGATTTTGTTGAAAGAGGGAGGTCTGAGGCTTTGCTACCTTTCCCAAGCCAACATGCATCTAAGCTGCCCATGAGGGTCTCAGGTCAGGGCCCACCCCTATCTGTCCTGCTAAAGGCCAGTCCTCGGCTGAGGTCTAGCACAGCAAGAGAGGCTTGGGTCACTCCAAGGAAACCTGCATTGACAGAGTTTATTTCCCAGCTTGCGATGGGTCTCAGGTTGCCCCTGACGGTCCCTTGCAGACCTGCAGCTCTGTCAAGGTAGGCCATGGGTGGGAGGGGCATGCAGCCAGGCAGATAAAAGCAGGTTCTAGGCCTGCTGCTGTCTTGCTGTGAGGCTTTGGACAGTCGCTGCCTCTCTGAGCGTTGGTTTCTTTATCTACAAAGCTGACCTAAAGGTCCCTGCAGAAATCAAACAATAAGCTGGCAGAAAGCTCTTAGCACAGCGAAGAAGCCATTATCGTGGAAGGGCGAGGAGAGGGTCCCTGTCCCTGGGCTGCGTGTTGGGAGGCTGTTCCCTGACACACATTGCCAAGGCCGGTAGAGCCAGGAGGACGTTGCAGGAGGTAGAGAGGCTGAGGCCCCGGCGTCTGCATTGCAGGCCTGCAGGTCCCAGTGAGCCCCACTGCAGCAGCCAGGCCCTTACGGAATGGCAGGGTGCTGCCTGCTTCCAGAGCTGCCAGCCTGACCAGCCGGGTCTCCGGTCCACCGGCACGTGCCTCCTTGGGCCCTCCATGGCCTAAGGCAGTAGGGGTGGGCCCTGGCCTGACTCTCAGCAGAGTGGGCAGCAGCCCCTCTCTCTTCCTGCCCCCAGAGGCTGATAAGCAAATCAGCACCCACGGTGGGAGCCCTGGGGCTGGGGCGCTGGCTTCCAGGCTAGCCTTCTCCCAGGCAGTGGCCAGCAGCTGTAGGCCTGGCGTCCTGCAGACTGGCCAGTGCAGCTGGCACTGGCAGCAGCAGCCCTAGCCAGCCCAGCTCCCTGCACACTCCAAGTCCTCCCAGCAACCCGCAGGCAGGTGGGCAGCTGGGTTCTGGGCACCTCTGCTCAGAACAGAGGGCTGAGGTAGGGCTGTGCCTGGTCCGTGAGAAGCAGAGCTGGGACTGGAACCCAGTGCCAGCTGCACGGAGAGAAGCCGTCTGCAGGACTCTTCGGGGTGCCCTCTGGCCTGTACTGTGCTGGCCGTCTTGGTGACTGGTCAGAGGCCGGCAGGCATAGACCACAGCTGCACACCCACCCCTGGGCATGCGGACAGGCCCTCTCGGTGGGAGATGGAGGCTCACAGAGGCAGCGATTATCCAAGGTCACACAGCAAGACAGCAGTGGGCCTGAACTGCAGTTTTTATGTGCCTGGCTGCTTGTCCCTCTGCCACCCAGGGCCTACATCTGAACTTTTACTTCACCTGCAGGTCTGCAAGGGACCGCCAGGGATAACCTAAGACCTATCGTAAGCCAGGAAATAAGCTCGGCTAATGCAGGTTTCCTGGGAGTTACCTGAGCCTCCCTTGCTGCACGGCCACCAGCTAGGGCTTAGTGGTTCTGTGCCCGGGGTGGGTCTCAGGCTTCTGTCCCACCTGTTCCTCTGCAGCATGGGGACAGTGGCTTCTGCCCTGGAGAGTGTGGGGGATGGAGGCAGGTGGTGAGTGGGGTGTGCCTGGGGCACCTGAGTAAGGCCTTGGAAAACCCTCTGGCCAGCATACAGGATCTAGGGTGTCACTTGGATCTCCAGGACTTTCCAGGGACCCCACACCCCCTTTCCTGTTCCCTCCGTAGCCCCAGAGCCTGCCTGGGCCCTGGATTCTATCTGTGGTTACCAGGATCTACACTTGGCTCCGGGAGAGGCTGAAGGGGTCCCTACCCAAGGTCTGTGACTTCTGGGCAATCGCAGGGCAGCTTGGGTCCCTGGCGGTCATCCCAGTGGCTGGGGACGTGTGGTGGGTGGCTGCCCTTTGGAGCCTGTGAGGTTCACACGGGCAGAGGCAGCAGGCTCAGGCAGAGGCATCCTCTGGAGCCATGGAGCCTGACGGTACAGGTCCCTTCCAGGGCTCCCACATGCCTCTGCAGCCTCCTTTTTCCAAGGGTCCCAGAGATAGGTGAGCCTCGGGCTTCTAAACCCTGGTTCCCTGAAATAAGAACCTGGAATCACACTGCACTTGCAAGGGGAGGGGGCTTCCCAGGGCGACACAGCCCAGAGCCAGCCCTGCAGAGCCTGAGGCTGGCTTCCCGGCCTCCTCCCAGCTTTGCCTTGTGTGTGATCTCTGCCGCAGTTTCCTTCTCTGTAAAACAGGAGCAGGTCCTCCCCTAGGAAGCAGAGAAGACCCAAGAGATAATAGCAGACGATAAGGGCATGCTCAGGGGCCTCCCTGGCCACTCACAGCATGTCCCTTCTCCCCTGGGCCCGAATTTCAGGATGTGCTGCTGCTGAAGGAGATTGGGCAACATCCCCAATTCAGTAGAGACTGCTCTGGGCTCTCAGACGTGGGCGCTGGTGACCCGCCCACGCGTGCTCTGAGCCCTGCCTTGTGCGGCTTAGCGCTGTCCGGAGTGGACTCAGTGCTTCCCTTTTGACACCCCCATCCCCATTTTAAAGATGAAGAGACTGAAGCAAGAGGTGGTGTCGGTAGCTTTCCAAGGTCACAGAGCTGGGGCACAGCCGAGGCACAGTTCAAAGCCAGATGTTTGATCAGAGGCTGCTCGCCCGCCCAGGCTTTTTGAGCGGGGTCAGGGCTGCGTGTGGGCGGATCTCCAGGCTCCTCTGGGGACCACAGGCTGGAGAGAGCGCCAGCCCAAAGGGCAACGGGGCAGGCCCCTTCTGGCTCCCAGCCTCAGCCCAGGTGGGTACAGTGGGGGCGGGATGGAAGAGGTGAGCTGAAGACTGCAAGGCGCCTGGCCACCCTCATCCCTAGGTGGGACTAGGGTGAAACAGCAGCATGAAGGCTCTAGGGTAGACCATAGGCAGACCCTCCACTTGGGCTTTTCTCCCGAAGTCCGGGGTTAAGGGCTGGACCCAGCTACTTAGGGAGGTGTGAGGGCTTTTCAGCTGACAGTAGGAGGGAGACCAGCAGCTGGGCCTCCGCAGGCAGCTGCACCGCAAGCTCTTGGGGCTCATCTCTTCAGGAGGCCTGGAGCCCCTCCTCCACCCGGCAGGCCCAGGACCCGGGGTGGGGCTGGGGACTCAGCCCCTGAGAGGACCCCCTGGGCACTTTCCGCCAGCCAAGCCCCAGCAGGCAGGAAGGCAGGCCTGGCTTCAGGACCAGGTCTGTGAAGGAGGGACACGGTGGCTTCCGGACAGGAGGGCTGCCTTGAAAGGTGGGGGAATTCGGCTCCAAAGCAGCAGGAGGAGGAGGAAGAGGAGGAGGAGGTGGAGGAGGAAGAACAGGAGGAGGCTGGGGTGGAGAGGAGGAGGAGGGGTTTGCAGAGCAGGTCAGTCCCTAGTGCACAGTTACAAGTCCTGTGCTTAAATGCGTGCTTAGATGGAAACCGGGGCAGCGGCGGCCCGTAGACAGCGGGCGGCTGGGTCAGACCGCAGAGGGAAGTTTCCAGCGGCAGGCCTCCCCGCGGGGAAGGCTGTGTCTGTCCCAGGAGATGAGCCGCAGGCAGCAGGGGTGACGAGGCCCGGGGGAGTGGGGGGTAGGGGATGGAGCGGGCCCAAGGTCACCAGCTCTCGGCCGGCGCCCTGGGCCGCGGGGCAGACAGCTCCGGAGCGGCCCCTCGCCGCCCTCCGAGCCCGCCCCGCGCCCCCCGGCCACACCCGGCTCGCGCCCGCCCTCCCCGCTCCACGTGTGCCCACGCGCCCCTGCGGGCCTGCCCCTCCCTCCCGCGCGGGGCCGGGGGCGCGGGCCCGGGAAGCGCTGGGGGCGGCGGGGGCGCGGGCCCGGGAAGCGCTGGGGGCGGCGGGGGCGCGGGCGGGCGGCTGCCGGGCCCCGGGCCAGCTCTCGCCCCCCGCCCCGCCCCCGCTCGCTCGGCGCCCCCGCCCGGCTCTCCCTCGGGCTGCGCTCCGCGGCTCTCGGCGGCGGCGGCGGGCGCAGAGCGCGGCATGGGCGCCCAGGCCGAGGGGCCTGGCGGCGGCAGGCGAACGGGCGGGCGCGCGGCCGCGGGTGCAGGTGCGGGGCCGGGGACGGGGCCGGGGCGCGGAGCCGCCGCTCGGGGGCCGGAGCGCCCGCGTCCCCGCCGCCGCTGACGCTCCGCCTGTCTCCCTCCCGTGTCCCGCCCGCCCCCAGACCCTCCTCCTCCTCCGCCCCCCCGCAGCTCGGGCCCTGGTCGTGGCGCGGCTGCCGCACGGTGCCCCTCGACGCCCTCCGGACGCGCTGCCTCTGTGACCGGCTCTCCACCTTCGCCATCTTAGCCCAGCTCAGCGCCGACGCGGTGAGACCCCGGCCGGGCCGGCGGGAGGGGCGCGGGCGGGGGCGCGGGCGGGGCTGCCGGGGCCTGCGGGGGGGCGCACCCGTCCTGTCCCGAGGGGTCGCTGCGCCCCACAGCCGCCGTGGCCTAGCCCGGCCGGCGGGGTCCCTGAGCCTCTGGAGAGGGTGGGTGGGCGCCGAGCGGGCGGCAGCGTGGAGTTGGGGACGGGCCTGGGAGGAGCCGGGACCCCCGGAAAGTGACTGATGGGTGGGTCCCATCTCCCCTGGCCTTGGAGGCCCGGGAGCTCAGGGAGCTCGGAAGGAGCCTGGGCCTGCGGAGAGACTGGGTCCTGAGCTGGGGGCTGGGAGGCGTCGCCGGTGGAGGGGCTACCCCTTCCCCTGGTCCTCCCGCCTGCCAGGGAGAGGGAAGAGGAGGAGCTGCCGCCTTGGCAGAGCCCTTCGACCCACCCCAAGTAGAGCCTGGTCCGTGGAGGTGGCGGTGGCCCCAGGCAGGGGCCCTGGCCCAGATCCACCCCCCCCAACAAGCCTCAGCACCTCGGGGCCTCTTTTTTGTTCTGTGATTTTTGTGGAGGCTGCTGGTTTCTATGGCTACGGCATCTAGGGCCAGCCGCTGGCAGGGTACCTGGGTGCTGGGCGCAGCCCACTGGGGCAGGTGGGCCGTCTTGCTTCCAGCCGGCCAAGCTGCACACCCTGGCCTGAGGTGGGCCACAGCCCCTTGCCAGGTCCCAGGACCAGGCCACGACAGCCCACCGAGCAGGAAAGGGCCTGGGCCATGTGCTTACCCCGTGCCTCTGCCCAGACCTCGAGTGGAAGCCTGGTGGGCAGCAGGGGTGGAGGGGGCATTTGGAAGGGCCTGGCCTTCCTGGGTGTTGGAGGTGGCATTCCTGGCCCTCGTGGGACCTCGGGTTCCATGTAGGAGGTAGTCTGGCCTCTCAGAGGACACTCCAGCCTCCCGGCTGTGTCGTCTAGAGAGTGGGGGAGCAGGTGATATTGTCAGCCGGGGTCTCCCACAGTGCCAGAGCCAGATGGAACCTTCCAGGCCATTGCCAGTAAAATCCTCCGTTGACAGGCAGGGAAACTGAGGCCCAGAGAGAAAGAGAGCCTTGCTCAAGGTCTTGGGTGAGTGGGCTGGGCAGGGGTCTGTGTCTGGCCCCCAACCCCAGTGCACCCCTGCTTGGGCTGTCCCCTCAGGCGAGGCTCTGCTTGTTGCTGGTTCTGCGGACAGAGCGCTGCAGGCAGCAGGCAGCAGGGCCATCCCAGTGGCTCCCTGGAAGAGGTGGCCTTCTGTGTGAAGGCCATGGACATTGTGGCTTTCGATGCGTGGCCTTTCTGGGCCCCTTTGAGGCTGGACCAGGCAGGACAGGGCCCAGCCTCTGGTCTCTGGGTGCTTCTCTTCCTGTGGGTGCTCGAGGAGGACCTGGGCAGGAGAGAACCCGGTGGGTGGGGTGTGCCCCGTCTGCCCCTCCTCCCAGCCCAGTGTCAGGCCTGCAGCACTTCAGTGTTGGGGTGTTGAAACACAGGCTTGTCTCTGACACACTGTGACCCTGGACTGGCTCTGCCTTAAGCTCCTCTGAGCCTCAGTTTCCCCACCTGTGAAAGGGAGAGGACCTGTACTACCCAGGGGAGGCTGTGAGGAGGGAAACTGATGACTCGGAAAGAGCTCAGGAATGGGGCAGTCCCGGTGGGTGGCGTCCCAGTCGGTCACCAGACTGAACTCTGGAGTGGGCCTGGCTAAGGGAACTTGTTCATAGAGGGGCAGGGGGGAGGGGCTGTTCCAGGAGGAGCCCCCCACCTACGTGCCGCAGTGCACAAGCGGGGGAAGCGGCTGCTCTGCGGGGTGGCAGGCGGGGGTGGAGGCAGCCAGATGCACAGTCCTGGACCTTTCTTGGGGGGGGGGGGGGTTGGGGGGGGGGGGTTCTAGAGTTAGCCCAGCCCACCCACACTGGTGTTGACAGGGCAGGATGCCAGCAGGCATGGTGCATGCCCTGTCCCCCTCTCCCAGACAGGGCATTGAGACTGGGACATGGGCTGCCAGCGTCCGCAGAGCCACGGCACCGAGGGGGGCAGGCTGCCTGGACCCCGGGGGCCTCAGTGTCCTCATCTGTGAGATGGGAGGGTGATTGGCTCCATTGCAAGGTCAGATCACCTGTGGCTCGGTTTGGGCTCTGGGCACCAGCAGGGGTGTGAGCTGAGAGCCAGAGTGCCAGGAAGAAGCCAGGGTGGGCGCAGTCTCTGGCAGGCGCTCGCTGGCCCCAGAGCCCCTTAGGGTCTTCCTCTGCTTTCCATGGTACCTCTCCCTCCCCGGCAAGGGCTGGCCTTGGATGCTGGGGGAGGGCCCGAGAGGGAAGGGAGGCTGCTGTTGTGCAGCCTGCCACTGGTGTGTTCCTTTGTCCACCATGCCAGTCCCTCTGAGGGCTGATGTGGGAGGCGGGTGTGTACACACACAGGTCTGCAGCCGCCCGGGGGAAATGAGGAGGGCTCTGGGTGGGCTCTGGGTGCATGGCCACAGCCACCTCTCCTCCTGAGTGTGGCGTGGGGAGATGTGCATGGGGCCGAGGTTTGGAGTGGGGTCCTGAGGGGTGTGCAGGAGTTCACCAGCCAAGCATTGTGGGGTGAGTCACAGCCCCCCGCAGGGTGAGGAAGCTGTGGGGAAGCGGGCACAGGCGGCAGGAGTGGCACAGAGCCCGGCGGCCAGAGTGGACTGGGGGGAGGCTGGGAGGTGAGGGGAGAGCAGTGGGCCTGGGTGCCCAGGGGTCCCAGCAAGAGTGAGGAGCGTGAACCCGGCGGGCCAGTGGGGAGGCATCCCCGATGAGCTGGGCTGGACAGGGAGAGAGAGGGGTGCTGCCCAGCTCGGCCTGGCTGGGGTTGGATGGACACATTGGGCATGGGGACTCTGGTCTGAGTGGACAGAGGCTGTGGCATTGGGACTGCAGACCAGACAGGGCCTGAGGTGCTGGTAGAGGCTGGTCTGTGGGCATCCCGGGTGGGATGAGATCTGGGCAGGGTGGTGGAGTGAGGGGAGGTGAGAGCCAGGAGCCCCTCCATCGCTGGCCTGGAGCCAGCGTGTCGGTGCAGATGCCAGCCCTGCCGCTGCAGGCCTGTGACGGCCAGAAGGTTGAGTAACGCTCTGAGTCACACCTGTCAGGCGGATGATGCCACCTGCCTCAGCGTGGTAGGGACTGAACTAGGTGATGTATTTATGGCACTTGACACAGGCTGGCATGTAGTAAGCAGTCTGAAAAGCCAGTTGGTGGTGGTATTACGGCTGTGATGTGCCTCAGACTGTATTAGAAAGTTGTGACCAGGGTCAGAGTTCATTTGCAGCCAGGATCAGGGCTCAGTGTGTGACCAGGGTCAGGGTTCAGCACGTGACCAGAATCAGGGCTCAGTGTGTGCACAAGAGCAACACTCACAGCCTGACTGGGATCAAGGCTCAGGGTGTGACTGGGACCAGGGCTCAGGGTGTGACCAGCATCAGGGCTTAGAGTATGGCTGAGATCCAGGGTCAGAATATATTTGGGTCAGCATTTAGTGTGTGGCTGGATTCAGGGACCAGGGTGTGATGGGAATCGGGGCTCGGGGTATGATCCAGGTCAGGATTCAGTGTATGATGGGTTCGCGGCTTAGTCTGTGGTTAGAGTCAGGAATTAGTTTTGTGGGCATGTGGGAGCCATAGATGGTGTTGGGGTGGTGACAGGACGAAGGTGCTGTGGGTAGAAATTAGTCCTTAGGGGGCACAGGGTGGATACAGTGTTCAGGAGAAGATTGGGAGTCAGGGGTTCGTGGGGTGGAAATTGGCAGTCACTGTGTCACCAACCAGGAAAAGCCACTGGTGGGCGCAGCGGCTGGTACCCTGGAGAGGGTTAAGTGAAGGTGATGGAGCAGAGAGCCAAGGGCTGGTTCAGACCCAGTGTGCAGGGAGGGTCTCTGTGAGGTGGCGACTTCCACACTGAGAGGAGAGCCAGGCACCTGAAGGTCACGAAGAGCATGCAGGGCAGGGGCCTGGCATGTGCAGGGGCCTGGGCAGCGGCGCCTGACTTGAACCAGTCTCTGGCAGGGGCCCAGTCTGGCTCTGCCTCCCCTTGGCGTGAGTTGAGGCTGGTCTCGGCTTAGCCCACCTAGTGGAGCCTGCAGTTCTGGGACCCCTGCGCCTGCCCAGGCCACTGCCGGTCCCTTCTCCGTCGCCTGGAACAGAACCTGCTGAGCAAGGGCCGTGGGGAGTGGCTGAGGAGCCAGGCGGGCAGGAGAGGGTTCAAGCGGGCGGCGGGAGAGCTGGCGGGCTCTCGGCTGGCAGGCCTAAGGAGGGCAGGCGGAAGCAGATGGCCACAGAGGCCTGGGCCTGAGCCAGCCTCAGAGCAGGCGTGAGCCACTTACTCGGCCGCCCGTGACCTTCGTGGCAGGCCGGCCTCGGGCCAGCCCAGTGTCTTGGAAACATTTACCGGGGTCACCCTGTCTCCCACCTGTCCCTATCCAGCTGGCCGCCTAGCCCTGGGCCTCAGCTCTGCACTGGTGAAGTTACTGGGGGCTGAGGAGCCAGGCGGGGAGGAGGGGGGTCAGGCGGGCAGTGGGAGAGCTGGCAGGTGCACTGCGATAGGACTTCAATCCCAGAGGACCACCGGAGGGAGGCCGGAGCTCCAGGCTGTGGCAGGCAGGAGAGGTGCTGAGCAGGCTTTCCGCAGGGCTCAGCATCGCTGTTCCCAGCTTGCCTTCCCAGAGCGTAGTGTGGGCAGTGGAGGTGAGCAAGGCTACCTGGGGTGGCTCGAAGGGCCTGCGTGCAGGCAGCGGCTTGTGAAGGCCTGGTGGCGGGCAGGGCTTCTGTGCACAAAGGGAAGGCGAGCCTCGTTCCAGGGAGGCACAGCTGGAGATGTGGCACCTGGCGTGCTTAGGCAGGACAGCCTGGCCCGGGAGGCGAGTGCCAGGTGTGGGGGTGTCAGTGGTGTGTCTCTGCGGGACCCGCATGTGTGCATCTGTGCCGTGGGTGTGTGTGTCCGTGTGGGCCCCGGGTGTGTGCATGTGGGGGGGGCCCGGGTGTGTGCGTCCATGTGGGCCCCGGGTGTGTGCGTCTGTGTGGCCTCAAGTGTGTGCTTGTGTGTGGGCCCTGAGTGTGTCTTTGTGGCCCCTGATGCCTGCATGTGTGGGCCCCAGGTGTGTGTATCTGTGTGGCCCCGGGTGTGTGTATCTGTGTGGCCCCAGGTGCCTGCACGTGTGGGACCCAGGGGTGTGTGTCCGTGT
>NW_022436943.1:65225243-65229671 GCF_009761245.1 Sapajus apella
GGCCCCAGGTGCCTGCACGTGTGGGACCCAGGGGTGTGTGTCCGTGTGGGTCCCGGGTGTGTGCATGTGTGTGTCTGTGTGTGCCCTGGGTGTGTGTATGTGTGTAGGGGGAGGGCCCGGGTGTGTGTGTGGCCCTGGGTGCCTGCATGTGTGGGCCCTGGGTGCGTGCGTCTTTGTGGGCCCTGGGTGTGTGTGTCTGTGTGGGCCCCGGGTGTGTCTGTGTGGGCCCAGGTATGTGTATCTGTGTGGGCCCCGAGTGTGTCTGTGTGGCCCCGGGTGCCTGCGTGTGTGGGCCCCAGGTGTGTGTGTCTGTGCACGTCAGGGTTGTGGCCTGCATCACCCCTAGGACAGAGCTTCAAGTGTGTCACTTCAGGCCTCATTTGGGCCTGGAGTGGAGTTGGGAGGAGCTGAGGCTGGAGGAGCAAGGGGGTGTGGGGGTGGGGGATCCTCGATGGCCAAGGCCCTCACCGGGCCGGGCTTCGGATGGCACTCCCCAGGGCTCCACTGGCACACTCTGATTCAGGTGCCGCTGCCGGCTTCATGGAGGCCGAAGTGCAGACTGCTGCGAGCCGGGCAGGCCCAGGAGGGTGGGAGGATGGGGGTGGCCCCGGGAGGTGGCAGCGAGGCAGCCCACACTGAACAGGACTGGGACAGGTGGGGCCCTGAGGTTACCCAGCGAGGGCAGAGGCCAGCAAGGCTGAGCCAGGAGTCCTGGCGATGACGCTGAACCTCCGGAAACCTCGGTTTGTGTTGGAGTGGGACCCTCCGCTGTGCCGTCTGGTAACCCCGAACCAGCTCCTTCGCTTTTCTGGATTCTGCCTCCCCCACCTTCATTCAACTGGCTCATGACGTTGACTGAGCATCCCTGCTGGGCGGGGCCCTCTGGGGCTCAGGGACATGGAGGACACTCAGCCATGGGGATAGCAGCCACCCACAGCAGGGGCTCTGAACTGGATCAGGGGGACACCAGCACAACTTGGGAGGCAGGGGAGGCTGCCTGGAGGAGGCGGTGCAGGGAAGAGCAGTCCAGGCGCAGGAGCAGTATGTTGCTGGTGGAGAGCACAGAGCACCGCCGTCAGGCATGGCTGAGGGGAAAGGGGGCCCAGGTTGGCATGGGTGGGGTTGCAGGGCAACCGGGCAGGCTCAGGGGATGCCGAGCACCCGGTGACAGGGGCAGGAGGGGCTGCCTGGGGCTTTAGGTGACAGGGCAGCATGCCAAGGTCAGCAAACTTGGGGTGGGGTCCAGGAAGTCATCAGCTTCAAGGTGGGGGATGCCAGCTTCAGGGTGGGGGGTGCCCTAAGCACCCCCTCCTCCCCAGGCCTCACTTTCCTGACTGGCCGGTCACCTCCGCCTCCTTTCGAGGGCCTGCAGAGGGACTGCAGGCTGATTCTCCTGAATTCCCCGAGCCATCTTGAAGCTCTATGTGCAGGGGCCTTTGTTCACGCCCCCACACGCGTACCTCCGCCTGCTCTGTGCCCGTGAGCCCCGGGACAGCAGTTCAGCCTGGCTCACTACTTGGGTGATGAGCTGTGCCATGGCTCAGGGCGAACTCATCCATAGAGAAGTGATGCCAGCCTGAGTCCCCTCCGCAGCCGTGCACGCCCCTTCAGCCACCTGACTTCCGGTCAGTCCTCAGGCCTGGCGTGCCGGGGCTGCGTGGGGCACAGGGTCAGGAAGCGGGAGTCTGTCGCTGGACCAGGTCCTTTTGAGGAGGGGATGAGCCGAGTGCAGTGGTCAGAGGCACAGCTGTGTGAAGTGGGAAGGGTCTTCTGGGGGCACCACTAGGGAAGAGCCCTGAGGGGGACGAGGAGGCGTCGGGGGCTAGAGAGGGAGGCTGGCCAGGGACAGGGCCAGCCCGGTGGCCTTTGCAGAGCCGGGCGTGGCACTCGGACGATGCCCAGGGTAGAAGAGTCAGGGAGGAGTGGGGGCCCTCCCTAGGGAGGAGCAGTCACCTCAACTAAGTACCCCCCTGGTGGTGAGTAGGAAGCACCCACTTTATCCAGGACACCCCAGATGACACCCAGCTACCACGCTCTCGGCCTCTGAGCAGGCAGAGGTGCCCTCCTGTGCACTGGTAAACCACTCCCCACCCCTCCCCTGCACCTGCAGAGGCCCTTGCAGGGGACAGGGCTAGAGGTGGGGTGGGTGACTGGTGCTAGGCTGGCGTCTGGGCCTAGAGGCTTTAGGGGACTGAGGGGCTGTGGAGGTGACACAGAGGCACCTGCAGTGCTGAGGAGGAGGCGGGCTTTGGTGCAAGGAAACTGGCGGGGATGTGTCGGAGCTGTGGAGGACGGGTGGGCTTGGGGTGTCCGCCTGGCTGGATGGCATCTCGGATGGGGGTGGGCTGGAGCCAAAGCTGCTGCTCTCCCCCGGGTGTCTCAAAGCCTGGGCCCGAGATGACAGTGCGAGCCGGTGGGCCTGAACCTCCCTGGCCCCATCTGCAGTGTGGGGCTGGCGCCTGCCTGGAATTGGTGGGGGTTCGTGGCATGATGGCAGCAAAGTTTCATCTGCCCTCGGGCTTGGCGCGTGACTGGGGCACGGGCGAAGGGCCCATCCTCACAGGGCGCTACCCTAAAAGGGAGTTCTGGAGGGCCTGGGCTGGGGGCCTCTGCAGGGAGCGGGCGGGAGAGGTGGAGGAGGGGCTGGGCTGGACGCTGTGGGTGTGACGGGGGGCTGAGGCCTCTTGGGCCTCAGTCTTCGGGTCTGCAGAGTGGGCGTGCGGGGCGCATCACTCCCCGAGGTCTCTCCCCGGTTTTCACAGAACATGGAAAAGGCAACCCTGCCGTCCGTGACGCTCATCGTGGGCTGTGGCGTGTCCTCACTCACCCTGCTCATGCTGGTCATCATCTACGTGTCTGTGTGGAGGTGGGTGCCCCCCAGGTGCTGGGCATGGGCAGCCTTGGCACCTGTATCCCACACCTCTTCCCCTTGAGGTCACGGGAGGGGTCTGGGTGCCCTTCCCTCCCTTTGTTCTCACCTCCCCAGTCACCTCTGCCTCTGCCACAGAGCCAGCTGGGCTGTGGCCCCTCCAAGGGTGCCCCACATACTCAGCCGTGTCCATGCTGCACAGATGCAGGGGCGGGGCCAGGTGCTGCTGTCCTCCCTGAACATGTTCCCTGGCGATGCCAGCCTGCGTTCCCTCCCCCTCTGCCTGCACTCCCTCACTGCCCTGTCTGTCCTCAGACCAGCAGGCCGGGCCACAGCCTTCCCCAGAGCCCCAGGCAGGCCTCAGGGCCCAAAGCCTCTGCTCACTCCCCACCTAAACTCCCTTTCCCAGGGCCACAGAGCTCAGCTGCTGTCCGTTCTGAGTGTGCTGGGCAGGTGTTTGGGGCCACCCTGTGGCCTGGGCAGGTGTGGAGAGATGTGGAGGAGAGCTTGCATTTGAGCAGTACCAAGCCTGGGTAGGGGCTGGGCACAGGCCCAGCGGCCGCTGGTGCCTGTGAGTGTGTAGATGCGCCTCCAGGCACTTGTCCCATCTCCCTGATTCCTGCTCCTGTCTCACTAAGCACAAGTGTGGGACAGGGAGCAAGAACTCAAGGTCACTGCCCGTGGGGCCGAGCGGGGACTCCCAACGTGTCCAGAGGACACACGGTCCAGCTCCCCAGGCAGCACGATGTCAGCCGATAATCGGAACTGACTGCTTGGCTGCTGCCCAAGGTCGGGCACCCAGAGGTCGATGTGGCTGGTGGGGAGGGTGGCCGAGCTTTCCCGCAGACAGTGACCGGGTCGTGGTCCTGCCCGAGGGCACAGCATCCACTGGGCTCTAGGGGAACCATGGTGTTTCCTCTCTCCTGGGCCTGCCTTTCCCCGGGGCCTCAATTTCACAAAACATCTGGGGATTGGGGTTCAGGGGCTCTGAACTCAGCTCTGATGTGCTGAGTTCTGAGGAGGTTTTCTGCCTACAATTTTCAAAGCATCCCCCTTGGTGAGCTCTCCTGGCCATCCCTGTGCCCCGGGAGCTGCCAGCAGGGACAGTTCTACCGTCCCCGACGAGGAAGTGGGAGCCCAGAGAGAGAACGTGACCTTCCCAAGGTCATGCAGCACATCAGGGCCATGTCAGAGCTCCTGAGGCTCAGCCCTGTGCCCTCTGCTCTCCACCTGGGTGGACCTCTGTCCCTAAGGGCTGCTCGTGGTGCTGGAGGTGGTGGTGGTGGTGATGGTGATGGTGCTGGTGATTGTGTTGATGATGATGGGGATGGTAATTGTGGTGGTGGTGATGGTGTTAGTGGTGGTTTGTGATGATAATGGCATGGTGATGGTGCTGGTGGTTGTGTTGATAGTGATGGTGGTGGTGGTGATAGTGTTGGTGGTGTTTGTGGTGATGGTGGTAATGGTGATGGTGCTGGTGATTGTGTTGATGGTGATGGTTGTGGTGGTGGTGTTTGTGGTGATGGTGGTAATGGTGATGGTGCTGGTGATTGTGTTGA
>NW_022436943.1:65229771-65264853 GCF_009761245.1 Sapajus apella
TGATGGTGACAGAGGTAATGATGGTGGTGGTCATGGTGACAGAGGTAATGATGGTGGTGGTGGTGATAGTGATGGTGACAGAGGTAATGATCATGGTGGTGGTCAGGGTGACAGATGTAATGATGGTGGTGGTGGTGATGGTGACAGAGGTAATGGTGATGGTGATGGTGACAGAGGTAATTGTGGTGGTGGTGGTGATGGTGACAGAGGTAATGGTGGTGGTTGTGGTGATGGTGGTGAAGAGCGATTGTGGGTGCTAGTGATGCCCAAGACAGCAGCCATAACGATCTCCGTAGTGATGATGGTGCTTATAGGTTTGGAAATTATTATCTTACCAGCTTAATCTGTTCCTCACCCCTATAAACTGGAAGTGTCTGAAGGATAGATGAGTGGATGGATGTGTGGATAGATGGAAGGATGGATGGGTGAAAAGTTGGGTGGGTGCATAGATGGACAGATTGATTAATGGATGGATAAATGGGGGATGGATGGATGGGTGATGAATGGATGGATAGGTGGACGTGTGGATGGATGAATGGGTAGATGAATGGATGGGTGGATGGGTGGATGGATGGGTGGATTGTGGCTAGATGGATGGATGAATGGGGGATGGATGAGTGATGAATGGATGGATAGATGAACATGTGGATGATGAATGGGTAGATGAATGGATGGATAGATGGATAGGGGTGTGGATGGGGGGGTGGATGAGTGGCCGGATGGCTGGGTGATTGGATGGATGGATGGATGGGGGATGGATGGGGGATGGATGGGTAGATAGAAGAAAGGATACATAAGGACAATGACTAGAGTCTCTGAGTCACCTGGAGGTGGAGCAGACAGGAGTGGCAGCCACCCAGGCGCTGTGCGTCTCGTCAGCACCCACACTCCTGGGATGTGGAGGAAGCTCCTTCGCACCTAACTCCTATCTTCTCATTCCCCTTCCTGTCACCGACACAAACAGTGCCAGAAGAGGAAGGAGGCCTAAGAGGCTTCCCCACCCCCTGCACCAAGTGTCCTTGTCTCTAGGCAGGCTGGGGCTCTTTCTGGTAAGACCCTTCACAGCCACCTCTCTCACCCGACTTCCCTGGCCCTGATCCAGAGTGCTAGACCTTGCCACCAGGAAGTCCTTCCTCGAGTCTGACCTGCATTCCTTGTGCTGCAATGTGAGGGCCCCTGCTCCCGTCCGCAGACTCTGCTCTTCCGTTCTCCCTCTTCCCCTTCCTTCATCCTGACCACGCCGCCCACTGTCTGGGCTGCACCATGAACATTTAGTGGGGCTGTCCCCTACCCTCTCATGGTCTCATTCAGAATGAAGGCCAGCTCCTCCCGCTGGGCCCGCCCACCTCCCCAGGCCCTGCTTCCGACGGGGCTCAGCTCCAGAGGAGCAATGACATAGTGTGTGTCCTACTCCAGGACTTCTTCCAGAACCTTCCATCAGTCAGGAGTTCCCTTTTCAGCCCTGCTGCCCGCCCCGCCCCAGCTCCCTAGATCTGTCCTGAAACAGGAGGCAGGGGAGGCATCTGCGTGGGAGCGCAGGGCCTGGAGGGGCCTGGGCCTGGAGGTGCTATGTCTGGAGCGCAGGGCCTGGAGGGGCCTGAGGTGACAGCAGTTGGTGTCTCACACAGGCACTGTCCCACCCCTCCAGCTGCTCACTGCCCAGGGAGGTGAGCAGGGTGCAGAGGGACCAGGCAGTCCTCTTGTGACTGGTGCCATCTCCCCGGCCCTGCTAGAGCCCCACAGCCTTCTCGGCTCTGAGGCATGACCCTGGGGAGGGCTGAGCACCTGCATGGAGGCCCAGACCTGGGGGCGCAGGTGCGAGAGGGGCCCCGGCCTCCCCACAGCCCTGCTCCCTGCAGCCCGGGGGCTCTCAGACCCCCTCAGTGATGGTGCAGGCCCCTCTGAAAACCCCGAGCAGCACGCCGCAGCCCGTCTGGCATCCCGTGCCTCTGGCTGGGTCAGCTCAGAGTAGCCCCCAGAGGGACCCAAAGACAGGGGAGGCACCTTCCAGGGTTCCTGGCCACCCAGGCCCACTCCTGGCCCTGCCTGAGACCCTCCCTGTCTGGACCTCAGTTTCCCCACTGGTGCCAGCTGAGAGCCCTTCCAGGGCCAGCAGTCTGTGACTTGGCACTCACTTCTCAAGGTGTCGGAAGCAGCGGGCTTGGGAGTATCTTGTCAGGTCCTAAAAATAATCAGGAGGGAGGAACACCTCCGAATAGCTGGTGAACGTGAGAGCCACCCGCCCCACGCGCAGCGGAAACTCCTCCAAATAAGGCCTTGGCAGAGCCGGAAGCCTGCACCATCACCACTCACGTCAGCGGCGTTCCAGAACGTTCCTTCCCAGCTCCAAGGGGTCTCCCCCAGAGGGCCAGTGGCCGGATTGGAGACCTGGAAGCCGGGCTCATTCTAAACCCCGGGAGGCCACTGAGGGATGACAGCCCTTCCTGGGAGAGGTCCTGGAATTTACAATTATGAAAGCTAAGCATTTCCTAGCCTAGAAACTTGTATTTAAAGGTACAGAATCTTAGAATAATCAAATTCAGACTCTTCCCCAAATCGCAGAGAACACTGGCACCAAAGGGCAGTGTCCCTGCCCGGCCCCCAGGGGAAGCAGGGACCCCACCTGAGGCCAGGAGGCAGCCTGGAACCCTCCAGGCCAGCCTCTGGGGGAACGAGATGGCTCCCAGCTGTCCCAGGAAGGCAGAGGAGGTGTCGCTGGGCTCAATATGGCTTTCTGGGAACACCATATGGACCCTGCCCAGGAAGGAGAGGCGGGGGGAAGCAGCAGGCAGCACCCCCATCAGCAACCTCCTCGGCCCTTCCCAGGAGTTCCGGGGTGGGGGCGGCCTGTGAGCCCGGGTTCCAGGGCTGCTCGGGTGCAGGGGCTTCAGGAGCCCGTCCCTCCTGCCTTGCAGTGTGCACAGGGGTGGGGTGCCCCTTCTCTGCCCACCTTCTGCCTCTCCTCCATGTCTTTCTTCATCTTTCCCTGCCCCTGCTGAACCCGAGGGGAAGCTTCTCATGGACTCCGCCCAGTTCCTCCCCCAGGCCACGCTTAACCTCCCAGAGGGACAAGGGTGTGCCTTGGGCACCAGGACAGAGAAGAAGAGGGAGGGACAGGTCTGGAGGGAGTGAGGAGTGGGCACAGTCTGGTGACAGGACCTTGAGAGTAGGCAGGGAGGGGTACAGAGCAGGGACAGGAACTCCCACCCTTGAAGGCTTCCTGGAGGAGGGGACCTGGCTGAGCCTGGAGGTGGTGGAGGTGGGTGGTATTTGGCACCCATGTAGGGACAGCCTTGGAGGCTGCTGATGGCACCAGTGGCCGCTGAGCCAAGGCTGGTGGTGTGGGCAGCGTGGGTGGCATGGGTGGCATGGGCAGCATGGGACGGGGCTTATACCCCTTGGAGGTTCGGGAGATTCAGGCTCGCAGCCAGAGACCCCCTCCTGCTGGCATGGAGGGAGAGGCTCAGTGCTCAGGCCCCACCCCGGGCTGCTGTGGGGAATTTCTCTCCTAGCCCACCCCAGGTCACTAACAGATTACTACGACAGGGTGTGGCCAGGGTCACACAGCTGGGGCCTGGACCGCTGCTCGGCCAACCCTAGAAGAGTCGGTCCCGGCCCCCACCCGACTGTTGCCATCCTGCAGGCAGTCTGCACCGGTGGCTGCCAGAAGCACTCCCCACCCCAAACCCTGGTGCTGCCTCCCTCTACTGTCCCCGCCTCACCCCCTCCCTGCCGCTGAGTCTCTCCAAAGCCATGTGCGTTGTAGCAGGCTTTGGCGGGGCCAGGCGGTTTCCTGCAGGACAGGGGTCCCCCGAAGCTGGCATGCACATGGGGTGTGCTCCAAGGAGGCTTTTGTCAGCATCTGACAGCTGAGAAGTCTGGGAGGGCCCCTGGGAAGGAGCCACAGACCACCTGCCCCTGCCTCAGGGTGCGTGTCTGCAATGCGCCAGGAACAGGCAGCCATTGGAGGAGAGGAGGGCAGATTGAGATGAGCAGGCCTGGTGAGGAGAGGCAAGGTGGAGGCCAGGCCTCAGGGCCAGGCTGAGGAACGGCAGCCGCGTGTGGAGGCAGCAGCTGCCACATCTCCTGGGCGCCGTTGGTCTCCATGGCCCACGGGTCTCGATGCAACACATCCCGCGTATGCGCCAAGCTTGCAGAGACCATGCTGGAGGCTCACGGACTCCTAGTGGAAGCTCCCAGAGAAGGGGGCCCCAGTGTAGACCAGAGAAAGCACAGAATGATTTGTGCCCTTACCCATGGCTCTGATGAAGGGGACGAGGGACAGTGATGCATGCCTTGGTAACAACCACTCAGCACAGAAGAGGAAACTGAGGCACAGAGAGAATAGGTGACTTGCCCAGAGGCACGGAGCTAAGCCAGTGGTGAGATTTGAACCCAGGAGTCCAGGCTGTGGTGACTGTGCACTTAGGCATCAGGTCAAAACGTCTCTGAGTCAGGTCTCCAACAGCTCAGAGGTTTATTTTGCCAAGGTGAAGGGTTAGGACCCATGACACAGCCTCAGGAGGTCCTGAGGACAGGTGCCCAAGGTCGTTGGGATACAGCTTGATTTTATGCATTTTAGGGAGACTTAAGATGTCAATCAATACACATGACATATGCACTGGTTCTGGAAAGGTGCGACATCGTGAGACAGAAGCTTCCAGGTCATAGGTGGATTTAAAGATCTTCGGATGCACAATTGGTTGAAAGAGGTATTATCTAAAGACCTGGGATCAACAGAAAGGAGTGTTTAGGTTAAGACAAGGGTTGTGCAGACCGAAGTCATTATGTAGATGAAGTCTCTTAGGTGGCCGCTCTCAGACGCAGTAGATGACAAATGTTTCCTATTTTATCTTTAAAAGATGCCAGGCTAGACTCTCAGCTAATCTCTTCAAGGTCGGAAAAAGACCTGGAGAGGGAAGAGAATTCTCTACGGAATGTAAATACACCCCACGAGAGACAGCCTTGCAGGGCCATTTCAAATATGTCAAGGAAATATACTTTGGGGTCAAATCCTTTGATTTCTTCCAGGACCTATTGTTATATGATGCTATACTACAGTCAGGCTGGAATTTGGTGTCTTATTTCTGCAAAGCGTCTGTTTGGTCTGTCTTAAGATTTCTGCTTAATGTGAACGCTGATGAGTTTTGTGCCTGAATTCCAAAGAGAGGACAATATAATGAAGCGTGTCTGGTCCCTCCTTCTCGTCATAACCCGAACTTGTTTTTCTAGGTTTCCTTGGAATCCCCTTGGCTAAGAGGAGGGTCCGCTCAGTCAGTTGAAGGGCTTAGAATTTTATTTTTGGTCTACACTGGGCATCTGTGCAGGAGGTATTTGTAATGCTAGAGTATTCTCAGGGAAAAAACAGAGCAATTTCCATTTCCAAAAACCAAACAAGACGTAAGACCTCATGTTGATGTATTAATTGTCTGGGTCTGACTATTTTAAGTGCTGGCCAAATGAATTTTGAGTGCAGGCCGGGCCCTGACGCGGATCTCGGGTGGAAGGCACCCAAAGCTTCCTCAAAGCCGCACTGGCTCCATGCGGTCCGGCCCTCACAGTGGAGCGGCTGTGTTCTCTGTTTCTGCTGGGTCCAGCACCTCCAGCCCCAGCCTGCCTCCCTCCCGGTCGGCTCCTCACAGGGTCTTTTACACCAGGCCTTTCCCTCTCTCTGCACTCTCCAGCCTTTCTCCTTAGGAGTCCGTCTCATCAGCAACTAACTACAGAGCTATTCAGGCTTTCTATTTCTTTTTGAGTCACTTCTAGTGCATTCTGCTTTTCTGAAATCCAGCTGTTTCAACTAAGTTTTCAAATGTGTTGGAATCACACTGCTCCTAACATGCTCTGATTTCAGATGTGTCTGTAGTCGGGGCCCTTTTGTTACCTAACATGATGTGAATTGTGCCTTCTCTCTCTTATGTTATTCAACTTGCTTGTTTCAACATCCGCTTCAAAGAACAAACTTTTTTGCCTTTGTGGCTTCCCCGTGTTACGCCCCCCAGGCTCACTCATTGCTGCTCTGATCTTTATTACCTCCTTCTTTCTTCTTTGGGTTTATTAGGAATGAAAACAACTTTCTATGCCGAATGCTGAACACATTAAAGTTTCACCTTTGTTATTATCTAATATAAGCATTTTAGGCTACAAATTTCCTTTAAAGTGTTACGTTAGCTCCTCTCTGAAAGTTTCTGTAGTTAGTATTTCCATTACCTGTCAGTTGTGTTGGTTTTTAAATTTCCATTATGATTGCTTTCTTGGCTATATGTTGTTTTATTTGTGTTTTTAAAGTTCCAAACCATGGGATTTAAGAGGTCTATACTTTTGTGATTTCTAATTTAATTGTGTTGTCGTAAAATATAATCCATATGTGAACTGCTTTGTTGCATAGTATGCGATGAATTTTTATAAATATTTCATACCTCTTTTACAGTTGCTGAGTGTATGGTCATGTGTGTGTCAGTTAAACCAAGCTGGTCAGTTTTATTGCTCAAATCCTCTGTGTCCTTGCTGAGGCAGGACAGGTGAGCCTCCAGAAGAGGGGCTTAGCCTGGGAGGGATCTTGGCTTTGTTCAGCAAATAATTTGAAGGCAAGCCGGTGGTGTTAGAAGCAACTTTGGCTGAAGGGGCCGTGTACAGCAGCAGCAGAGGGCTCTTCGCAGAGCAGGACTACCCCACAGGCAGTGAGCCCAGAAAAGAAGCTCAGAGGCACTTTCGCAGTCATAGTTATAATTAAGGGGCAGATTATGCAGACATTTCAAGAAAAAGAATGGTAAATTCCAGGTGGGCGGGCCACTGCTGTGGAAAGGGGCACTAACTTCTGGGTTGCCATGGCAATGGTAAACCAATAGGCACATGGGTGGGCGTGGGTTCTGGAAAGGTCTTCCTTCCCTGTTCCTCTTTTAGCTAGTCCTCAATTTGGTCCACTACCTGAGCCCTGCCTCCAGAGTTGAGTCCTGCCTCCTACCTCATTGTGATCTTGTGAAATATATATTTAGTCTTCATCTGCATTTCCTGACATACAGCTCTTGAAAGTCTTGGAATCTTCAGAGTGACAAGCGTGTCTTTTGTATGTTAATGAGATGACCGGTGGCCCTGAAGTAGCTTCAAGATGGGGCCGGCCACTGGAAAGACCAAGAAGGATGAGAGGGTTGGGACTTGCAGCTCCACCACCGACCTCCAGGCAGGGCAAGAGGCTGAATGTTGTGGCCAATGATGTAATCAATCATGCATATCTAATAAAGCTTCCATAAAACCTCAAAAGGACAGGGTTCAGGGAGCTCCCAGATAGCTGAGCACACGCAGGTGCCTGGAGGTGGCACTGGGAGGGCCTGGGAGCTCCCTGCCCTCTGCGTGCCTGCCTCTGGGTCTCCTCCCCCTGCTGTGCCTCTGCACCTTCCTCACAGCCTGGGTCAGAAATGGGTAAACAGCTCAGTGTGTCCCTGCGTCCTGTGAGCTGCTCCAGCAAGTCATCAAATGGGGAAGGGGGTCGTGGGAGCCCAGAGTCATGGCAGGTGGGTCAGAAGCACAGGCCACACCTGGACTTGCAACTGGCATTGGAAGTGAGGCCATCTCGTGGGACTGAGCCCTCCACCTGCGGGACCTGATGCCACCTCCAGGTGGACGGGATTGGAATTGGATTGAGGACACCCAACAGGTGTCCACTGCAGAGTCACTGGGTGTGGGGGAAGCTCCCCCACGGCTGGCCACAGAAGCGGCCTGTGCTGGATGGAGAATGTCAGTAGGGAGTAAGAAGGGAGCTTCGGTTTGGATTTCCTGTCACTTGTAACTTTCCATTATTTTGAATCTGCTTGATCTGTCAAGAAATGGGGAAAAGGTACTGAAATTTCCCACTATGATAGTAGATTGCCTCTTTTTTATTTGTAATTCTACTAAATTTTGCTTTGTATGTTTTGAGGAGTACAAGTTTAGAATTATTACATGTTCCTGGAGATTTGAATTTTTATCATTTTGAAGTAACCATCTCTTTCTATAATTTTTTTTCACTTAAAGTCTATCTCATTTAATATTAATATAAACACCCTCATCGTCCTTTGTTAAATAACATTTTTGTGGGTATATTCTCAAATTTTCGGTATGTCTCGTGTGAGAGTGTACAGCTGGCCTTTTAAAATCCAGTCGGAGAATGTGGCTTTTAACCTCTTTCTTCCCGTCTTCGGGTGGTGACTGCTGTGTTTGCATTTGGTACTCTGTCTCCGTGCACTGTCAATGCCCTGCCTTTACTATGCTTTAAAAAAATCTCCTTTCTCACCTGGTCGGGGCGGCTCAGACCTGTAATGTCAGCATTTTGGGAGCCTGAGGTGGGGGGATTACTTGAGGCCAGAAGTGTGAGACCAGACAAAGCAACAAAGTGAGATCCTGTCTCTCTCAACAAACAAAAACAAAGAACCACAAAACTCCTTTCTTGATTTATCGAAGTGACTGCATTTTGAAAATATTTCTTCCTTTATTTTAGAGACAGGCTGTCACACGGTTGCCCAAGCTGGACTGCTGGAGTGCAGTGGCACAATCATAGCTCACTGCAGCCTCAAACTCCTGGGCTCGTGCTGGGATTGCAGGCGTGAGCCGCTGTGCCTGGCCGAAAGTCTTTATTTTTAATGCAGTTTTACCTTTTATGCATATGGAAATCTTACCGATTCCTTCTATTCCTTTTCAGCTTACTTTTGACATTTTGCCCATTATTTAACCAGGTCTAAAATGCATTGAGATGTGAGCATCCTTTCAAACGGTACAAGGACCTCGGAAGACTCCGGTCATTCTTTTTGGGCTTCCATGGTGGCTTTGCCTACCGTTTCAGCTCTGTACGTATAACCCTACGAATGAGACACGGTGATCATCGGCAGTAGACAGCCTGGTTATATGGACTTACATGTTTAGCCATTTCTTTGACACTATTCCTTGTAAGATTTCATGCTTTGCGTTTTGCTGGAGCACGGGCTTTCAGTCCTGCAGGCAAACACTTGCTGACTGTGACTCCGTGGTCCATGTGGAGAAGGCTGAGTTAAGCCCACTCATGGTCGGGCATCATGCCGGACCACGGGAAGCCCGTTCTTCCTTATTTATTCTCTGGAATCTCCATAATGTGCCCCCCACCGATAAGCAACTACTCTAATTTAGTTAACATGTCTCTCTTTTTTTTTTTTTTACAAATGTTCTTTTTATTTGATAATAATTTTAGGCAACAGAAAGTCGCAAAGATTGTATAGAAAGCATTGCTGTGCCCCACAGGCTTCCCTGTCGTTAACAGCTTACGTAACCATGGCACGATTACCAAAGTGTCTATTTATCTGAAATATATTGTTATAGATCTCAATCTGCTTTTGACTTTTCTCCGTAAGCACTTTTTAAAAAGATCCATCTGGGTTGCTATGTGTGCATCTCGCCTGTTCTTTTTTTCTTGACATGGTTTATTTTAATATAAAATACAGCCAAACATATACCACAGCTGAGACGGAGCCATATGTAATGGCATTCTCCGTGCCTGGAGGCTGATATTGGCGTGTGCACTTGAATTCTGCGTTTTTGGTTTAACTTGGAGGTATGACCGAAATATATGAAGATTCATCCATTTAAGTGTTGGATGGGTTTGGCCATATGTCTACATTGTCAGCCACTGCCACAATCAGACGGTGCACGGCTCTGTCAGGCCCGTGCCACTGTCACCGTGCGTGGGGCGGTGCCATCAGCCCCAGCATCCCCTCAGGAGGTCCCTTTCTAGTAAAAGCTATTCCCATCGTCCGCCTGGGCGAACCACCGCTCTGTTCTTCATCCTTGTGCAGTCATGAGTCGCTTCACGAGGAGGATGCATTCTGAGAAACGTGTCCTTGCGTGAACATCACACCGGTCTAGATGGCAGAGCCTACACGCCTGTTGCCCTGGGCTACTAACCTGGCCCGCCTGTGACGGCACTGAGTACTGTGGGCAACTGTACACAACGGCAGGAATCTGTGTATCCAAGCTGAGTGCAGTGGTTGCACCTGTAGTCTTAGCTACTTGGAGGATCACTGGAGCCTGGGCTCCAAGACCAGCTCTCCAGCTCTCCTCCAAGACCAGGCTCTCAAGACCAGCCTGGGCAACATAGTGAGACCCAATCTCAAAAAAAAAACAAAAAAAACACCCCACAGAATCTGTAGATATCAACATAGAAAAGGTACAGTGAAAATACAGAATAAAAGATTAGAAACGGTCCGTCTGTGTACGGCACTTGCCATGCCCTGCGTGGAGCTGGCAGGACGGGCAGTTACTCCTGTGAGTACATGGAAAGCCCTCGGACGTCCCTGTGCACTACGGGAGGCTTGGCAAACACTGTACATGTAGGCTTTGCTGAATGTGTTAAAAATATTTTCATTCCTCAATATCTTACTGTAACTTTTTTTACTTTATAAACTTTTTAATTTTTGTAACTTTGACTTTTAGATTAATAACATTTACTTTAAAACACAAACAGGTACAGCTGTACAAAAGTATCTTCCTTCTTTATGTCCGTACCTTATCAGCTTTATTCCGTTTTAAAATTTATTTTTACTTTTTTAAACTTTTTTTCTTAAAAACCAGCATACACACACACAGTAGCCCAGGCCCACATAGGGTGGCCTTGTCCCTCACCGCCTTCCGCCCTCACGTCCCGTCGCAGCGGAAGGTCCTCAGGCGGCCGTGTGCATGGAGGTGTCCCCTCCTAGTGCCGAAATACCTGCGTCTGTACCCCTCCTGAAGGCCCTGCCTGGGGCTGTTTCGCAGTTCACTTTTTTCTTTATGCGCAGAAGGAGTACACTCTAAAATCACAAAAGTATCGTGCAGTAAACACATAAACCAGTGACACAGTCGTTGATGATTAAGCATTCTGCAATGTACATAACTGGATGAGCTCGGCTTTTGTAAGTCTGGCAGCGCAATAGGTTTGCTGACCCCAGCATCGCCGCACAGGGAGAATGACCACTAGGATGTCAACAGGTGGCAGAGACGTTCAGCTCCATCACAATCTGACGAGACCAGCGTGGTACGTGGGGTCCGTCACTGGCTAACAGGCAGAGACACGGCACACGACCGCACCACACTTCCCCCTTTTCCAGAGCGCCGTGTCCACGGAATCACGCAGGAGGCAGCCTCTTGGGACCGACCCCTCCCTCAGCATTAACGCTGCTCAGATTCGTCCCGGTTGGTGTGCACCAATCCTCCCTTTTTTTTTTTTTTGAGACAAGGTCTCGTTCTGTTGCCCAGGCTGGAGTGCATTGATGCAGTCACAGCTCACTGAAGCCTCAGTCTCCCAAGCACAGGTGATTCTCCCCCTTGGGCCTCCTGAGTAGCTGGGACTATAGACACACAGAACCCTGCCCAACTAATTCTTTAAGGTTTTCGTAGGGGCAAGATCTCACTGTATTGCCCAGGCTGGTCTCAAACTCCTGGGCCCAAGCAGTCCTCCCACCTCAGCCTCCTAAAGGGCTAGGATCATAGGGAGGAGCCACTCAGGCTGTACGTGACTTGTACGGTGTGCGTGACTGCGTGCGTGTGTTTGCACTGTACGTGATTTGGGGGTTTTTTGTTTGTTTGTTGTTGTTTGAGACTTGGCCTTGCTCTGCTGACGAGGCTGGTCTCAAAGCCCTGGGCTCAAGCAGTCCTCCTGCCTTGGCCTCCCAAAGTGCTGGGATTCCAGCTGTGAGCCACCATGGCCAGCCCATTTCCTTCTGATTCTCCAGTAGAATTCCACTGTATGGGTGTGCTGTAGTTCATCCATTCTCCCGTGGAAGGACGTTTGGGTTGTTTCCAGTTTTTGACAACTACGAAAAAAGCTGATGTAAACGTTGATGCTTGAGTTTGTGTAGAAATATCTTCATGTCTCTGGGACACGTGCCTGGAGTGGAACTGCGAGGGCATATGGCGAGTGTAGGTTTCACTCGGTTTTCCGGGGCAGCCACCCTGTTTCGCATTCTCACCAACAACGGTTCGAGAATTCCTGGCTGGATGTTGTCACAGCTCTTCCTCTCATTCTTTCAAGAATGTCTTTTGCAGAACAAAGCTGTTTTTCCCACTGGTTGAGCTTTTGGTGTCCTATGTAAGACCTCTTTGCCAGGTCACAAAGATTTTCTCCTACTCTAAAAGTGTTACAGGTTTGCGTTCTACGTTTAGATCTAGTTTGAGCTGGCTTTTACGTAAGGTATAAGAATTACATCAGTCTCCCTGATGTGATTCAGAGCAAGGCCCAGGTGAGGTCCCATGAGAATAAGAGCTGGGGGCGGGGGGGCAGCACACGGCCTCTGTGACCCCGGCCTCCATGGCTCAGGGTTGGCCCCAGCCTGGCGTCAGCGTTAAGAGCCCTTGGTGATTTCTGGCTGGACCTGGGCTGGCTCCTGCTTCCTGTTCCTGCAGTAGCCCTGTAGCAGGGTCGGGAGAGGCGGGCCATGGCGAGAAGCAGGACCAGGAGTGCCCGTGCGGGGCCCTTGTCTCCCGGCTTTGCCTGAGCTCCACGCGGGACCCTCATCTCCCGGCTTTGCCTGAGCTCCGTGCGGGACCCTCATCTCCCGGCTTTGCCTGAGCTCCACGCGGGACCCTCATCTCCTGGTTTTGCCTAAGCTCCAAGCCCCTCCTGGCCCCCACACCGCCAGCTTCCCTCGCCCTGGCTCAGCTTCTCCAGCTGGCGACCTTTGGCCTGGTCCTCACCCCAGCTCTCCAGGTGCCCTTCCCAGTGGCTGGGGGCTTCTGCTTAGACCAGCAGCTCTTGGTGGAGACCACCCCAGTCTTGCTGGCCTGTCCTGGCCCCTGGTTTCTGGTGTCCACCAGCAGCTGACAAGACAGACCCCCACGGCCCTTCCGCAGGGTCCGGCTGAGAATGGCTGCTGAGCTCTGCCCCTTCTTCTTCCCCTAACGGTCTCTGCTCAGTCCAGTGGCCAACGAGCCCTGCCTCCTTTGTCTGCGGAGGCCATGCAGCCTTCTGTGGCCCCTCCCGTGGCCCCTCCACTCGCCCCAGAGTCCTCTTTATTTTAATTTATTTTGTCTTTTTTTGAGACAGACTCTTGCTCTGTTGCCCAGGCTGGAGTGCAGTGGCGTGATCTCAGCTCACCATAACCTCTGCCTCCCGGGTTCAAGTGACTCCCCTGCCTCAGCCTCCTGAGTAGCTAGGATTACAGGCATGTACCACCACGCCCAGCTAATTTTTGTATTTTTAGTAGAGATGAGGCTTCACTACATTGGCCAGGCTAGACTCAAACTCCTGACCTCAGGTGATCCACCCGTCTTGGCCTCCCAAAGTGCTGGGATTAGAGGTGTGAGCCGCCCAGCCAGAGTCCTCTTAGTAAAGGGCAGAGCTGAGGGAGTCACTCCTAAGTGGAGTGTGGAGCCTTCCTCCGCCTCTTGCAGGGGGCTCAGGTGCTGGCCATGGCCCCAGGCTCCACGAAGTCAGGCCCAGGCTGCCCCTCGTGCCCACCAGGCCACTGCTGCCCTTGCCCTGCGCCCGCCTCACCACTCCCCGGGCCTCCCTCTGGCCTCCCACCAAGCCCAGCCCCGGGACCTCATTGTTCTGATGACCACGGGGCCACACACTGCATAACTGCCTGTGACTGAGTCCCCAAGGGCAGCCCGGGCCTCTGCTGACCCCTGTGTGGTCCGGGAGCTGCTTGTTATGACAGTGGAGGCTTGACCTTCCCTCCTGGCAGGATGGGGACAGAGGGTTGCTGGCGGTGGCCAAAGCTGACTCAGCCAACATGCCAGGTGCCTGGCACGTCCCTGGTGTGTGCAGGGGCAGGTGTCATGGTGAGCAGTGACATGGTGCCCACCTCCACATGTGACAACAGCCCCCCGCAGGTGCAGCCACAGGCCGTGAGGAGGGCCCGGGGCAATGGGCACTCTGTGGCACTGGTGAGGGTCTCTCTGGCATCCTGCAGGCCCCAAGTGACAATGCCATTGCAGAGGGGGACTGGGGTGAGGATGCAGGGTGAAGTGGGTGTGACAGGGGCATGGGTGCCACTCACCAGCAGGGAGATGAGCTGGGCCTGGGGGTTGGAGCTGATGAGTTCCTGGGGGGGCCACAGCTTCAGCTTCGTGTAGAGCAGGGTGACCACCTTGCGGGCTAGCTGGAGGTTGGCAGCCAGGGCCTTCCACAGGGGAAGGGTACGTCTGGGGAGACAGAGGTGGGTGGCCCCACTGCCTCATGGGCCGTGAGAGGGACCCGTGGGTGCAAGGTCTTTGGTGCACTCTGAGCTGTGGCTCCCACGTAGGCTGAGGAGTGGCCACAGGTGAGAGCAGGGACGGGTGAGGGCAGGGACGGGTAAGGGCAGGGACGGGTGAGGGCAGAGACAGGTGAGGGCAGGAACAGGTGAGGGCAGAGACAGGTGAGGGCAGGAACGGGTGAGGTCAGGGACGGGTGAGGGCAGAGACAGGTGAGGGCAGGAACGGGTGAGGTCAGGGACGGGTGAGGTCAGGGACGGGTGAGGGCAGAGACGGGTGAGGGCAGGGACGTTTGAGGTCAGGGACGGGTGAGGGCAGGGACAGGTGAGGGCAGGGACGGGTGAGGGCAGGGATGGTGAGAGCAGAGATGGCTGGGGCCCTCAGGAACAGATCCTCTGTCTGGGAGGGTCCCAGAGGCTGCACCCTGATGAGCAGCAGGCCTGGACTCCCTGCTCGAGGCCCTGGGCACAGGCGGTTTTCCCCGACATTCTCACTGGCTCCTGCTGTGTGACCCGAGCAAACCAGTGTCCTCCCCAGCCTGTCTCCTCAGGGGGGCAGCAAGGGGCTTACCCCTCAGACCTCGGAGGGACTAAGGAGAGCCCAGTAGAGCCAGGAGCCTGGGTGGGCACGGCCCATGCCTCACACATCACACTGCACCAGCTGCTGGAGGCCATGCCCCCCCGGCGGGGTGGTTAGAAAGCTGCTTCCTACTCGGCCGGGCGGGGCCCAGGGGGAGGCTGCATGTCCGACAAGCTCCAGTGTCGCTGGCACTGCCAGGCCTCGGTCCGTGGTTGGTGTCTCAGAGCTTCATGGTCCACAGGACACAGCAAGGAAAACCCAGCGACACCCAGAGGGGCAGGGGGACTTCGGGGACCTGGGCTGGGGCGGCTGGCATGGTCTCGCATTCCTGGCCTCACCCAGCCGACCTCTGTGGATCCCTGAGTCTGAGGTTCGCTTTCACAATGCAGCCGCCCCTGTCCCGGGCCTGCTGGAGCCCCAGCCTCAAGGCCCTCAGCCCAGGACATCTCTGGGGGCCCAGCTGGCTCTGACTCTGGACTCTGGGAAGGAGGGCTGAGGCTGGGGGGAGCTCTCAGGCACGTCTGCCTTCCACGCCTGGAGCCGAGGGTGCATTCAGGCAGCTTCTCTGCCCTGGGAGGGGAAGTGGAGGATGTCCACCTCTGGGTTCATGGCAGAGGGAGGGGCCCACCCCTCGGCAGGGTGGCACAGGGACAGGACCACCTCAACGACCGTGGCGTGCTGGGTCCCCAGAGTTGTCACAGCCTTCACCATGGTGTGCTGGATGCTCTTGAAGGTGACGCCTGGCAGCTCCTGGAATACGCTGTGCAGGATCTTGGCCACCTGTGCAGAGAACGGTGGGGCGAGAGCAGCCTCAGAGAGGCCCCTGCTCGGGCTGGGGGCTGCCTCCTCCAAGAGGCTGCCACTGATCTTTTCAGCCCACCTTCGAGGGGCGCCTGTGGGAATCACTGGCTGGGACCAGCTCCAAGGCGCCCCTAGTTTGCACGCCCTCACGCCCTTGCCTTACCATGGTGCCCGTGGTGCCTTCCCTTGACTTACATTACTTTACCAGGTGTCAATGGTGCCTTGCCTTGCCTAACCATGATGCCTGTGGCGCCTTGCCTTTCCTTGCCTTTCCATGGTGCCCACGGTGCCTTGCCTTGCCTTACCATGGTGCCCACGGTGCCTACACAGATGGGAGCAAGAAGCTGTGGGGGCAGTGCAGTTGACCCGAGGGGCCCCTGCTGCCCCGCAGCAGCTCTGAATAGTGCTGAACTAAGCTGGCAGAGCCAGGCTGAGGTAGGGGTGGGCACGCTTCGCTCTCTCCTGCCTTCCGTGCGTGAACAAGGTGGTGAGTCCCTCTGGTTGCTGCAGAGGGCCTGCAACCTTGAAGTAAGCCGCAAATCTGTGGGCATCACTGGACCTGGGCCCTGCTCCCCAAGCCTGTGCTGCCCCATGTGGACTGGCAAAGTTAGAGGCTGGGCCACCAGGGAGTCAGGGAGCCCAAGGCGGTCTCCATCAGGAGGAGTGGCGCGTGGGTGTGCACACAGGCTCCTGAAGCACCTGATGTGCCACCATTCTGCTCCCTGTCCCGGTCCTGCAGGGGCCTGTGGGCTGAGGACAGTCCCACATCCACCTTCACGGGCCTCACACCCAGCCCCCACCTGCTCAGGCTGGATGCTGGGACCCTGGAAGATTTGCAGGAGGAGCTCTGAGGCCAGGTCACAGTGAGGGCAGTTGTAGCCTCGGAGGCTGTGCAGGAGCGTGAGGACCAGCTACGTGTGCTGGGCCATGGTCAGGTTCTCCCAGAAGGCCTGGGCGGAAGCATGGGGGAGGCATCAAGGGGGCTCTAACCAGAGCCAGCGTGGACGCCCTGAGCAGACCCCAGAGCCAGCGTGGATGCTGTGCGAGGACCCCAGGTCAGCGTGGACGCCCTGCGAGGATCCCAGGTCAGCGTGGATGCCCTGTGCGGACCCTAGAGCCAGCGTGGACGCCCTGTGAGGACCCCAGGTCAGCGTGGACACCCTGTGCGGACCCCAGGGGCCCTGCCCCATCGCCTAGGCTGGGAAGTTGCAAGCTCACAGCCCTGGGCGGAGACAGCCTTGCCTGGGCGTTAGACCCCCACCCCCAACCCTCAGCCACAAAGCAGGCCCCGCCTCACGTGCAAGCCCCAGCTCCCTGGGGTCTGGCTGGAGACCACCTCCTGCTCACCCTGCCCTGGAGTCATCTTGCATCCCCTACCCTTGTTCCCCTGAGAACACACCCTGGGGGCATGAGCTGTGTTCCCCATGGCCCAGTCTCTAGGAAGCTCACACGGGGCAGCAGGCTTCTGAGTGCAGGGCTCCCGAAAGGGGTCTCAGGAGCCTCCATCTGCACAAGGGTGTCAGTGCCCGCATCCCGGCTCCTGCCCAGGAGCAGGCAGGGTCTGAGGCCTCAGTGACCCTCCCTTGGAAGGTGTGGAAATGGAGGCAGAGGAAGATGGAATGTCCCACTCAAAGCCATCCCATTAGGGCTGGAGCTCCATCGCGACCTGATGGCTTGGCTCCAGGGCCAGTCGGAGGGGAGGGCCTGAGAGGAAGTGGTGTAGAGGGAGGGAGGGCAGGCCGGAGGGAAGCCAGAGGGGTGGCGGCCAGCGGTGCCTGGGAGCCTGGGCACCTGCAGGTTCACAAACGCCGGGCCCATGTTTGAGTCAGAAGCTTGAGGCAGGAACAGGGTCTCTGGGGAGAGCGGACTTTCCCTGAGTCTTAAGGGAACTACGCCTGGGAAGAGCCCTTGTCGCGGCCTGCATGCATCCTGGCTCTGCCCCACCCACTGCCTGCACAGGTCACACGGGACTTCCAGGGTCCCCATCTGTGCCATTGCTGGGGAGGTGAGTGGACAGCTTGGGGGTTCTGGGGGGGGGCACCACCCAGCCATCAGCCCCGCCCTGCCTCGGAGAGGCCTCACCTTCACCACACACAGCCTCAGCTCGCCTTCCCTGGAGGGCTTTCTTCCAAACTGCTTCATCTGCTTATTCAAATGCATGAATTCCGAGGCCCTCCCTGTGCCAACCCTCCAGTCAGAACTGCCGTGGCCGGTCGGAGTGACGCTCCCCTCTCCAGTGCGACCACCCCAACCCACAGACCAGGAGTGGGGCGAGAAAGCCCAGGAGCCAGGCCAATCACCAGGAAAGAGCGGGGCCCTCAGCCCTCCCCTACTCCCCACCCCCACCCCGGCTCACAGCTCACCCCTCTGCTGAACCAGAAGCTGGAGAAGGAGGCAGACACAGTGCTGGGAGTGACTCCGGGTGACCTTGTCCTCGTCCTGCCACGGCAGAGTCAGCGGGCCGATCTGCTTGCCCAGCATGGAGGGCATGGCCTCTTCCTGGGGGATGGAGGGCGTGGATGGGGTCAGTGAGCAAAGCAGAGCCTGCTTCTCCGTGTCATCCCTGCCAACTCAGGCCCTTGGGCTTTCAGACTCCTTCACTCCATTCCGGGGCTCAGGGTCTTGTGGGAAATGCACCCACTCAGCATCTGAAAAGGGGCTCTCGTTCCAGCGCCAGAAAGCCCCCTACTCCTCTGACCCCAGGTTCTTCCTCTGTACAAGGGGGCATCCCCATTGTGTATGAGAAGTGAGTGGTATGCCTTGGTTGTTTTCCTGTATGCATTCATGTGTGTATGTATGTGTATATGTATGCATGAGTGTATGCCTGTATGTATGCATGTGTGTATGCCTGCGTGTGCATGTGTGTATGCATGTGTATGTATGCATGTGTATGTATGCATGTGCGTATGCATGTGTGTGCATGTGTGTATGCATGTGTGTAGGTATGCATTGTGCATGTGTTATGCCTGTGTGCATGCCTGTGTGTATGCCTGTGTGTATGTATGAATGTGTGTATGCCTGTGTGTGAGCATTTGTGTATGTATGCATGTGCGTATGCATGTTTGTGTGCACGTGTGTATGTGTATATGTATCCATGTGTGTATGTTTGTGTGCATGCATGCATGTGTGTATGCATGTTTGTGTGCATGTGTGTGTGTGTATGCATGTGTGTGCATGTGTCTATGTATGTGTATATATTCATGTTTGTGTGCATGCATGTGTGTGTGCACGTGTGTATGTACGCACGTGTGTAGGTATGTATGTATGTGTGTATGCATGTGTGTGTGCATGTGTGCCTGTGTGTGTGTGTGCATGTGTGTATGCGTGTGTGTATGCATGTTTGTGTGCATATCTATGTATGCCTATGTGTATGCATGTGTGCATGCCTCTGCATGTGTGTTCATGTATGCATGCATGTGTGTGTACATGTGTGCATGTGTGTGCCTGCGTATATGCATGTGTGTGTGTATGTATGCATGTTTGTGTGCATATCTATGTATGCATATGTGTATGCATGTGTGCATGCCTGTGCGTGTGTTCGTGTATGTATGCATGTGTGTGTGCATGTGTGTATGTGTATGCCTGTGTGTACGTATGCATGTGTGTGTGCATATGCATGTGCCTGTATGTGTGCATGCCTATGTGTATGCCTGTGTATATGCCTGTGTGTATGTATGCCTGTGTGTGTACATGTGTGTCCATGTGTGTATGCCTGTGTATATGTAGGCATGTGTGTGTGCATGTGTGTGTGCATGTGTGCCTGTGTATATTCATGTGTGTATGTGTGTGTATGTATGCATGTTTATGTGCATATCTATGTATGCATATGTGTATGCATGTGTGCATGCCTGTGCATGTGTGTGTTCATGAATGTATGCATGTGTGTGTGTATGTATGTGTATGCCTGTGTGTATGTATGCATGTATGTGTGCATATGCATGTGCCTGTATGTGTGCATGCCTATGTGTATGCCTGTGTATATGCCTGTGTGTATGTATGCATGTGTGTGTACATGTGTCCATGTGTGTATGCCTGTGTATATGTAGGCATGTGTGTGTGCATGTGTGTGTGCATATGTGTGCATGTGTGTGTGCCTGCGTATATGCCTGTGTGTCTGTATGCATGTGTGTATGCCTCCATATATGCCTGTGTGTATGTGTGCATGTGTGTGTGCATGTGTGTATGTGTGCATGCCTGTGTGCATGCACGTGTGTATGTATGTATGTGTATACATGTGTATACATTTCTTGTGACTGCTTAAATATTTTTCTATTTTTTTAAACGTTTACGTTCAAGGACACGTGTAGGTTTGTTATATAGGTAAACTTGTGTCATGGGGGGTGGCTGTACAGATTATTTCATCACCCATGTACTAAGCCTAGCGCCCAATAATTACTTTTTCTGTTTCTCTCCCTCCTTCCCCCACTTCAGTAGCCCCCAGTATCTGTTGCTCCTACATGTCTATGTGTTATCATTTAGTTCCCACTTACAAGTGAGAACATGTGGTATCTAGCTTCTGAATTTTTTTTCTATTTCTCTTTCTATGTTTTCTGTTTTTTTCAGCAATTTGGGTTATGTTATGCCTTTGGTGTGGTTTTCCTCATGTTTATCCTTCCTGGAGCTCACTGGTAGTCTTGGATCCATGGGTTTTTTATTTTTCATCAAATTTGAACAATTTCAGCCATCGAATCTTCAACTATGCTTTGTGTCCCAACCCTCATCTCTCCTCGTGGGACATCTTTCTGCAAATGACTGTGGCTGCGACTTTTTTTCTCTAGTTTTTCTTCTTCCTCTGTGTGCTTTAGTTTCGGTGGGTTCTGTTGTCCTGTCTTTAAGTTCATGGATATTTTCTTCTGCAGTGTCTGATTCCCTTTTATATGGATCCAATGGTTTTTTCACTTCAGACACTAATTTGTTTGCAGTTCTAGAAATCCCATTTGGCTCTTTCTTACAGTTGCTATTTTTCTATTGCTTTTCATATCTATTACTATATTCATGTTTTCCTTTAAATTCTTGAACGTATTTCTAAGACCTGTCCTAAAGTCTTGAATTTCGTCATCTCTGTCATTCCTAGGGCTGCTTCTACTGATGAGTCCTGAATATTAGGTGAATTTTCCTGCCTCTTCACTATGTCAAGTGCATTTTTATTGTGTGCTGGACATTGTGAATGTTACTTTGAATTTTGTCCTGGCAGGCAGTTCGCTGATCCTTTTGGGTGTTGGGTGTGAGATTTGTGGGAGGGTGGATTCCCCCTGGGAAGTGGAATAACCCACTTCTGAAGGTGTGGCCTTCGTGGGCTGCTCAAGGAGCTGTCTGGAGCTCCTTCCCTGCACGGCCACCTCCTTGTCAGGACTCAGGCTCAGCCTCCAGCTCCCTCTCCATCCCTGAACCTCCATCTCTGCCCTCTCAACTCAGACACATCAGGATTTCTGCTCCAGGGCTTCAGCCCAGAACCTACCTCAGGCAGCAAGCTGGCCTGACAGCACAGCCCTCCCCGTCTCCTCTCCTTCCAGCCGCTACGGTCCTGTGCTGCCTGCTGGCACCGTCCAGAATCAGTTATTTGTCTCTTCTGGCCCGTTTTATAGTTACTCACAATGGGAGAGTGAGGCTGGCAATAGTCACGGGGGAGGGGAAGGGGGGTGCTTAGTGGCTGGGGAAACAACAGGACTTGCCGAGGGGCTGGGAAAGTTCTGTTGATACATTCACCTTTTGAAAAAGCCACTAAGCAGGCTGGAGTGCAATGGCGCGATCTCGGCTCACCGCAACCTCCGCCTCCTGGGTTCAGGCAATTTTCCTGCCTCAGCCTCCTGAGTCGCTGGGATTACAGGCACGCGCCACCATGCCCAGCTAATTTTTTGTATTTTTAGTAGAGACGGGGTTTCACCATGTTGACCAGGTTGGTCTCGATCTCTTGACCTCGTGATCCACCCGCCTCGGCCTCCCAAAGTGCTGGGATTACAGGCTTGAGCCACCGTGCCCGGCAGCTTTTTCTTTTTTTAAGAATTTTTTTTTTCATTTTGCCGTATGCAAGTTTCACAACGAAGTAAAGTTAGCAATGGGGTGAGTGCCTCTTACAAAGGCCGAAGCCCAGACTGGGTAGGGAGGCTTCTGCAGGGCTCCGGCTGCGTGGCTGGCCTCAGAGGTCAGGGAGCTGGCACAGGAGAAGCGTGACTCAGGCAGGAGCTGCCATGTGCCCGCGTGAGTCTGGGCCGTGCAGCGAGCCCCGCAGCCAGGCCAGGCTGCACCGAAATGAGTGGATGTGCTTGAATGTGGCGGACAGGGCAGTGGAGACAGAGGAGAGCCCTGCTCAGGGTGGAGGCAGGCTCTTCCCATGTGCGCGGGTGGGGTCCTGCGCCCCAGCTCTGAGCATGAGGCTGCTGCCCTGGCACCCTTGCCCACCTGCTGCTGTTTTCAAGTTGTGTAACTCATTCATGAATTTATTCCTTGAGTAAATCTGCATGGGATGCCTTTTCATTTTTAAAATTAATTTTAATTTTTTTTTTGAGATGGGGACTCACTCTGTCACCCAGGCTGGAGTTCACTGTGGCCTCAATCTCCTGGGCTCAAGCAATCCTCCTGCCTCGGCCTCCCAAAGTGCTGGGATTACAGGTGTGAGCCAATGTGCCGGACCTTAGGGATGCCTTTTTAAAAGGCAAACTTCCTTCACAGACAGATTTACATCTCTGGTCTGAGCCTCTCCACCATTCCCGCCTGGGTGTGCACCTGTGGCTCAGCAGCCTGGACCACACGTGGGTCACACGTGTCCTGCCCAACAAGCCTCCAGAGAGCTGACCCGTCCCCCGCCTCCACTTCCAGGCAGGCTCATCAGGTCGGTGCCACCTCGTCCTTCCAGGTGCACAGGCACCTCCCGGCAGCTGCCCTTTTCCCGACGTTCGTGAGACACTCCTCAGTGCTCCCGCGTGCTGCACCTGGAATCTTACCACGACCGACCGCACCAACCTGTGTCACCCCACCTGGCACGGCCTCCCCGCTGGCTTCCCAGCCACGTCCCCTTCATGCCCCTCGGGCTGTTCTTAGCTCAGAAGCCGGATGGAGCCTCTCCAGTGTTGCGGTGGCTCCTGTTCACGCAGTCTGAAAAGCCGAAGTCCTGACGGGGCTGCTACCTCCGCCTCTCAGACCTCACCAACCTCCGCCGTCCCTGCCCCACGCTGAGCCCACGCTGGCCTCTTCCAGGAACATGGAATCCATTTTCTAAAACACTGCAAGTCTCTGCCCAAACACACCGGCTCGAGGAGGCCCTGACCCTGTATTTTTCGATATTTTTTAAATTTGATATCATTTCAAGCTTACAGAAATGTTGTAAGAAAAGTTCAGAGAATCCCCACATGACCCCATCCAGTACCTCCGCTCTTTTCACTGCGGAATGGGCGTTGCACTGTGTGCACACGTCACAGTGCACTTGTGTCTTCTGCTGATGGACACCTGGGTCACTTCCCGTGTGGCGCTGTTACGAATAAAACCACTGCAAATATTCCTGCCTCAGTCTTCTGACAGATACGTGCCGTCGTGCCTGTTGAGTAAATACGTCGGAGTGGAACGGTGCCGTCATTGGATCTGTGGTGTTTAACTTTTCAAAGGAGCTGCTGGAGGCTTGTCCAAGTGGCTTTACCATCAGACTCCACCAGCAACGTGTGACACTTCCCGTGGCTCTGCCAACACTTGGTACCGTCCGTCTTTTTAATTTTACCCTGTCGGTGGTGATGTCTCACGGTGGTTTTAATTTTTTTTTGTTTTTTGAGATGGAGTTTCGCTCTTGTTACCCAGGCTGGAGTGCAGTGGCGAGATCTCGGCTCACCGCAACCTCCGTCTCCTGGGTTCAGGCAATTCTCCTGCCTCAGCCTCCTGAGTAGCTGGGATTACAGGCACGTGCCACCATGCCCAGCTGATTTTTTTTTTGTATTTTTAGTAGAGACGGGGTTTCACCATGTTGACCAGGATGGTCTCAATCTCTTGACCTTGTGATCCACCAGCCTCGGCCTCCCAAAGTGCTGGGATTACAGGCGTGAGCCACTGGTTTTAATTTTAATTTCTTTATGATAAATTTTGCTGAGCGTGTTCATTTTCATGTGCCTTATAGAAGGCCTTTGAAGTCTGTTGCCTGTAGGAGTCTGTGATATTTTCTGGATGCAAGCCCTTCGTTAGATACCTGCGTTACAAACATTTCCTCCCAGTCCGTGTCTTCCCCTCAACTCCCTCAGCAGTGTCGCTGGATGCACAGAGGTGTCTAAGTTTGCGGAAGTCCATCTGCTATTTACGGTGATTTCCATCTACCATACTGTCTGCCTAGCCCAAGTTTGTCAAAATATCTCCGTTTTCTTCCGGGAGCTTCATGATGTGAGCGTTTGCCTGCAGTCTGCAGTGCCCCTCTGGAGTTCTCTGGCTTTGGTGGGAGACAGAGTGGAGCTGCCCGTTCCCATGCAGACTCTGCTCTGCTGGTTCCAGCACTTTTTGTTGAGTATTTCCCGATTCAAGAGCGTTGGTGCCTGTGTGGAAGCCAATTGTTTGAGTGGGGGCCAATTTTTGGCTCCCTGTTCCTTCCTGTTCATCTTGTGAGCGGCCCTGCAGCCTGGTTCTCCTTTGCCAAGGTTCCTCCGGCTGTCCTGCGGCCTCTGCCCCTCCCGGCCTCCGTGTCCTAGGCTCCGGCTGTCCTGGGGCCTCTGCCCCTCCCGGCCCCCATACCCCAGGTTCTGCTGTCCTGCAGCCTCTGCCCCTCCTGGCCTCCATGTCCCGGGCTCCTGCTGCTCATTGGCCTATTGCTTTTGTCAGGTGGAGACAGGATCCCTCCCTTCTCCCACTGAGATTGCCTCAGACCACCTCCTTGAAGCATTCCCTCCGCCCCAGGACTGGGGAGACCTTCGTCTGATCCACCAACACCGTGCCCAGCATCTGGCAGATTATCGGTGAGCGCTGATGGCCAGAAGCAGCGAGCACAGGTGGCAGTGCAGTGCCAGTGTCCCCAGCGCCTCCTGCCTCCCTCCACCCCAGCTCTCCCTGTGGGGATGGGGGTGCGGGGGAGTCCCGCACATACTGTAGGAGCAGGGACCACACTGCCCGCCTGTGGTCATGGCTCTTTTCCGACCTCAGCCAGGGTTCTGTGTGCTGGAACAGACAGGGGAGCCTGAGGGACCAGCCAGCCCCTCAGGGCACCTCCACACGCAGCTCACACACGGCCCTGAGTGGGCTGCTGGAGCCAGCCCAGCCCTGCCCTTCAGCCCAGCTCCCTGCGAGATGGGCTTACCTCAGGCTGGGTTTGGGGCCGTCTGAGATACAGGTGCAGACAACAAATAAAATGCGGAGTCCCCACTGCCTGAATGGACCCTCCTCTCAGCCAAGGGCATTGCAGAGCAAGCTTGGCAGATCCTCAGTGGTCATGACGGGAAGAGAGTGGCTGGATGTGCCTCACGGTCCCTCCTCCCTTTAAAGCCAACTAATGCACACTCCACGATTGATTTATGATTTGCTTGTAACTTCTAAAAACACATCCCTGTCTTTGACGAGCCTTGCTGGTGAGCCATCGGGAGGGCAGTCTTAAGAGTGAGCCACCCAGTTCTCCATGCGTGGTGCCCTGGAAATAAACCCCTCCTTCCTCTCCCTGCAAACCTCGGTGGGTGTTTGACTTCACGACACACGGGGCGAGTGGACCAGGTGCAGTTGGGTCGCACAAGTCAAATGAAGCGCTGGTGTGCCAGGCACGTGGTGGGAGGTGTTCACAGAAGCAACCAGACGGAACCTATAACAGCTGAGAGGTTTCTGAACCCAAGTGGCTCAGCCTCCCTCACCAGCCACACCCATCACAGCTCCTAGGTCTGTGTCCACCCTCAGTCCCAGCCTGACCTGTCCCCACGCCCCGGGGCAATGCTCCACCCTCCATCTCCCGTCCTGAGCCCCAGGCTGTCACCATGACATTCAGCAAGCTCTGGCCAGGTTCCCCTCAGGGCAGAGAGGAACAAGACCTCACCCTTCCCACCACGCCTCAGGACACCTCCGGGGACACCCTGCTCTCCCCGTTTGCTGCACTATGGCTAAGAGCAGAGCCCGGGGCTCACGCCTCACAGGGACTCCTTTCTCTGCCTCTAGCTACCTGGGAGGCCGGGACAAGCATGACCTTCCCTGGCCCATCTTCCTCTTCTGTAAAATGGGGACCTACCTCGGGGCTGGAGGAACTAATCCTTGCAGAGTGTGGAGCCTGGTGCCAGCACGGCCCTGCTGAACCTCACAAGAGAAATGAGCAGGTAGCTGACTGCCCAGGCCGCAGGCCTCCCCACACTGCAGGGGGGCGCAGCCTGCTTCACCACCTGCTTAGAATTCCCCATGGCTCCCTCTGGCCTTTGGGGAATGGCCAAAGCCTTGAGCTGTGATCTGCACAGACTTTTGTTGAGGTGGGGTCTCAACTCTGTTGCTCAGGCTGGAGTGCAGTGGCACAGTCATAGCTCACTGCAGCCTTGGCCTCCCAGGCTCAAGCGGTCCTCCTGCCTCAGCCTCCCGAGTAGCTGGGACTATAGGCACACACCACCATGCCCAGCTAGTTTTTATTTTTTCTAGAGATGGGTCTCACAATGCTGCCCCAGCTGGACTTGAACTCCTGGGCTCAAGTGATCCTCCCGCCTCTGCCTCCCAAAGTGCTGGGATTACAGGTGTAAGCCACTGCGCCCGCTCTTGTGTGGGCTTCTTTGACAGGGCCTCAGTGGTCCTGTGGTGTCCCCTCTCAGCACTGCTGGTGTAAACACCAAACATCCGCCAAATGAGCCCGAATTCCAGGGCGGACGATCACGAAGGGGCCTGGCCGGCACCAGCTGTTAGCTCGCAGACCCCTAACAAGCCTGCAAGCCAGCACCAGACCTGCCTTGGTTCACACATGGGGAACTGAAGCAGGGCAGGGCCAAGCAGCTGCCAGGTGGGCATGCCAGCGGGGAGCAGGCCCCACCCCACCCCAGGACACGCTCCTGCCCCGCTCCACGCTGCCTCTCAGGCTGGCTGCGATTTCTGACACACTTTCCCTCTCCCTCCTGCCCGCTTCCCACCTGTGCACCCTTGGGCCTCAGCTTAGATGCCCACCACTCCAGGGACCTCTCAGAGCCCTGGGCCTCCCGGGACAGCACTGACGTCATCTTCCGTGGCTGGCTTGTGGGCCCACCTCCCCTGCCAGCCTGGACAATGGGAAGGGCAGAGCCATGGGTACCGGCGACAGATGACAGCTTTCCTGGCATGTCCCCTACATCGCATGTGATGACTGAAGCCAGGTCTCACTGTGTGATGCCTGAGACAGTGATATTTAAAAATGGGCGGGTTCGCGAGACTGGTGTGAGACACAGCTCCCAGTAGGCTGTGTTAAGTCTGGGACATACGCAGGGACAGAGGGTGGGGGGCGTAACGCCTGGAGCAATGACTGTAAACTGTGCCCAGAGCAAGTGCTATGATAGGCTACATGGAGAGAGACAGTCACAAATGCTGCAAATAAACCACATAGAATCCTAAAAAAGAGTTCAATTAACCTGCAAGAAGGTAAGAAAAAGGAAAGAGAGGAACAAGAACCAGAGGGCATGAAACATAATTAAATGACAGGTGTGAGCGCTAACACACCAGTAATTACATTAAGTGCAAATGATCTAAATGCAAAACAGATGGGCAGAGTGACATTAAAAAAGAAAAGAAGGCCAACCCAGGCGCAGTGGCTTACGCCCGTAATCCCAGCAATCCCAGCACTTTGGGAGGCAAAGACTGGCAGATCACTTGAGCCCAGGAGTTTGAGACCAGCCTGGACAACATAGCAAGACCCCATCTCTACAAAAGGTACAAAAATTAGCCAGCTGTGGTGACACGTGCCTGTAGTCCCAGCTACTCAGGAGGAGGCTGAAGTGGGAGGATCAGTTGACCCTGGGAGACTGAGGCTGCAGTGAGCCATGACGGTGCCACTGTACTCTAGCCTGGGTGACAGAGTAAGATCCTATCTCAAAAAAAAAAAAAAAAAAAGGAAAACAGACCAACACATTAAAATACTGTTGATGGACGGTTTGCCAGAAACTCACTTCGCATCCAATGACACAAGTAAGTTGACAGTAAAAGGGTGGGAAAAGATGCAGCATGCAAGCACTGCCTTTTTAAACACAGCTTCATTTATATCCGATGAAGTAGAATTCAGAGAAAATAAATCACTAGAGAAAAGACGGATATCACATGTGAATGGGAGGGCACAGCCATCCTAGAGTCAGACGCCCCAAGCGACAGGGCCTCCAAACACACACAACAAAACCGGGAGTGCTGGGACAAGGAACAGTCCAGTCCAACGTGACAGCGGCGACGTCATCTCCTCACAGCAAACGGTAGACCAGCGAGTGCAGGCAAGATCTGGACACAGTCAGCCGTGAGGACCCCAGGGGCACACGCAGACTGCTCCGCCCACAGCAGCAGAAGACACGTCACTTCCAGCAGCTGGGAGTCACTCACTGAGACAAGCCATATCCTGAGCCGTGAAACAAACCTCAACACACTTAAAGGAATTGAAATCTTACAAAGTATTCTCCGGCCACAATGCAACCAAAGTAAAGATCAATAGCAGAATGACAACGGGAAAATCTCCAAATATACGGGGACTGAACAACACAGTTCTGAATCACCCATGGGTCAAAGAAGAAGCCCCAACAGTTTAAAAACACACAACGCTGGTCGGGCGCGGTGGCTCACAGCTGTAATCCCAGCACTTTGGGAGGCCGAGGTGGGTGGATCATCTGAGGTCAGGAATTCGAGACCAGCCTGGCCAATATGGTGAAACCATGTCACTACTAAAAATACAAAAATAAAAAAAATTAGCTGGGCGTGGTGGTGGGCACCTGTAATCCCAGCTACCTGGGAGGCTGACACAGGAGAATCACTTGAACCCAGGAAGTGGAGGTTGCAGTGAGCCAAGATCGCACCATTGCACTCCAACCTGGGCAACAAGAGCAAAAGTTGGTCTCAAAAAATTTAAAAACCTAAAAAAAGTAAAATACACAACTCTGAGTAAAAATCACACAGCCCTAGCCATGCTGAGGGGGCAGTCGATAGCACAAGGGATTTATGTTAGACATGAGGAAAGAGCTTAGGTCAATCACTCAAGTTTCTATTTCGATAAACTACGTAAAGGAGAACAAAATAAACCCCAAACAAGCAGAAGGAAGAACAGAAAGATAAAAGCAAAAATCAGTGACGCTTAAAACAGAAAAACGATCAAGAAAATCAACGAAACAAAACACTAGCTCTTCAGAAAAATCAATAAAATTGATAAACGTCTAGAAAGACTAACAAAAATTAAAAGACGGAAAACATAAATCACCAAAGTCAAGAACAAAGTAAAAGACAGCCCTGCAGATTCTGCAGCTATGGGAAGGACGATAAGGGAGCCTGATGTGCAACTTCCTGCTCATAAATTCAACAGCTTAGAGGAAATGGACCGATTCCCTGAAAACTGCAAATGACTAACACTTCACCCAAGGTTAAAGAGATCATCTGAATCTCCCTATAATCACTGAAGAAACTGAATGCATGAATTAAGTTTCCAGAAAAGAAATCTCTAGGCCAGATGGTTTCACTGGAGAATTCCACCATTTAAAGAATCGATGCCAATTTTACATGATTTATTACAGGGAATAGAAGATGAGGGGCCACTTCTTAATCCACTTTATGAGGCCAGTATGACTCTGAGGGTAAAGCCAGAAAGAATATCCCCAAAAAGACACAACGAACAAAAACAAAACCACAGACCAGAGTATCTCAGGAACTCAGATGCACAAATTCCTCACGAAATGTTAGCAATCCAAATCCAACAGTGTTTAAGAGGCATTACGCACACTGACCACGTGGGATTCATTCCCGGGGTGCAAGACTGGCCTGACATTTGAAAGCCAGCCAGCGCAACCCAGCGGCCCCACGCGAGAAAGAAGAAATGCCACGTGATCATATCCATCCACGTGGGAAAAGCCTCTGACAAAACCCAACAGCTATTCATGATTAAAACTCTCAGCAAGTTAGGAGTAGAGGGACATTACTTTGACTTCACAAAGACCATCTACAAGCAACAACAGAAAAAAAAAACCAAAACACCAAAGTGCTGTTAACATCATATCCAGTGGTGAAAAGCTGGAAGCCTTCCTCCCAGAGCAGGGCCCAGGCAAGACGGCTGCCCACATCACACTTCCTGACGTGGTCCTGGGGGTTCCACCAGAGAAACATGGTCAGAAAATAAATAAAAACACAAAGACGAGAGAAGAAAGAAAAGAAAGGAAGAAAGAGAGAAAGAAAAAAAATGAAAGAAAGAGAAGGAAGGAAGGAAGGAAGGAAGGAAGGAAGGAAGGAGGGAAGGAGGGAAGGAGGGAAGGAGGGAAGGAGGGAAGGAGGGAAGGAGGGAAGGAGGGAAGGGGAAGGAAGAAAAGAAAGAAGGAAAGAAAAAGAAAGAAGAAAGAAAAAGAAAGAAAGAAAGGAAGGAAGGAAGGAAGGGAAAGAAAGAAAGAGGTAAAGAAAGAAAGGAAGGAAGGAAAGAAGGAAAGAAAAAAGAAGAAAGAAAGAAAGAGACCTTTTTTTTGCAGATGACATAATTATCTACAAAGAAAACCCCAAGGAATCTACAAAAAAAAAAAAAAAAAACCCTCCTAGAACAAGGTGAGCTCAGCAAGGTGCCTTGGCATCAGCCAAGAGGTCAAGTGGTAGAACATGGGATCACATGGCAGCTGGCTGCAAAGGAGCCAGGAAGCTATCCAGGCGTGCCGGCTGTCCAGCTGGGGTCTCCGCCAGGACACAGAGGGGAATTCCCATCCTCCACCTGGCCTCACGGTTTCCGGAGCAGACAGACTGTCTGCTCTCTGCTCCTGGGCCAGGCACACATCCCTTCTCTGGCACCCTCCTCACCAGCTGATAACCACCACTCTTCAGGCACAGCCCATCGTCCCCTCCTCCAGGAAGCCTTCCTGGACAGCTTGCCCCCACCCCACACGCTGGGAGAGCAGAGCACCTTTTTGCCTGGAGTCCCTGTTGTCTGTCTCTTCCCCTAGACTGTGCGTCGCAATCCCTGTGTCCCAGTGCCGACCCGTGCCACACCCTGCACCCAGTGGGGCTCAGATCGTCTGCAAGGGTGAGAGCGCACAGACCATTCCTGGGCTGTTCCTGCCCACCCAAGGCAGCACCGCAGGGGAGGGCAGTGAGTCACCACTCCTCTGCGGGGTACGTGGCTCTTGTGAAATACCCAGCTCAGCACTTGCAGGGTCAATGGTAGAGCGTCAGCCTGCCAACCTGGCCCTCCTAGCACCTCCCTAAGTGACAACCCCAGGCCAGCCCTGGGTTCACGGGGAGCATGGGCCCCTCCCCCGCGCCTGCCTCTACCTTCCCTCCCCGCCCTCACCTCCAGGAGGAAGGAAGCCTCGTCTGTGCTCTTGTTCTCTGAGATGAAGCTCTGAAGCAGCAGGTCCAGGGCGTGCGCGGTCTTCCTGCACAGCACCTAACAGGGGAGATGGCCACGGCCTGCTGCGCAGCCGCAGGTCAGCCTGCCAGCTCCATGGCCCTCGAGGCTGATGTGCTCATCTGTCCCTCACGCGGCACCTGCAAAAGCAGGAGGAGAGCCAGACCCTCCACACCACAGGCCCTCGGGCCGGTCACCTTGTCTACTGTGGGCCAGCCCTAATGCATGAGGACGGACAATGCCCGCAGCTGCTGCTCTCTGCAGGCGGTAACCACGGGGGTGGTGGGAGCTGCCTGCAGACCACGGGGGAGCCGTGGGGGCCTCAGAGCAGTGAGCCGAAGACAGCCGGGGAGCACAGTGGTACGCTGCCTCGGCTCTCAGACCCTGCCCCTCACTTTCCTCCTGGCTCCCGCCCTCCCCGCCGCCGGTGCTGACCTTTGTCCTTCGCTGTCCCTTTGACACCACTGTCCCTCGGGGTGGCCTGTGCTCTCTTTCCTTTTCACCTTCTTTATTCTCCCTGGGGACACCTTTTTGCTGATTTCCTCAGATATTCACAATAGGTCCAAAGCCCTGCAGACCCTACAGGCTTGCTGCCCAGGGCTTGCCAGCCTGGTGGGTGGGAATCCCGTGTGCCACTCAGCACTGGGGATTGCTAGGAGATTGTGGAATGAATTAACAGAGAGTGAATGTCATTTGGTACTGCAAAAATCCTTGTGGAATGTAGGAATGACCACAGCATTCCCTCAAATCCTGCGCAAAGGAATGAACTGCAGCTGCTCCTGTGTGTGTCACAGTGCCACAGTCTCCCCCACTGCCACCTAAGGCCAAAGCGTCCCAAAGTTCAGTGGAGACAGCACGTGCTGTGGAGGTGCCAGCGCGGGGAGTACAGTGGCCTTGGTTCAGGGACAGTCCACGAATCACTCTCTCCCCGGATGGATATTTCCTAGCACATGCTGTGCAGCCCCCCTGCGAGGCTGGTGTGTGGTGGGAACCAGGCCTGCGTCCTGATCATAAGAATATTCCAGTCTAGTTGGAGAGGCAAAAACAAAGAGTGATCATCTGAGAACAAAAGTCAGCAACTAAACCAGTTTGAGGGTGAGCGCCGGCCATGTACTCAAGAGCCACAGAAAAGGAGTCATCAAAGAGATGGTGGAGAGTCACTTTCCCAGGCCCAAGGCTCCAGCAGGCACTCAGCCCAACCCTCTCTCCACTCAGCCCGCGTTGGAGAGAGGATTAGTCAGTTCTCACATTACCATAAAGAAAAAGCTGAGACTGGGAATTTATTCTGCTAAGGGATTTGATTGGCTCACGGTGCTGCAGGCTGTACAGGAAGCAGCTTCTGCTTCTGGGGAGGCCTCAGGAATCTCACAGTCATGGCAGGAGGCAAGCAGGGGCCAAGCACATCTTACAGGCCCACATCAGGAGGAAGCGGCTGGGAGGTGCTATTCTGGCTGTTTTTAAACAACCAGATCTTGTGAGAACTCACTCACCAGAAGAGCTCTAGAGGGATGCCGCTAAACCATTAGAATCTGCCCCTGTGACCCAATGACCTCCCACCCGACCCACCTCCAGTGATGGGGATGACATTTTAACATGAGATTTGGGTGAGGACACAGATCAAACCGTACCAGAGGCCAACACAGCTGGTCTGTCCCCACCAAGACTCATGGTGATGCCCAGTCCCCAGTCTCGTGGTGCTGAGAGGCAGTCGGTCCTGTAAGAGGCATTCGGGTTATGAGGGGCCCCCCTTCGTGCGTGGATTAATGCCATCTTCCCGAAGGCGTGGGTTCCCACCCTCGCCCAGCTGGGTTAGCTACCCCTGGAGCTACTACAGAGCGAGTTCGACCCTTGTGTTTTGTTTACACACAGCCACCTGCCGCTCTCACACCCGTTCCCGCTGTGGGATGTCCGCAGCCACGCGGTGACACGTGCAAGGCCTCTGCCGATGAGGCCGCCTGGCGTGGACTGTCAGCCTCCAGAGCCATGTGCTGCACGGACCCTTTTTCTTTATAAATTACCCCGTCTCAGGTATCTTGTTATAGCAACAGAAAATGGACTAAGACACCTTGGTCCTCAAGACGATGTGATATTGGCATAAAGACAGACAAACAGACCAGTAGGACAGAATAAAGAGATTAGAAATAAAACCATGGATACACACCCAGTTGATTTTTGACAAAGGTACAAAGGTCTTTGAGCCAAGAAAGGATGATCTTTCCAACAAGTGGCTCTGAAACAACTGAGTACCCGTATGTACTCCACATAACACACCTGACAAAATGATTCACAATAGACCAGGGGGGATCATAGTCGGAGCATCTGTATGTACTCCATATGACACACCTGACAAAATGATTCACAATAGACCAGGGGGGATCATAGACTGATCATCCGTATGTACTCCATATAACACACCTTACAAAATTATTCATAATAGGCCAGGGAAGATCATAGACGGAGCATCCGTATGTACTCCATATAACACACCTTACAAAACAATTCACAATAGACCAGGGGCAATCATAGGCTTAGCATCCATATGTACTCCATATAACACACCTTACAAAATGATTCACAATAGACCAGGGGGGATCACAGACGGAGCATCCGCATGTACTCCATATAATACACCTTACAAAATAATTCACAATAGACCAGGGGCAATCATAGACTGAGTCTTTGTGTCCACCCCCGAGTTCCCATGCTGAAATCCTACCTGCAGTATGATGGTGTCAGAAGTGGGATTTGGGACGTGGTGAGACCATGAGAGCGCGGCCCTCATTGGTGGGATTAGCACCCTCATGAAAGGGGCCCCAAGGAGCTCTGTAGCCCTTTTCCTTCCTTGGGGGAACTCGAGAAGTTGGCATCTGCAGCCTGGAGAAGGGTCCTCACCACACCTGATCACGCTGGTGCCCTGACCTCAGACTTCCAGCCTCCAGGACTGTAAGAAATACATGTCTATTGCTGACAATGCCCAGTGTGTGGGACTTTATGATGGCAGGCAAAATTGACTAAGGCATGGACCTAGGTGTCAAGCCGAGGACTGTGAAACTTCCAGTAGAGAACAGAGGAGAAAATCCTCGTGACCCTGGGTAAAATGAGACTCCCTCAATACAATACCAAAAACACAACCCACACAAGAAACATAGAGGAGTTTCCTTAAAATTAAGAACGTCTGCTCTTCAAAAACATCGTTAAGAGAATAAAAAGGCAAGCTGCAAACTGGAAGCAAATATTTTCAAATCATACATCTGATGAAGGGCTCACGTCAAGAACGTAACTCTAAAAACTACGTAATAATCAAGTGAATAACTCAATTTTAAAATCAGGCATGAGGTTTGAGCAGACCCCTCACCATCTAGGCTCACCATCTAGGCTGACACCATCTAGGACAGCACTCAGGGAAATGGAAGCTGAACCCAATGAGCCATCCTGACATGCGTGTTAGACGCCAGCATTTCAAAGACCAGCCAGGCCAGGCCTTCGCGAGGCCACAGAGCAGCCAGAACACGCACCTGCTGTTCAGTACAGCCTCTTTGGAAATGGTTTGGTGATTTCCTAACACACCTGCCATAGGACCCGCTATCCCACTCCTAGGTATGCCCCCCCCCGAGTTAAAATACATGTCCAAAGAAAGACCTGTACATAGAGGTTCACACAGCTTTATAAAAGCCCAAAGCTGGAAACAACCCAAATGCCATCATCTAATGAGCTGTGAACATGGGAATGTCCACAAATGAAATTCCACTCAGCAATAAAAAGGAACGCTGCAAGCTACAACATGGATGATACCAAAGTCATCATGGTGAGGCAGGAGCCAGACAAAGATAAGTGTGTCCCATTTGAGCCCACCCACGTGGAGCCCGGAACCACACAGAGCAGCCCACAGCTGCAGACGCCCAACAGTGTTTTCAGTGAAGACAAGTGAGAAGGAACCCCACAGATGACAGTGAGGGTGATGAGGATGAGGGGTCAGAAGGAGGGATCCTGCATGGGTGAGGGGTGAGGAGGAGGGATTCTGCAGGGGAGAGGGGAGAGGAGGAATCCTGCAGGGGAGAGGGGTGAGGAGGGATCCTGCAGGG
>NW_022436943.1:65264863-65265051 GCF_009761245.1 Sapajus apella
GGAGGGATCCTGCAGGGGAGAGGGGTGAGGAGGGATCCTGCAGGGGAAAGGGCGAGGAGTAGGAATCCTATAGGGGAGAGGGGTGGGGAGGAGGAATCCTGTAAGGGAGATTGTGAGGAGGAGGGATCCTGCAGGGGTGAGGGGTGGGGAGGAGGAATCCTGCAGGGGAGAGGGGTGGGGAGGAGGAA
>NW_022436943.1:65265061-65266797 GCF_009761245.1 Sapajus apella
CTGCAGGGGAGAGGGTGGGGAGGAGGAATCCTGCAGGGGAGAGGGGTAAGGAGGAGGGAGCCAAAGGGCCACAGGGAAGCTTTGAGGGTGATAGATTTCGCTTCGTGATGGTTTCATGCTCACACTTGGAAACGTGAAAGTGTGTCTGTTGAACACGGGCAGTGTTTTGTATGTCGGCAATACTTCAATAAATCTGTTTAAACCAAGGGACCCCTGCCCAGGGTCACGCCCTCGTGGCCTATCTCTGACACCCCGGGATGTCTGCCTCTGGCTCCCAGGGCTCAGGTGGTGGTGGGTGCAGTGCCCCATGGGCCCTCTTCAGGTCTGGCACCAGCCCCCCAGCTGTTGCCAGCTATAAGAGGGGTCAAGAGGGGGTGGGCCACTGCCAGGGACCCCCCCAGCACAGCTGCTGGATGGTTGCAGTTGACGCGTCCAGCGCCAGAGCCCTTCCTCTGCCCCTCACCTGCAGGAGGCAAAGCCTTGACAAATGGACCCAGCCCCAGACCCTACCACCTGGAGAGACCGGGACAGCCGCAGGAATAGGGCATCACCGTGAAGTCCTGGTCCGGCTCCTGCGGAGGGGGGCTGCTCCTCGGCACCTCCATCGGGGGAAGCACAGAGAAGCTCCTCAGGCAGGTCTGCAGCACCCTGAACTTGACCATGGGTGTGAGATGCGTCCACAGCTTGCTGGGAGAAACGAAAGGCTCTGGACTGGCTTGCACAGCCCGTGGTCCTGGCATGAACGGCCTGGCTGAAATGGGCTCCCAACAGGCACAGGCACAGGCTGCTGTGACTTCCCATGCTTGATGTGGGCCTGGACTGCACACAGGGTGAGACTCTGGCTTGCGGGTCAGCGGTGGCATGGTTAGGAGCTTATGTGGACCAGGAGAGGCCCGCAGGGGACAGGGCTGGAACCACTGTGACACATTCAGCTAGTTCTCCTAGCCTCACTGACATGTTTGTGAGAAAGTGTAGGGGATATTCTGGGGTCGGGTTAGGGCTGTGCATGGGAAGGCCAGGCCTTAGTCTGCGGCCAGGGTCAGGGCTCAGCGGGCTGCACCCAGAGCTTCAGGCAGGCGGGGTCTGGGCTCAGCCTATGACCAGGCTCAGGGCTTCCTGTTCATCCACAATCAGGGCCCGGCGCGTGACTGTGGCTCCGTGTATGACCGTGGCCAGGGCTCAGCCGGTGCCAGAGCTAACAACTCATCATGGATGTAAACCAAAGCACATCTCGCCAGATGGCATGTGGCCCTGGCCTTGGCCCACCCAGAGCTCTGTTTCAGTCCCTGGTGCCAGCCCCACGCCTCTCACCACTGCACACGCAACCCACACCCTCCGTGCGGAATCCAGGACTGCGTTCCTTCCTGGGCCAAGGGAGAGTCATCTGAGTCCCACGATGACTAGTGTGATCTGCTGCCCAGACAGCGTGGTCAGGACATGGGGCTCCTCCTGCAGGAGGAGCTGAAGGGCAGAGAAGGAGCCAGCACTGCAAACTGTCCCTGCATCTGACACAACTGTGCCTGCATCTGACACAAGTGTGCCTGCATCTGACACAGCTGTCCCTGCATCTGACACAACTGTGCCTGCATCTGACACAACGGTCCCTGCATCTAAAACAACCGTCCCTGCATCTAAAGCAACCGTCCCTGCATCTGACACAACTGTGCCTGCATCTGACACAACTGTGCCTGCATCTGACACAACCGTCCCTGCATCTGACACAACCGTGCCTGCAT
>NW_022436943.1:65266807-65267040 GCF_009761245.1 Sapajus apella
ACCGTCCCTGCATCTGACACAACCGTGCCTGCATCTGACACAACCGTACCTGCATCTGTCACAACCGACCCTGCATCTGAGACAACCGTGCCTGCATCTGACACAATGGTGCCTGCATCTGACACAACTGTCCCTGCATCTGACACAACCGTGCCTGCATCTGACACAACTGTGCCTGCATCTGAAACAACTGTGCCTGTATCTGACACAACTGTCCCTGCATCTGACACAAC
>NW_022436943.1:65267050-65303991 GCF_009761245.1 Sapajus apella
CCTGCGTCTGACACAACTGTGCCTGCGTCTGACACAACTGTCCCTGCATCTGACACAACCGTCCCTGCATCTGACACAACTGTCCCTGCATCCTTCCCTATTCCCACCAAACCACATTCTGAATGACAGCTGAACGCAGAGAGGAGATGTGGGCTCACCAGCCCCCGTCTCAGGGTAGACAGGGGTTCTAAATATGAATGGAGGCAGCCCTAAGGGACGTACCTTCATAGTCAGCAACATAGACCACAATTCACCCAAAATCCCACCTCACAGAGACACCCCAAGGAAGCCATCGCCACACCCAGAACAAGGGTGAGTGGCAGCGCGGACAGGCTCTTCCCAGGCAGGTGCTCAGAGCCTCACACCACATCCCGGTCCAGAAGAAGAAGGCTTGCTGGCCAAGAATGAAATAAAAAGACAGATGCTCGAGGCCACCAGCAGTGAAAGAAACGCAGGCTAAGCCAACAAGGAGATGTGATTTCTCCTCTGACAGCAACACAGACAAGGAGCGGGAAGAAGCCATGCTCACACCAGGGCCGGCCGCTCCTCCTCTGAAATATCAGTCAGTGACAAACACGTCTCAGTGTGGAACTGAAGAACCTGCTCAGCGCGGCACAGACGATAGGGCAGGATTCCTGCTCCGTGAACAGAACCAGGCCAGAAGCTCGGCTGGGAAGGCAAGTGTGAATTGTGAAATTGACAAACGCTTTTGCAAAGATGACCAATGTTTCTGTCATCACGAACGAAATAGCACAGCTGCCCACCAGGGTCCTGCTGGAAAGAGGGAACACTTCAGAGAGAGCCTCGGACCCTCCGTGCTGGCTGCCGCCTCACGTTGCGCCCATGCCTGGAACCCCGAGCCCCCGGCCATGCCCTGCGTGCCCGCTCAGCCCTGCTCACCAAGCTCCAGCCCTGGCTGCCTGGCCAGCCCGAGGGGCTGGGGAAGGCCGTTGCCAGTTGCCGCCACCATGAGGAGTCCAGCGTCCTGGGGAGACAGGTCCTGCGCAGGGACCAGAGGGGTGTGTCACTCACCCACCCGGGCTGGAGCTCGGCTCTGAGGGTCAGAGCACTCTCTGTGGGACCTGGGAAGGAGGGAGGAGGAGCTGCCACACTGGCCCTAGCGTTTAAGCCCCAGTCCCTGGGAATCCTTGGAGCCCCCTCAGAGGCCTGGCCCCCAGCCTCCCACCCAGCGCAGGGTCTCAGTCCCGCACAGCAGGGGCAATGGTGCATTCGTGTGTGGTCCTGCCTCCTCTCCAGTACTGAGAGCTCAGCCGCAGCCCAGGCAGCCTTGGGGCAGCACAGACAGGCCAGAGCCTCTGGGTGGGGTGGATGGCCACACGTCTGAGAAGCCAGCCAGGCTGCCCCTGCCTCTGAGGGCCTCACTGCCACCCCCAGTCTGCCCTCTCCTTCGGGGGTCTGCAGGCTGGGCGCCTTCCTCCCCTCGGCCCTGAGCCCCTCCCTGACTGCCACCCTTAGACCCAGCTTGGAAACATGAGGGGATCATCTGGGGACCTTGTTAAATGCACCTTGGGGTTCAGCATCTCTGAGCTGGGCCAGAACCTGCATTTCAACAAGCCTCCTGTGGCCCCTGAGCCCAGATGGAGGAGGCCTGGTACCCAGCCTGGCCCCCTATCCCCAGGCTAATGAGCCAAGGGGCTCCACCCCAGAGGGCCCTCTACCTGAGACCTCCAAGACCCTGTTCCTTGCTGCCCAGCTGCTCGGTGGCCCAGAGACTCAGCCCCAGCACCTGCCCCGCCCCACTGCTGTAAAGGGAAAGGTCCCCCAGACCCTGTAGCCCCATCCACTGCCCACTCCTCTGCCCCGTGGCCAGCACAGCCTCTCCCACCTCTGCCAGGCTATAGACCATCTTTCCAGTTCTTTAAAAGAAGGCACTTGGACACCTGCCCCCACGCCCCCATGCCCCCATGCCCCCACGCCGCAGAACCTCTGCACAGAGTTCCTGTCCTCTTGCCTGGAATCATGCAAGCCCCTCACTCCTTGTGGTTAACCTGCTCGCCTCTGCCCTGCCCTCTTGACCAAAGAGGCACCTGTGAAGAAAGACATGTTAGGTCCATGTGAGTTTAAAGGTTCTGATTGCAGCCAGCTCCCAGGTGCGAGCGCAGAGCCTCCCCCCTGCCAGGGAGGACTCCCAAGGGCGGCCAGGCGCCCTCAGGCCCTCCCGTGAAGGCACGTCCGGTTTGGCTGTGAATCCCACTTCCAGGGAGTGAATCTACAGAAAAAACTAGAAATGCCTAAAACATTCACTACCGAAGACTTCTTTACGGGTCTAAAAATAGAGCAAGAATGGGCACGTTTCTGAAGACCGTTTAATGACTGGGACCGCTCAGGAGCCACATGGCGTGAAAAAGCCTCGTGCTTCTCATTTAAAATTGAGTTATCTCTGGGTGCTGGGATTCCGGGTGGGTTTGTTTTTTCTGAATCCTTTTCAAAATTGTCCAACGAGTCTGCAGTAAGCATGGATTTACCCTTATCAGAGAAGAAAATGCTTATTTAAAGCCAAAACTGATGTGAGAGTTTTTTAAAGGCAAGCAAAGGACAGACCAGCAAACACCCCCTTTGGGTCGGGGCGGGCAGCTCGAGGGAAGCCAAGGGGCAGCCGGCATAGGCTCTGCCCTGCCTGGGTCCACGGTCCCATAGCCTGGTGGCCCCGGAGCCAGAGGAGAAGATGGGAGGGATCAGGTCTTCCCGGAGAGGGTGGGAGAGGGTGGGGGAGGGTGGGGGCACTGCCCAGCCAGGGAGGGGCCCTCATGAGTACGGGGAGTGGCAGCTGCTGCGGGCCGGACACCAGCCCCTCTCCGTTCTTAGCCTGGGGCAAACTTGCTGAGTTTTCTGGGGGGAAGCTCCAGAACCTGGCTGTACCAACCAAGGAGGATTTAAACCATGCTGCGCCCAGCTGCAGGATGCAGCTGGAGTGCCTACAGGCTGAACCCTGAGCTCACACTCAGCCTGGGGCCCCCCACTTGTCCCAGAAGCTTGTCTGGGGAGACTGATCAGCCCTGGCCGTGAATGACTGCCCTGTCTGCCCGTCCACCCCAAACAGCAGTTGCTTGCTGGGCTCCTAGAAGTCATCAGCCCAAGAAGAAGGGACCAGGGGTCAGGCAGGGCAGAGCCCCGACAGCGTCGCTCTCCCTTGACAGCGGCGGGAAGGGGGTCATGCTCAGGGGTGTGTGTGCCACTGGCCCCCAAAGTGTCTTCTGCATAGCGGCTGCTTTGGAGGTGGTGGGAAGGGGGTCCCGAGCTGAGGTTGGGTTCTCAGCTGCAGGGGACAGGCTTCAACGTGCCCTGAGGGTCTTAGAACTGGACCAGGTTGCCCAGCACCCCCCATAGATGGGTCCAGCAACTGCCACCGTGCGGGGTTGGGGGTGATACCTTCCCGCAGGCATCCACCCCGCTGTCTGCAGGGTCAGCGGGGACAGCATCCCGGGAAAGCCTGTCCAGCAGCCAAGGGTCTGCAAGGGGCCAGCTCCAACAGTCTGGAAGCTGGGGGGCTTCACCCCAAGGATTCCAGCCTCAATAGACTCTGCAGGAAGCTGAGGGAATTCCTGAGCCCGTGTGATCCTGAGTCTGAGACAGAGGCAGCTCTGGAAACTAAGGAAGCCAGTGCACTCCTACCCAGATAGGGGCCCTGAGACATGGAGCCCCCAGTTTGTCTGAGGAAGGGTCCCCAGGAAGGGCCGCTGGCCAGGGCTCTGTGGAGGGGCTTTCCTTCCTAGAAACTCTCACCGCCCTGACCATCCCCGGGAAGAGGCCGGAGGGCACCAAGAACATCACAGATGGGGCGGCCACCTTGGCTCTTGCCATGGGTTTGGGCTCACTGCCATTTGGGATTGTGCCCTCCCTCCAGTCCCTGAGCCAGCCCCGCTGCCTGAGATTGCCATCCAGGATTGATGTGAAGAAGGGAGCCAGCCCAGAGGCCGGGGCTGTGGCTGCCCTCGGGCGCATCACTGACGGCCCACCATCTTCAAAGGGGCTTTCCCCGGATGACAAGCCCCCAGCAGGGACAGGTAGGGTGTGGCTAAACCCACTGCCACATCACAGAGGGGATGGGGGCTGTGGACCTGGGGCACAGGGTGGCACAGGGAGCATGGAGCTCGTGTGTGGGGAGGGGCGCCATCTTGGCGGGACACAGGGTGGGCGAGCACAGGCTCCCCTGAGTCTCGGCTGAGCCCATGGCTCCCCAAGCAAGGCTGTCACCCGCTGACTCACGCATTCTGCAGAGAATAATTGAGTGCCCAGAATGTTCTGTCCTACATTGGGAAAGGGAGAAAAAGATGTGACCAAGGCCATCTCCACCCCTGAGGGCTTGAAGCCCGGGAGGGGAGACAGGCTTATAAACGGAGAGCCATCCGAAAAGGCCAGTGGAGAGAATCAGGGCAGGCCTCCTGGAGGAAGGGGCTTTGGGTTGGAGCTTGAAGCACAGACAGGAGTCTGCTAAGAGGTGAGGAAGGAAAAGGTCTCATAGCAGAGGGAACAGTATTTGAAGGCCAGAGTGGGACAGGTGCAGCCATTCTGGTGGCAGGAGTGCTAGGCACAGTGGCCAGGCCCGAGAGGCCCACGTGGCCTCCGCAGGGCAGCAGCCAGTGTGCCTGTTTGCAGAGCCCTTTAGAAAGGCGAGGCTCGGGAGCTGAGGTTTCTTGTTAGGACTGAAGGGAGGCAGCGCAGCCAGGTGGGGAGGCTGAAGGGGCGAGGGGCTGTGCGGGCGGGAGCCTCCCTTCCACTCAGCAGTCACGGTGGCATCCGCGTGGCCCAGGCTGGGAGACAGCACGAGGGGTCGAGGCAGCCCTATCAAGCTCCAGGGCCTTCCTGAGGCTCTGCAAGGGCCGCTCAGCGGCACGTCCTAAAAACCCAGTGCATCTGCTCCTGCGTCTGTCTCTTCTGACTTTCTGGAAGCTCTCCCCCAACCTCACCCCACACACCACCTGCTGTCTCCCTCCCACCCCCTTTCTTTCTGGTTCTGGGTCCCCGAATGCCTGGAGCCTCCCTGGGGAAGGCGGGGGGCGGGTGGTGAGCGTCAGGGAAGCTGTGCTCTCAGGACAGGGCCCCTCGTGCCCCTCCTGCCCCTCCTGCATCCCTCCTGCTCAGTAGCACCTTCCTGAGCCCGAGGTGGCTGAGCCTCAGGGTGTGACTATGAACCGGGCTGCAGGCGCCACCACCCTTCCAGGCTGTCTGCTTGGCCAAGAGACGTGGACCCCTTCAGCCGGTTCCCCATCCGTTGAGGACAAAGAGACACACAGCATTCCCTGTTGAGCTGGTCGCTGCTGGGGGGTCGCTGCTGGGGGGTCGCTGCTGGGGGGTCGCTGGGGCCCTCAGAGGGGTGTGCTTCCCTGGAGACGGGGACGCCGGCCTGTTTACCTACTCACTTCTGCCCCCCAAGGGCTGAGAACCTGCAGGGGCATTCAGTCCTCTGCACCGCCGGCCACCTGCACCTGCTGGTCCGGCCCCACTCTTTGGAGGTGGCCCTGAGGTGAAGAAGAAAGAAGAGCGAGTGTGAGTGGAAAGCCACGCACAGGCACAGGGGTGGGTGGCCGCCGCAGAGGAGTCGGAGGGGAGCCCGGAGCGTGTAGCCAGGGGCACCAATGGCATCCGCTCCCGTTAGAATTCTAATCGGCTGACCCTGACCTCAACCTGACCGTACTGACGTAAATAAGTGGCCGTTTTCTCCTGTAACCAGAAAGAATGGGCATTTTAGGACTGGTTTGGAAGCTCTACACCCCCCGCAAAGACCCTGCCTCTTTCAGTCCTAACATTTTCCTTCTTCTTGTCTCCAAGATGGCTGCGTCACCTCCAACCATCACATCTCCACCCCACGAAGTAGACAGGGTGAAGGGTCTTTGTCAGCTGCCCTCCTGTAAGCCCTGCCCCACAGCTTCCCATTTCTCACCAGCAAGAAAAGCGCCACATGGCAAGAATCTGGGAGGTGCTCTGGGAGAGGTGCGCAGTCACCTCAGACAAAACTCGGTCTCTGCAGTGAGGAAGATGGGGTGTGGGTGTTGGGAAGGCAGCTGGCAGGCTCTTCCAGAGGCGGATGCTATTATTTCTAATGATTTTCCTTTTTCTTTGACACATGGAGCCAAGGACTGCCTTGGCAGAAGCTGCAAGGTGCCAGCCGCAGGAGGGAGCATGGCGGGAGCCGTGGAGGGGAGAAAGGAGGTGTTTCCTCTCATAACGGCCTCTGCGTGCCCTCAGCCTCCCTAGGAGTTGACGGTCACATGACAATTCCTTCATCTCTTCCCTTAACTGCCTCTCTGTGGCTGGGATTGTACCCACCTATCAACCAGGCACCTGTGAAAGGACCAGCTCACTTACAGAGAAGCTGCCTGGCCTCAGCCAAACCTCAGGCCCCCGTTCTTAGGATGGGAGTCTCTTTCAGAGCATCTGTGGCCCAGGGCCATCTGGCCTCTTGTTGGTTATCACCAAGGCTGGGGAGCTCACTACCTCTACAGCATGTGTATGAGGCAGGGAAGGGATGCAGGGTGTGGGTACTCCCCCTCAGCGGTAGTGATCATGAAAAACATCTCCCCAAAGCCACAGAGGTTTTGAGAAAATGCCTTTCCAAGCCCTTCCTTGAGTGGAGATGGGATAGGCACAGGCAGCCCCTGGGGCTGAAGTGACCCTTTTGCACGGAGGAGACAGTAGAAAGGAGACAGCAGAATGTGTGTCTCAGAGAGAGGCCACCATGGCCCAGGTTCACCAGCGGAGGAACGCAGGTCCGTGCACGTCCAAGTGAAGAAAGGCAGGAACAGCAAACCACAGTCCCGCCCGAGTCAGCGACTCCAGGACCGGGGGCCATCGAGCCTGTGCCGGCGAAGCTCCCTGGGCCCCTGGCCCACCCTGTTCTCCCAGAGAATTCGGCCAGGTCTGGGGACCCCCAGGAGGGGCTGCCTGCATGTGGGGGCATGGGGAGCGGGGGAGAGATCCGCGCTGCAGCTGTGTTTCACCCACTTCCTGGGCAGGCAGGACTGGGCTGGGCTGTGCAGTACGAGGCGTTTCTGGGTTTTCTACGGTGTTCACGATGTGTCCTTCCTTCCACCAGTGCCACGCAGTCACAATGGCGGTAGCTATTTAACGTCTTGGCATTGGGTAGACATGTTCCTTCCACTTCATTCCTCTTTTCCAAAATTGTTTTAGCTACTCCAGTTCCTTTGCCTTTCCATGCAAATTTTAGAATCGCCTTGTCTGCATCTACAAAAAAAAAAAAAAAAAAAGAAGAAGATGAAGAAGAAACGCCTTGCTGGGATTTTGATAGGAATTTCTTTAAACCTGAAGATCACTTTGGTTTATATTGACCTCTATACCGTGTTACGTCCTCCAGTCCTTGAAGACGGCATGTCACTCCATTCACCTAGTCTTCTGTGATTTCTTTCACCAGGCTTTTGTCATGTACACATTTTGCTAGGTTTGCACCTAAGCATTTTCTTTTGGAACAGAGTTTTGCTCTTATTGCCCAGGCTAGAGTGCAATGGCATGATCTCGGCTCACCGCAGCCTCTGCCTCCCAGGTTCAAGCGATTCTTCTGTTTCAGCCTCCTGAGTAGCTGGGATTACAGGTGCCTGCCACCACGCCTGGCTAATTTTTGGTATTTTTAGTAGAGACGGAGGTTCAGCACGTTAGCCAGGCTATTCCTGGTCTCCTAACCGCAGGTGATCTACCTGCCTTGGCCTCCCAAAGTGCTGGGATTACAGGCGTGAGCCACCACCCCGGCCAGCATTTCATCTTTATTTCAGCAGTTCTAACAGGTAATTGTATTCTCTCCCAGCATTTAGGAGCACACGTTATTTGTATGTGTTGATCTGTCCCGCAACCTTGCCGAAGCCACCTGTTAGCTCTAGGAGTTTTTGTAGATTCTTTATGATTTTCTGCATAGATAATTGTGCCATTGCAGACACAGACAGTTTTAATTCTTTCTTCCCAATCTGCATGCCTATGATTTATCGTTCTTGCCTTATTTTAGTGGCTAGAACTTCCATTACTATCATCAATAAGGCTTTCTGGTCTTAGGAGGCAAACATCCTGACTTTCACCAGCAGCTTGATGTTTGCTGTAAGTTTTTTAAGGTTTTTTTTTGTTGTTTGTTTGTTTGTAGATGTCCTTTGTCAAGTTGAGAGTTTTTCCTCTATTCCTGTTTTTCTAAGACTTTTTATCAAAAAGGTTGGGGCATCAATTGCTGTAACATTATTATATAGCCTGGCAATATGGTGGGTTTCATTGCCTGATTTTCAAATCGAGCCAGCCTCGTACGCTAGGCGAGCCCCGCTTGGTGACAGTATCTGGCCACTTTCGCCTACTGTTGCGTGCTACTCACTAGCATTCTGTTACGGATTTTGCACCTATCCTCACGAGGATTGTCAGTCTACAGCTTTCTTTCATTTTCTTTTTTTTGGTGCCTTCTTTGTTTTTGGTATTGGGGTGACATTAGCATCATAAAGTGAAATGGGATGTGTTCCTTCCTCTGCTCTCTTCTGGAACAGATTGTGCAGAATTGGCATTAATTCTTTAAACATTTGGTAGAATTCTCCGGCGAAACCATATGGGCCTACAGATACTTCTTTTTCTTCGGTGAGTTTTTAAATTACGAGCTGGTTTTAATTCCCTACCGGCTAACTCATGAATTAAGGGGTTGAAAAAGTCTTTGACACGTGTCCACTTCATATTTGAATGGATCATGATTTTACTTTTTAAAAAAGCTTTTGCTCTCACAGCTCTTCCCTGGGCAGTGGGGCAAGAGGCACGCTGACTTCTCATCCTGAAGGGTGGGCAGGAGGACAGGGGTGCCTGGCCGGGCTCTGAAGAGGCAAGTGGGCTGGGAGGGGCTGGAGTAGGAGTTCCACGGGGCTTTGTGCCAGCTTCAACCAGAGGCTGCTGCCCCTCCCCTGGCTGGGGGAGCTCCTCAGCCAGGACCATCTGCCAGCCCTCTTCTGCTCTTACCTACCCCTGCTCCTTTGCCCAGGTAAATCCACCCTTCCTCTCGGCCACAGACATAGCCAGGGCAGGCCCAGGCCATGGCGTCACCACACCATCCTGTCTCCACAGACGGGAAGCAGAGTTCTGAAAAAGATCGGTTGTCTGCCCAGGGCCACCGATGGTCCGTGCACGGCAAAGGTGGAAGTGTGGGTCTTTCCCCCAAGGGGCTCCTGGGGCTTTGTAGGTGCATGGAGGGGGCTGTGGTTGTGGGATTGGCCACCACCTGGAAGGCCCTCTCTGAGGCTGGCCTCCTCATCCTGCAGCGGCCACACAGCGGAGGGGAGCACCCTCCCCATCTTGCCGCCCTGCTGCCAGGAGGAGGTGGCTGCCGCCAGGCACCCACCAGGGGATAGGCATGACTGTGCATTTCTCCCTGAGTCAGTCTTTGTGCATCTGGATCTGGCATCCAGCAGGTGGCCATTTCTCCATGTGTAAACAAGACAGGCCCCCCGCCACGACTGTCCAGATTTGAGGCACCTGCTCAGGTACCTGTCCTGGAAGGCGGCCCCCTGAGTTAAACACACCTCCCTGTCTGTTTCTGTCAATCCCTTCTTGGGCAGATGCTTGGAGAAGACAGTGGGGATTAACAGGAGCTCACCCAGAGGCTCCCGGGGGCCTTCCTGGCCTTCTCCCCAGTGCCAGCCCTGGGATCGACGCCATCCTCTGTGGGTCTGCCCACCAGGTTTGGCCCAGAGCCTGTTGCTGTGTGAGGGTGGGGCAGTGGGGCCCCAGTGCCAGCCCAATGGAGGGGACACCAGGTGTATCCACGGCAGAGTCAGAGCCCAAAGGTCAGAGCACAAGCGCCGGGGCGGGGAGGCCAGACAGAGCCTGGGCAGGAAACCAACAGGAAGCCTGGTCCTCTGCCCCTTTCTGACCTCAGATTCCCCTCTGCTCTCCTGCCCTTCCCACACAGGCAGAGGTCAGGAGGGTGGAGCGGGGCAGGGCAGGAAAGACCTCTCTCCCAAGAGAAGGACCCAGGTGACCCTGCCTGGCCATACCCGCCAACCCTGGTGCTGGGGGTGGGGGGGAGCTCGTGCCTGAAGGTCTGGGCCTAACCCCTGCATCCCACTCCCTCTGGTCCCCAGCTCCTTAGTCGAGGCTGCAGTGTGCTCGTCTTCCCCTGGCCTCCTGTACCCCCACCCCCAACGCCCTTGGCCAGCCGTGGGGCTTCCATGGGGCTGTTGGCACGAGGACCAGGTTGCACTCAACAGCTGTGCCGTGAGGGTGATGGTGGCCTTAGGGGTGGGGGCATTCAGTGGGTGATCACCCAGGACCTCTGGGCTCTTCCTGAACACTGCGGGTTCCTCCTGTTATCATTACGACCCCTGTGCTTCTGGCTGAGCCACAGGCTCCCAAGGGCAGGGACCCCTCCTGAGCCCTCCCAGGGGATGTGAAGGTGGGAGGTGGGTGAAGGAATGGGCCAAAGGCTGTCCTGGGAGGGGAGTGAGTGAAGTGCAGACTGGAGTACTCGGATGGGGGAGAAATCCCACGGGAGGGGCTCCGGGAGGGGCTGTCGTGGTGCCGCCACAAGACCAGGATGGGAGAGTGCAGGGTGCTGGGGCGATGACCCCAGCCCCAGCGCCGAAGGGGAGCCAAGGCGGGGCAAAGAGCAGGGTCAGCTCTGGTCCCCAAGACCCCTCCATGCCCGGGGAGACACCCCAGGGAGCTCTGAGGGCAGTGCTAACGGGGCCAAGGCAGGCACTGCAGGTCCGTGAGAGGGGAGGGTGGGGCAGGCCCTAGGGGACCCGAGGCAGCAGGAGGGCACAAGTGTGGATGGGGAGAAGGCGGCTAGGGTGAAGGTGAGCGGGCACTCTGGGGTCTCTGGCCCAAACACGCACATTTCATATGTACAAATATAAAACACACACGTGTTCAAAACGTTACCTCATCGAGGAGGGAAGCAGTGAAATGTTACGACCAGAAAGCTCGAGCACCCCACATATGTAGGGAAGAAGAAAGCTGAAATGGATTCACAAGCGGATGCAGAACAGAGCTGCCACCGGGCCGTAACCAAGTGCCTGCCCCAGGCTCCTCCATGTGCGGTCCACGGACGGAGCCATCACAGGACAGTGGGTCTGCTACCACGACGGACGAGGACAGACCTCTGAGTCAGTGGAAGATGGGGGTCCCTTGATAGTGGGTGGCCAGGACGCTGATGCCCTCTCTGATCTGCCAACCTCTTTGGCCCTTCAACTCTGCCTGGCATAGAGACGGGCCTTGGCCACTGGGACGCCCGGGACATGGAGGGCATGGCAGCCCCTGGCAGGCTGCTTTGGACAGTGCATCTGGGGACAGAAGCAGGCTGGCACCTTGGGGACTGTGCACCGTCACTGAGCAGGCCTCGAGGCATCTGGGGCAGGAAGTTCCCTATGGACCCGTGGGCACCAGCATCCAACAGAGCCAGTGTCCAGGACCAGGCACCACTAGACACCAGGAATGAGGGTCCTCTAATGAGGCCCAGCCCAGGGAGCCCTTGAGGGCTCAAGCGCCATGTTGCCCTCGCCTGCTTAGATACGGGAGGCGCTCTCTGAGCTGAAAAATCACCCTCCAGGGCAGGGGGCTGTGAGCAGCTGTGGCTGAGACCCTCCTGGTTCTTTGGACTAACCCTGAAAAAGATTGGGGTTCAGTGGAACAAAAAGGGCCCCAGCCACTGTGGGGAGAGGACCATTTTTCCTGAGGGGACCATTTTTCCTGAGGGCCAGCTCTGGACTGCCCGTCAGGGTACCCAGGACAACAGAGGCCCAAAGCACAGGCTTTCTGGCCTCCTGTGTGCGGAGAGGACACCGAGGCACGGGGCAGCCCAGGGTCTGACGCAAGTGCTCCTCACTGAGCAGCTCCAGGTGTCATCTGGTGGCTGGATGGGAATGCAGATTCCGCCCTCCTCTGAGAAGGACTCTTTAACCCAAGCTCCAGGGGACAGGGCAGCTGCCTGCCAGGGCTGCTGGGGAGACGGACCCAGGAGAGAGCCACAGGCAGGGCCGGAGGATCTCACCCCAGGAGCTGGTTCAGGCCGGGGGCGGAGGATCTGGGGAGGGAAGGACAGGCTGTCTCAGGCCAGGCCTGCAGCAGGAGCTGGGAGCTGGGCGCCCATCATGGGAGCATGGAGACCCCAGGCATGGGGCAGCCGCAGAGGCAGCTCCTCCACTCCTTGCCAGCCCCCAGGCTCAGTCATGGTTTTTGATGGGAGAAGGGTGGAGTTGGCCCTGGGCTCTGGAATCCCGGCTGCTTGAAGAGGGGCTGGCCAAGGCTGCCGCCCGTTCCCCCAAGTGACCTAGACGGAAGAGCACTGCCCCTGCCTTTCTGCTGCAGGCCGCCTTGGGCCTCATAGGCCTCCCAGCTGACCCTCGGTGGCCTCGCAGGGTCTGCTCCAGAGTCCAGGGCCTCTGGACCACTTGGCCACCAGGTCACCTGCTCAAGAGGGAAAGAAGCTGGCTGGGGATGCCTGGGCTCCCAGCACACCAGGGACACCCTGTACTTGGCCCTCCCCAGCGAGATCAAGATCAGCAAACGCAGCCCCACCCTCCTCTGGGGTTCACCTGGACCAGAACCCAGCCCTGCACCAAGGAAGAAAGCTCAGCCTGGCTGGCCGGCATCCCCGCCCTCCCTCCTGTGGGAGGAGGTGAAATGAAGAGAAAGAGGTGAAATTAATTGAATCATATATTTTATTTAACCCAATATATCCAAAAACCTTCCCCATGCAGGACGCATTCCAGCCTCTGGCCAGGCACCAGCAGGATGCTGCCAGGGCTGGAGCGTGGTCTGAAGGGGAGGCATGGCCTGGAGCCCACCTGGGGGGTGAGGCCCCTCTTTAGAGCCCCTCTCTGCAGACCTGGTCTATGGCCCCTCAGAGCCCTCCCACCCCCAGCCTGCCCTGCCAGCCCCTTGGCCCCCTCCCTAAGCTCTGCACCCCTGGCCAGGCGATGGGCCGTGTGGGAGCTGAGGAGGGAGGAGTGTGGCAGTCTCAGAAGCCCAGCCAGAGGCTCTCCTTCCACCCACGCAGCTCATTGGGACTCCAGGCACGGAGCTCCCGGGCGGGCGGGAGGCCTGTGGCAGGCGGGGGCTGCTGCCAGAGCCAGGATGCGCTGTTCCAGGCTGCGGCTGTGGCTTAGTGCCAACCCCACTCGGCCCCTGCCCCATCCCCCCTCCCCTTTGCTTACCTGCAGGTGGCTTTGGTGACTTGGCAATGGCCCAAGTGCTGCCATTGCAGGATGGGGAAACCAAAGTAAGAGCAGGGGAAGCCGAGAGCTCTGCTGGGACCTTCGTCCATCATCTGCGGGAGCCAGTCCCCCGTGTCACCATGTGAATCTGACCATCTGTGGGGAGGAGGAGGCCCGGCACAGGGAGGCTGTGTGGCTGGCTCCCTCCTGCAGAGGCCAAAGGGCAGGCAGCGGGGACAGAACCCAAGCTATTGTGACAGAGGAGACCCGGCCAAAGATAACAGGAGCTGGGCCCACAGCAGTAACAATAAGAGGTGGCAGCAATGGGGCTGTGCCAAGTGGGAGCACTGGATGCCGGACAGGGATGGGTGTCTGACAGCTCTGCCTCCTCTGGACCTCGTGATTCCAACCTCAAGACCCAAGGCCCCAAGCCCCCGACTCACCCGCCCAGGCCTGAAACCCATCTATCAAGGATGCTGCAAGGGCCTCAGCCCAGTTCCCATAGCAACACCCGGGTGGTGGGGGAGGGGAGGAGAGTGGAAATGCAGAAACACCAAATAAAGAACAACAACCTCACAAAATGAGCAGTCTGGGAAAGGGCGGTGGAGGGATGGCCCCGGCCCCACTGAGGAGGTCCCAGCAGGTGCAGCCACCATCACCACTCATGCAAACAGCACTGGCCAGTGCCAGCTGCCACACGGGGCCTGAGACACAGGGGCCAAGGGGCAGCCCCCAAGGCTAGCATGCAAGGGGCCTGGGCAGGGCTGCCAGACTCCAGCGAGGGGTCCCCAGCTGGCCCTCTGGTCTCAGCTCTAGAGCGGGGAGCAGACAGGCAGCCCTGACCACCCAGTGCTCACCTGCCCCTCTCCACAGCTGTCCCACTGGAGGGGCTGACCTTGTGGGACCTTATCTGACCCACATGTCAGCCCCACAGCAGCCCCAGGAGGAGACACCCTCATCTCTCTGATTTACCATGAGGATACTGAGGCCCAGAGGGGCCACACAGTCAGGTGAAGGGGAAGGGCCGCAGCCAGGCGGGAATCTGCCCCACGCCTGGACGTTGGACAGGCAAGTCCAGCACAGAGCAGGCATCGTGGGGACTGTGCTGGGTCCCTGCTGCAGCTGAGGAACCACAAATGCAATGGCTCAGACAGCACGCCTTTCCCGTCCCACGGCTCTGTGGGTCCGGAGTCTAGCCCTGGGGCTCACTGGTCTAAAATCCACGTGTCCGCCTGTGTTCCCCTGGGAGGTTCAAGGGGAGCGTCCTCTTGTAGCCCCGGCAGGTCCAGTCGTGGTCGCCTGGCAGCACCTGGCCTGCGTCATGGCCACACCCTCTCCACAGACTCTGCGGTCAGTCTGGGCCACACAGATGATCCAGGATGACCATCTTATGTCAAGTTCCGCTGAGGAGCAGCTGAGCTGCCCGTGCCCGGGAGCCTAACATGAGGATGCTGACATTTTGGAGGGCCATTCTGCCCGCCACAGGGGGTGAGGGGGCATCACCAGGTGGACGAGGACAGAGGGGCCCTGTCCTCTACCACAGAGGACAGGCACAGCAGGAGACTAGGTCTGTCCTGGGGTGGCCTGGGCGGGTGTGGGAGTGTCAGGTGGGGCCTCAGCCCCGTCCTGTGCCTGCAGTCTCCAGAGACTGAGGACCCACGCCCAGCTGTGACTCTAATAATGTGTCCAGGGTTGCTGACTTCCTTAAGACTCACCTGGGTGGGAGCAAGCATCATGGGCCTTCCTGGAGGAGGCAGCTCACACTCTACCTGGAGAAGGTGGAGGATCGGGCTGCAGGGGAGGTGTTGGTCAGAGGAAGTTGTGCTGAGAAAAGCCACTGGTTGTGTGTCAGGGTCCCTTCTTAGGACCTCCGGTGCTGAAGGAAGAGTGATTCCAGGCTGCCATGGTGGAGAAAGGGGCAGTTGTTGATGGTCCTTGAAGGCCTAGCCAAGGGGAGCCGAAGGAGGCATGGAGGCAGGGGTGTCGTGGGTACCAGCAGACAGCCCCCCAGGCAGACTTGAGGGGGCATAGGATCTGGCCACCCCAGAGTTCCTGGCAGGTCCCGGCTACCGCTCTGCCAGCTGCCACTGCAGGACAGCCCCAGGCAGGCCCTTCCTGCCTCTGACTGAGAAGCTAGCCTCACCCCAGGTCCCCTCCCCACAGGTGCCTCCCTGCACACAGGAAAGGAATTAGAATCCCCACCCACACCCCGCCTGTTCTTAATAGGGAAGCCCTGCTCGGCAATGGTTTACCTGCAGGTGCTGAAAAGAGCAAACCCCAGGCAGGGGCTCCGCACAGGCTTCAGGCTTCCTTCTTACCATGGACAGGCTCCAGGAGATGGAGGGGTCTGAGTGGACCACAAGCCTCTTGCTTTATCCAGGAGTGAGGAGGCCAGCCCCCATTTCCAGGGAGAGCAGGTGAGCCGAGGAGGCTCCCGGGTGGCCACCACCCTTGTCCCTCGTCCGCCACTCCAACTCCCAGGGCAGAGGTCCCATCGTCCCCAGGTGCCCTGAGTGTGGAGAGGCATGCTGGCATCTGCCAGCAGGACTGCACCGGGCACCCCAGCAAAGCGGAGGCAAGATAATTACGGGGGAGAAGAGCAGCTAAAAATAGCCTCCTTCACAGCCCAGACTCCTGGCACGGAAGATGCCAGACAAGCCAGCAGGAGCCCCGGACCAGGGCCTTCGGGGAGGGGCAGCCTGAAGCGGCACCCCTCATCAGCTGTGCACAAGGGGGTCACTGCCAGGGAGGGATGGGGTGGGGCTGACTTGGGGCCACTGTCCTCAGGGAGCATCAGGCAGCGCCAAGACAGACAGGGAGAGTCAGGGATGGCCGAGGCACCGCAGTGACCCCAGGGTGGGTGCAGGGCTGAGAGAGAGGACAAGGCTTTGGAGGATGAATAGGAGCTCACAGCAGTGACCCCAGGGGTGGGTGCAGGGAGGAGAGAGAAGGGCAAGGCTTGGGAGGATGAATAGGAGCTCACAGCAGTGACCCCCGGGGTGGGCGCAAGGCGGAGAGAGAAGGACAAGGCTCTGGAGGATGAATAGGAGCTCATGGCAGTGACCCCGGGGTGGGTGCAGGGCTGAGAGAGAGGACAAGGCTTTGGAGGATGAATAGGAGCTCACAGCAGTTACCCCCGGGGTGGGCGGGCGCAGGGAGGAGAGAGAAGAGCAAGGCTTCGGACGGTGAATAGGAGCTCACAGACAGTGGCCATCCCCTGAAGAAGGAGAGGAGCAGCTTTGTGGCTTCCAGGGGTCACCCAGAGGCAGGCAAAGGTGGTGCCAGAGACTGCCTTGAGGGCCTTCTGGCCTGGCCCTCCCTCCAAGCTGGAGGAATAGCTGGGAATCGTCCACAGGGCGCCCCCGCTCCTGGTGGACACGCTGGGCTGAGTAGCTGCTGCCTCTGGAGACGGCCTTGGAGCATCCCGAAGCGCCCGGTAACTGGCCCCAGGCCAAGGCTGCGGAGGGGTGTTGGCTCAGAGAAAGGACAGCGGCCGACCGGACCCTGCTCTTCCTGGCTGAGCACAGCAGCCTCTGTGGTTCCTCCCGGCCCAACCTTTGCCCTCAGGGTCAGACTCAGGTGCTAGTAGGACCCGGCCATGGACGTGGCAAGGGACCGGACACTGGAGAGGGGATACCCACCGGCCCCAGCTCTGTCCAGGGTTGAGCTGAGGAGGAGGCTGAGCTCAGAGGTCACTGGGGCAGGGCCTCTGCCTGAGGCCCAGGGCTCAAGGAAGAAGGTGGACCAGAGAGAGGACAGAGATGGCAGTGGGAAGCAGCAGCCGAGGCCAGGCCGGGTGGGTGTCAGGCGGGCCAGGCTGGGGATAAGGGTGGGGGACCTGCCTGATCCTCCCTGGGAGTTTTGCTTTTAAGGGATTCTGGAGGGACCAGAGCAGGGCTGGAGAGAGAGGGAAGGAGCAGAGGGTGAAACAGGTTGGGGGGAAAGGGGAGATGGGAATGGGCTGCTGGTCTACCAGCCCAGGAGGGAGCTCCTTTCCCCAGCGAGGGTGGGTGGGCAGGGGAGGGCCAAGCTAAGCGGCCTGACAGCCGGAAATTTGGGTTTTACCCAGAGGTAGTGGCCGGCCACAGAGAGGCGTGGGCCCAGGAGCTCCTCGGTCATCAATTTTAGCTTTTAAAGATGATTTTATTCCAGGAAGGGCATCTCCAGGAAACAAGCAAACAGAAAACAGACACGAAGATGCCCCCCGTGGAATGTTTCATAGGACGCAGCGCTGCCTTGCGGACGAGAGAAAGAGGCGACCTGAAATTCCAGGAGCACTGAGGCTCTGTCAGAAAGGAGCACGATCGGAGTCCCTGGCATGGAAAGTATTTCACCCTGGTGTAATGTTGCTGTTTTTATCTGAGACAGGGTCTCATTCCCATTGCTCAGACTCGAGAGCAGTGGCAAGAACAGGGCTTACCGCAGCCTCCACTTCCCGGCTTAGGTGATTCTCCTCCCTCAGCCTCCCAAGCAGTACAGTTGGGACTACAGGGGCACGCCACCATACCTGGCTAATTTATTTTATATTTCTGTAGAGATGGGATCTTGCCATGTTGCCCAGGCTGGTCTCAAACTCCTGAACTCATGCAATCCACTGGCATCTGCCTCACCTTCAAACAGTGCTGGGATTGCAGGCACGAGCCACCACACCTGGCCTTTTATTAATTTTTATTTTTTGTCGAGACAGGGTCTCACTATCCTGCCCCGGCTGGTCTCGAACCCCTGGCTTCAAGCCATCCTCCCACGTCAGCCTCCCTAAGTGCTAGGATTGCAGACACGAGCCACTGTGCCCAGCCAGTGGCAATAAGTGAGCACTATTAGCCCCATGGTGCCCGTGGAAGAGGCAGGGTGGGGAGGAGGGGCAGTCAGAGTGGGGGCAGTGTGCACTGCAGGTGCATGCCACCATACCTGCAGGAGAGCACTGTCTTCTTGACCTCATAGACTCCAGGGAAGCAGGGTTGGGTGGGGACCCCAGAACCAGGCTGCACTGAGCCCCTCTGTGCCCTCAAGCATCACCTGGGATGGCCTCCTGATCCCCCCTTGACTCTGGGACCTCAGCCCCACCAGAACCAGGCAGAAAGGGAAGGGCTCCTCGGCCTCTGGATGCCCGGTGCCTCTCTCCATTGAACTTCCTCTTCTCCTTATGAAGGGCCCTTGGCCCCTGGTCCACCCTCTTCACTCCCTCCTCACCCAGCAGCCACAGGAGTCACGCAGCTCTGACCTGTCTCACCTGCCCCTGCCGGTTCCTCCCCAGCTCCGCAGAGAGAGATGGAGACAGAGGGCCAGAGGGTGGAGGCCAGCGGGACGCGTGCTGCTGGCATGGAGGGGGTGCTCCATGGCTTCTAATCAGCCAAATGCTCTTCAGTGTTAAAATGCTGTAAAATATAAAACATAGATAATTTGTTGCCAATCCTCTTGTAAGTTTCTATACTAACTTGAACTCTTCCTGGAGTTAAAAGACCCTCGCCAACTAGAAACGAGTCCTACCACCTGTGAGGTTGGGAACAGTCCATACGACGGCACCGCCCTCACTGCCGACGCCAACTATAGATGCCTGGGCTCCTGACAGCTGCCTCAGAGGTGATGACTCTCTACGAGGTCCCCAGCACCCCTGGAAGCCATTATAGCTATGGATTCCTATGGGGAAAAGATGCAGATTGAAATCAGCCCGGCAGGAGGATCACTTGAGCCCAGAAGCTCAAAACCAGCCTGGGAAACACGGCAAGACCCCATAGAAAGAAAAAGAGAGAGAGAGAGAGAGAGAGAGAGAGAGAGAGAGAGAGAGAGAGAGAAGGAAGGAGGGAGGGAGGGAGGGAGGGAGGGAAGGAAGGAAGGAAGGAGAAAGAGAGGAAGGAAGGAGGAAAGGAGGAAGGAAGGAAAAGAAAAGAAAGAAAAAAGGGAAAGAAAGAAAAAAGAAAGAGAAAGAGAGAAATAAACAAATAACTTAATAAACTAGCCAGGTGTGGTGGCACACACCTGTGGTCCCAGCTCCTTGCAAGGCTGGTGCGGGTGATGGCATGAGCCGGTGAGGTTGAGACTGCAGGGCGCTGTGGCTGGCCCTGTACTCCAGCCTGAGTGACAGAGAGACCTGTCTCAAAAATATAAAAAATAAAACCAGAATGGAAAGAGGCACGTGGGACAGAGCCCAGGAGGGGTTAGACACAGAGCTCCTGGGGTCCTGGACAGTGTGAGGCCCCGCCCCTCCCTTAGCGACGTGGGTCAAGGTGTACAGAGCATTGACTGCCATGGAAGCGCCTGCCTTGGGGTCTGTCACGTGGACCTGATTGGCGCCCACATGGCTGAGCCATCTATAGCCCTTCTGGAGGCAGAGCTGATGCCACGTAGCCCAAAGCCTCCCCTGAGGTCACATTAGACCATCAGTGTGGCCCCAGCGTTCAGGGTGTAGTGGTGTCCCAGGAGCCCCGGGCAGAGGCCAGGCGTTTTTGGCCGAGGTCATGCTCCTCACACATACCACCCTAAACGATATTCAGTGTACCTTCTGTCCACTGGCTGCCCACCTAGATCGTTCCTCCTTCCTGTATGCATCCAAGATTTTGTCACTGGGCATGGGCAGAGGCACCATGGGTGGCCGTGGCAGTTTCTGGGCTCAGCCTTACAATCGTGGCGTGTCCCTCGCTGTCTCTTGCCCTTCTGGGTAGCAGCCCGGAGTGTCCAGGAGCCTGGAAGTTCTGGAAGGAACAGATGCTGCCCAGCCACATGCTTCGCAGAGGAGAGACCGCCCTCCGAATTTGCAGGGCCTCTGTTCCAGACACCTCGCCTGGCACAGACTCACACACTCTCCCAAGCCCATCGCTTTCCCTGCAACCCCCAGAGGCACCTGCCAGCCCTCAACAGTGACCCTGCTGAGACTGGGAGCCGTTAGTCTCTGTTGAACCTTGAAGGCAACAAAGGGGCCCCAGCACCTACCCTCTAGCCCTCACACTGGCTCCGTAAGGCCGGGTTACGGAAAGGCACCAGCCTCCTGGCAGCCCTGGGATCTGACCTGTGCTTCCCGGCTCCGAGGCCTCCCACCAAGCTGGGTCTGCGGGATGGACCTCTAGGGGCTTCCTGGGTGCTTCTCCCCAACCTGAGGCAAGCACGACCCCTTTCTGTGCCTCAGTTTCTCCATGCTACAGTGAGGATGTGAGACTGAGTGGTCTGTGATACCTGGTGGGCAGGAGCAGAGAGGGGTGGGGACGGGCCTATGGCAGGGAACACCCTTTCCCAGGACCTGGTCTTCAGACTGCAGACATCTGCACAGCGTCTGGGGCCCTCGGTCCCCAACCACCCACCTGCCCACTCCAGCCTCCAGCCTCTTTACTTGGGAACAGAGTGACACAGCTGCACCTCCAATTACCTGAAGGGTTCTGATCGCCCGTTCCACAATGACAGGGAATCACTTGTTACTAAAAGGGAACAGCGTCAACAGCCTCCAGCTTTTCATGTGCGAAGTAGCACTTCCAAGACAAATGACTGTTTTCAGGCAGCACCGTGGTGCCCAGCTTCCTGTTCCTGCCAATTTCCTCTCCCCATTCTTCTAGTGCCTTCGTTATTTAAAAGAAATGCAAGAGAAGAATAGGGTGGAGGCGGCCCCTTCACCGTGGAGGCCCTGCTCCAGCCCTGCGCCTGGGTGACGACATTTCCTGGCAGCAGGTGGCTCTCTGCTTGGTCTCCTGTTTGCTGCTCTCCCCGGCCCCTCGCTGCTGCAGGCGCAGTGAGCTCAGCGCCAGGACCCCGCAGGTGCAATGCCTCTTGGGTGGGAGGGGCTGAGCTGGCACCACCCACCAGCTGCCCTCATGGCTTGGCCCAGGATCCCCAGGAGCAGAGCAACCCCACCAAAGGGGCGGGCCCTTCCAGCAGCAAATGGCCAGGGCAGCTGTGAGGGTCGACCTGGCCAGGGTTCCTTCTCAGTCGCTCAATCAAACCCTAACAGAGGCATTGCCCGGAAGGCCTAGCACAGGGGCTTTCAGGAAGAGTGTCCTTGGGACCTGGGTGGGCCTGGTTCAGTCGCTTGAAAGGCCTTAAAAGCTGAGGCTTCCCTGATGGAGAAGAAATTTCACTCCAGGTGCCCGCTTCAGCCCACTCCCTGCAGTTCTGGCCTGCCCTGTAGATCGCCGACTGGCTTGGCAGCCCCTCCATTGAGTAAGACAATTCCTTGCAATGAATTCCGTCTCCTGCCAGTCCTGCTTCTCACTGAACACTGATGGGTTGGGGCTGATCCCTGCTCCAGGCCATCTCTTCCTTCCCCTTGGAACTCACTGTCCCCCACAAAGGCAGGGGGGCTGACCTCCCACAGGGCATCAAGTTACCCTTGTTTCCAAGTTCTTCAGCATCGATGTCGTCAGGATAGCATGCCCTGTTTTGCAGATGAGGAAACTGAGGCTCAGAGAGACCAAGTTCATGATCTGGCAGCCAGGAATGGCCAGGGTCTCCTCCCTGCCGGGGTCTGCACTGACCAGGTCTGCAGGGCACCAGATCCTGAGACGGCTGTGTGGGGCGAGCCCCAGCTGTAGTCCCCCTGCACCCAGCTGTACGCCAGTAGGACTTAAAGAAGGGCAGGCCTCAGCCCAGCATGGACAGGGCTCCCCCAGTCAGCAGTCACCCCCACTGATGGCCACCTCAGGCCCGGAGGTGGTGCTGAGCCAGGCCTAGTGGGCTGCGGGGGCTGCTGCGTGGAGCCCCTAGGGTGCTTCCACCTGAGGACCCAGGACCCTGATGGAGGCTGCCCTGTTGGCTCTCCCCCAACCCCTGTGCCCCCAGAGACCTCTCACTACATCCCTGGGGTCTCTGGGGTCACTCTCTGGGCTGGGCGACCTGCGTCTGTAACTCCACTCCTGCCCAGCCCAGGCACGTAGAAGAAAGCAACATGAACACTCCAAGAAGTTTCAGCGTTTTATTAACAAAATCTTACAAAACGAGTCTGTCTTTGGGGTAAGGTGCACAGGGCCTGGACGGACATGTAAGGCCTGGTCTGTGTGGGGCACGGGGCAGGGCTGGCCACGCCCTTGTGAGGTTTCCAGGGTCTCCACAGGCTCCAGGGCTTCCCCAAAACCTGTGCCGGCCTGTGAAGGCTGGTTATGGCTTATGTGCAAAAATAAAATTTGTGGGGCTGACAGGGTGTGGGCTGAAGGCTTGTCAGAGTGGTCCGAGGGCTGGTTCCTCAGCGGACGAGGCGGACCATGAGCCCTGCCCAGCGCCTGCTCAGGCTGCAGGTGCTTGTGGCCCGCCCGCACCAGGGTGCTGGTGTCGGGGCAGGGAGGAAGGCCTGGAAGCGCCTCGGGAGCAAAGGCTTCCGGGATCACCTTCCTGCAGCTGGGCTCTGGGCTCATGGTTCCTGGCAGGAGTAGGGGCGGTGGGCCCAGCCTTGGGGCTCATGAAAGCCTCTGGCAGAGAGGATGGCCTGGCAGCGGGCGGGGTTTCCCTGCTGGGAGGGAGGCAGGACCCCGACTCCTGCTGCAGTGGCTCTGGGGCGGGCAGTTGGCGGCCAGCGGGGCGGGCTTAGCGGCAGGCCCTGGCCCTCACGCTGGCGCTCAGGGCTAAGCTGGGCTCTTGCCCTCTGCCACAGCGACTCCTCTCTGTAGCCCCGCTCTGGGCTGTCCTGGAGCTTTGCCTCCCACACAGGCAGCCTGCAGGGTGAGGGGTGGGTGGTGCCCAGCACAGCAGCAAAGACTTCGTGGGATCCTTGAGACCTGAAAGGAGAAGAGAGCGGGCGGTGAGGGGCCAGGCGGGTGGTGACGGGCCAGGCGGGCGGTGAGGGGCCAGGCAGGATGCAGGCTCCACAGGGAGGGGCTGGGGATGACAGAGGGCGCTGCTCTCCCAGGGCAGAAGTCGCCGACCCTGTCAGAGTCTCCCAGCTTGACCAAGCACTGGGGAGTGGCCTGGGACCCGGGTGTCTGGGGTCTGGGGAGGAGCTCATTTGGCAGGGACAGCTGATGGTGGGGTCTGGGTGGGAGGGGGGTGCTCCGTTACCTGTTGTCACTCTCCTGGCTCCGAGGGTGCCGGCTGCTGCCTCAGCCGGATTTGAGGACTCAGCCCCTCTGGGACCCTCCGCCTGCCACGGCTGAGTCATGAGCTGAGCTCTGATTCTTCTCCAGGCGGGTGTGAATCACTGGAGCTGGGGGAGAGAAAGCGCGGGTCTATGTGAGAGCTGGCTCAGCAAACTGCCCCTGCCTCCCACCCGGCCCCCTCTCCCCGATGCCCCCTCCATGACACCACCCCCACCCCATCCCTTCTGCTAACTTGCTGAGGGCCCCAGCTGGGTGGGCTCTCCTAGAAAACAGCCTCTGGGTCCCGCCAGCTCTCAGATGCCCCACGGTGGGTGGTGCCTTGGGGCAGGGGCTCACCTGTGGGGCCAGGAGGCACCAGGACATCAGGTCTGCTGCTGCTGCGTTTTTGACTTCCAGTCTCCCCTGGGAGGAGGGGACCGCACTGCCCGAGGCTGGCCAGCTGCCCTGGGAGGCAGGGAGGGCGTCTGCTGGCTCTGGGGATGCCGGGAGAGGGTGGTGGCGCCGGAAGTCGAGGCTCCCTCAGCACTGGCTCTGCCCTAGCTCCTGCTACGGGGTGTCCCATGAGCTTGGTGGCCGCTGGCCCCTGCCATCCCGACACTTGGTTTTCTGGATGTTCAGAGGGCCTGGGCGTTGTAGCAGAATGAGGAAGCTGGGGTGTAGTGTGATGGCCTGAGTGTGTGGAGGGTGGGGTCCAGGCCGGGAAGACAGACAGAGGGAAGGTGACGGGCGGAGCCCTGCAGGGGGGAGGGCTCTTTGCTGATGGGTGCGGTGCCCACATCTGGGTGACACAAGTAGGTGCAAGTCAGGCCGGAGCCCGAGGGGGCACCCAGCTGGACCAGGGCTTCCCCTGCAGGAGTCAGCCCCAGCACAAAAGTCCTGGTGGGCAAAGCCACAGGCTGGATGTGGTGGGCAGGCTGGGGGCTCCAGGCTGCCCTCTACTCAGGCTGGGTCCGGTCACTGGCCACAGACTCGCTGTTGGGGGCCGGCGTGAGGGTCTCGGCCTCATCCTCGGCAGGGACGTGGGGGCCGGGGCCGGCCGGCTCTGCTGCCTGCTCCAGGTCGTCCTGCACCTCCATTCCCCGCTGGATGAGCTGCTCTAGGGTCTTGGGCAGCGGGTGGCGCAGGAACCTCTTGAGCTTGGGCTGCAGGGTGCCCACCACATACTGGATGATCTCCTCCTCGTCCGCGTCCACATACAGCGTCTGGTACAGGTCACGCTTGCGCCACAGGAACTGGTCCAGTGGCTCGCCCTGCTTCTGGGGCAGGTCTAGCTCGCGCTGGATGGCCTCCCGGGACAGCGTGCCCTCGCTGTACTGCAGAAATTCCTTCTTGAACTCCACCCAGTTCTTCACCGAGCCCTGCTTGAACTCCCACCACTTCTTGGCCGGCCCATTCATGTGGTTCTGGATCTGGGACAGCCAGTACTCCTCAGAGCCGCCCACCTGCCGCAGGTACTCCTCCAGGTGGCTCAGGAACTCCCGGGGGTCCTCGAAGATCTGCGTGTCCACGCCAGGGCTGGGCTGCCCGTCCTCGCCGGGGACCCACGCCTGGTACTGCTGGGCCTCGGCGGGCTCCTGGCCAGGCAGCTCACCAGTGGCCGGGGGTGGGGTGATGGCGTAGGGGCTGACGGTGTAGTCGTAGCCGTCCGCCTCCTGGCCGTAGCTCTCGGGACCCCCCACGCCCACGGAGACAGTGTGGCGGGCCGGCTCGCTGCCCACCGGGTACTTGCCTCCCATGGACTCCAGGCGGTCGGCCCAGCGCTCCAGGCGGTAGAACACCTCGCGCCACACGTGCATCTCGCGCTTGACCCAGCGCTCCAGGTTGGCGATGGTCTCCTGGCAGCGGCACAGGCAGGCCTTGATGGACTTCTTCCAGCGCTGCGAGTCGCCCGTGGGCACGTAGCCGTCCAGGTTGCTCTCCAGCTTGCCCACCGAGCGGTGCAGCCCCTTCAGCTCGCGCTCCACCTGCTTGGACACCTCGGTCAGCAGGTGCCGGTGCGTCCGCCGCACGTGCTCCAGCATCTCCGCCCGGCACTTCCCGATCTGCAGGATCACGTTGGGCTTGGCCGCCGGCCCGCCCCGCGGCCCGGGGTAGGCGTGGAGCCCGCCGCTGGTCCGGTGGTCCAGCTCCATCTGCTCACAGAGGCCGGCGCTCGCACGGGCGGCAAACTCGTCGGGGCGGACGGGGTGGGGGGCGCTGGGTCCGGCGGCGGAGCCCGGTGGCCTGGGTCCCGTGCGGAGCTGCGGGGAGCGCCTGACTGTCTCTGCGGGCCGGCGACGGGGCTGGCGAAGCGCGCCCGGAGAGGCAGGTCCCGCTCGGCTGCGGCGGACGGAGGACGCTGCGCCCGAGCTCTGCGCTGAGCCCCGGCCGCAGGCCCTTTATGCCGCCAGCGCGGCCCGTGGGCGGCCGGCTCGCCGAGCCCCGTTTCTCATTGGCTCCGCCGCAGGCTCCCCGCCAGCGCCCCGCCCGCGCCCCTGCAGGCCCCGCCCCGCGCCCACTCGGCTCCGGGCGGCGGAGGGACGGGAGGGCCCACCCCCTGCACACTCCGCAGGGCCGGGATGACTAATCCCTGGGCTCCGCACCTCCCACCCCAGGTGGCGGGGCTCACTTAGCCTGCGGGGACCGGAGGGGCTGAGCGGGGCACTGGGAGCCCCTTCCACACCCCTCCCAGCGCCTGGCAGGCTGTCAGAGGCTGCCTCCCTCCCGGGGTCGCAAGGTGGGTTTCCTCCTCTCCACTCGCCGCTATCTCTTGGGGGTCTGGAGGGGGTTGCGCTGGCCACTGCTCTCCTGGGCCCTCACTGCCCCTGCCCCTGCCCCTGCCTGCCCAGCTCTGCGGGGTGTGCAGCTCAGCCCCACAAGGACCCTCCCCATCAGCCCCCTAACCCTGTGCCCAGAGGCTCAGCAACTCTACACGCATAAAATATGTGAGCTCCCAGAAGTGGCTTTGAGCTCCCACCCACCCCTGCCCAGGTCCTGAGTCCAGGTCTTGGGCTCTGCCTGAGGGACGCACAGGCAGGCCGGCTCTGCCAGACCCTGATGTTGATGTGCATGAGTGACACGTGCACGTGTGGCAGTGACTGGACGGGCCTGCCCCAGGCCTCCACACCCAGGCCTCTGGTGAGGCCCAATACTTTTCTGTGTTTCAGGGGAAATCTGGCAGCTGCTGCCTGGGAGTCGGGGTTAGAGGACATGGAGGGGACATTTAGCCCCCAGTGAAGGGAACTGGGCCCTGAAGCCCCCAGCTACATCAGAGAGCTGGCCAGAGGCTCTGAGACTTCTGAGAAGATGGGAGAGGGTAGGAAGGAGGGAGACAGGGAGACAGGGAGGGAGGAGAAAGGAGGAAAAGGAGAGGGGGAGGGAGGAGAAGGGAGAGGGGAGGAGGGAGGAGGGGCGGTGCTGGCAGCACAGCGCATCAGGAGAGGCAGAGGGAAGCCAAGCACCATATAAGGAGCGGGGCTCCGGAAGCCGAGACTCCCTCGGGAGGGAGGCCCCCTCTGCCTCCCTGGCAACCGGGTAGGGGGAGGGACGCCCTTCCTGAGTTACTCCAATGCTGGCTGGGTAGGCATGGGTCTCGGGCCCTCCGATGTTCCACAGGCCCGACACGGGTGAAACGCACCATTCCCCACCGCCAGAGGGGTGAGAGCACATCACTGCTGACAATCGAGACACCTTGTCCCTGCCGCCAGCTGCCCTTTTCCTCCTAGACACACACAGGCTGCACACTCATAGCTCCACGCACACCCCCACATACACACTCATTCCCCCCACTCTAACCCCACCCCCCACACACACTCATAGCCCCCACTCAAGCCCACCCCACACGCTCATGCCCTCACTCACGGCCTCCACACGCACACTCATGCCCCCCACTCAGCCCTCCACTGCCCTCCACACCCCGTCTTGTTCAGGCACTCAAGGGCACACAGGTGCCCACTTGCTGGAATCTCTGCTCCCTGCCCACCCTCTGAGCCCCCCCATCTCCCAGGGAGCCCTCTCGTCGCCTCAGAGCCAGTCTGTCTCCTCCTTCCTTCCACCCCTGGGGGGAATGTCTATCTGGAATAGCTCCCCCAAAGTGGCTCTCCTGGCATTTCTAATTAAAGGTAAGTGGGCGGACAGAGAAGGGAGGGTGGAGGGGCACCTCAGAGCTGGGAGGGGAGCCAGGCAGAGAAGCCTCCGGGAGCTTCCCACTGCTCTACTTCGGAATCCCAAGGAGAGGAGCTAGGTGGGCACCTGCAGGGTGGGCAGAGGCCAGCACCCTTTTGTGAGTGCAGCCGGCGGTCACGGAGGGCCACGTGTCTGGGCTGAGGCCAGCCTGAGCCTGTAGGTGTGGTCTGGGCACTGGGCGCTGACCGTGCATGTGCGTCCATTGTGAGAGCCAGCACTTCGGTGACCAGGTCCAGCCCCATCAGGGTTTACAAGCCCATGTGGCCCCTGACGGCCATGCCAGGGCACAACTCTTCAGCCTCTGGCCAGCAATGTCCTCCAGCTGCCACCCTCACCCGAGGCATCAGCAAGCTGACAAGGAGACAGGACTGGGGACACGTGAGCCAAGGTCACAGATGGTGCAGCTGCCTCAGTTTCCTCACCTGTGTGAAGGCAGTCAGTCCTGGAGAAGAGTGAGTGCCCAAGGTGGCCTGGTGAGCAGGGCAGGGCTGGGCAGGAGCCAGGCCTTTGGTAAGGAATCCTGGCGTCCTGGACAGCACGAGGGCAGGGAGCATTGGGGTGTCACACAGAGCTCCATCTTCCCCTCCCCAGTTCTCTCCAGCAGGGGCTGCAGAGGCTGTGAACGCAGGCCTGAGCTGACAGGTGACAGGCCACAGCCGCTGCTGCTGGGAACACTTAATCGCTGCCCAATTATCACCCCAGAAGCTTCACCAAACCCCCGCACTGCAGCCTCAGGAAAGGAGGCCAGGCTGGCTCCCATCCGCCTGGGGCGGGGTCTCTCATGACAGGGGCCTGCCCAGCCCCTCTCTCTAGCCCACCCCCACCCCTGCCTGTCCCTGACAGCCACCAGAGGAGCGTGACCTGGGGGTGCAGGTTGGGGAAGGGGCGGGGGCTGGACCTGGGCAAGGAGGTCAGGAGCACCTGGGGGACCCCCACTCTCAAAGCCAAGCTGGTGTGCTGCTGCTCAAATCTGAGCCCTACCTGCCTGAGAAGAGGGGTCCGGCAGGGGAGGGAGGGGTGGCCCATGACCCCTAGGTTCTGTTCACAGCTGAAATCCTGGTGGGTTCTGACACCAAGATGCCTGTTTCTAGATGGATCACCTCCCAAATGCACCATCTCAGGGAGGCCCCCAGACTCGGACCTTGCTAACCTCTGGTCCAGTCCTTGGGATGGGGGGACCCCTCCCTCCCTCCCTCCTTAAGATTGCTGTGACAGTCTCCACCAGGCTCACACCAGCCTCGAGGGACCTCTTAGTGCTGGCTCCCGAGCCCCCACCATCTAGGTCCCCAGAGGTGTGTGGGGTACCTGCCCTGAGAAGCCTCCCTTCTCCTTCTGGGGTGCCCAGCCACCCCTGCCCCACCCTGATCAGAGCGAAGGAAGTCGGCTGTCTCCCTGCAGCCCCAGACTGTCGCAGCCCAGGCTGACTCATACCATCGGGGCCTTTCTGGGCTGCCAGGAGAGTGCAGGGCGGCTGCTGACCTGGGCGTTGTGCTGCTCCCCCAGGCTGGCCCTTCTGATCCCGGTGCCAGGAGTTAGCAGTACTCAGCAGGGAGAGGCAAACACAGGCCCCTCAGGGCAGAGCTCACGCCCACCCACCCCACTCACACACACGCACACACACATGTGCACATGCACGGGCACCCCCGCCCACCCCACCTTTGCACACATTCCGAGGCTCCTGCTGCTGCCCTTCTGTGTGGGCCTCGTGGCTACGGTCCGGGTGGGGAGAGGAGCAGGGCAGCAGGGAAGGGGCGCGGTGGTCTCAGGGGTTGGTTTGGGCACCTGCCCGCAACATGTGACCACTCCCCAGCCTTGTGACCTTATCTGTCACCACCCACTGCCCAGCGGGGCTGGAAGAGAAGAACCAGGCTGCCCCATGCCCTCAGGGTGCCCATTGCTGGGCCAGGCTGCATGGGCAGACATGACGGCCAGCCTCTCGGCACCTGCCCCCACCTCACTGTCCAGCGCAGGGCTCCACAGCTGCAGGAGCTGCAGACCTCCGACCTCGCTGGGCTCCCAGGCTGGACGCCCACCCAGCTGTCCTCTTTTTCTGTGGCCTCTTCCTTGCAGGCACAGGGCAAGGCTGTCCCGGAGGCCTGGCCTGGGTGAGTCCCTGAACCACCCTACCAGTGGTACCCACAGGTGAATACCTGAGCATGGGCAGGGTCTGGCCCGGAGCAGGCATTGGCGAGGTTCTGAGGGTGGAATGGTCCCTGTTCCGTTCCTGTCTAGTCAGGAAACGTTGGGCAATTGCTCACCTGAGCCTCAGCTTTCCATCCGTGAAGTGGGTAGCAATGCCAGGGCCTCGAGGGCCAACTGGGAGCTATGGGGCCCTGGGAGCCTCGTCCCTGGCCTCGTGCCACCCCGTCTGGTGAGGGTTCTCCCAGCTGTTCCTGCCAGAGCCTCTTGTCAGTGCCACTCTGGAACCTGAGAAGTAGCCAGGGGTCCCACCCTTGCCTCCTCAAGAAGGGTTCTGGAGGCTTCCTCGCCCTGCCTACCTCCTCTGTCTCCCGAGGCCTGTCCAGCGCCTGCCCTAGTGCTGCGCCTGTGGTGGCAGCATAGACCTGGTGGCGTGTTTCGGGGGCAGCTGGCAGAGGGTGGATCTGGGTCCAGGCAGCTGCGAGGACACCTGAGCCCTGCTATCCCTGTCCTGAGGGCCACCTGCAGTGGAGGCAGGCCAGGGAGGCAGAGAGCAGAGCTGGGGGTGAGGGTCCCAGTCCACCTCCAGAGCATGGGCGTCGCACAGCAGGTTAGGGCTGAGTCTGGGGAGAGACCAGGAGGCAGAAAGGATGAGGTGGGAAAGTAGGGGGCAGAGGAGATCAGGACGCAGCTGCTCCTGCTTGGCTGCCCAGGGAGACGTCCTCACCTCGGCTTCCACAGGGGTCCTTAGGGGCAGGAGGACCTGCCCCAGTCTGCAGAGTGGGCAAGTGACAGAGGTGGGGGTCCTCTTCCATCAAGCTTCCCGCCCAACCTCCAGCCTCAGACAGCCTCGTGAGACCCCTGGAGGGGACCAAGGTGGAATGAGGCAGGGGTCTTGGGAGACCCCATCAGTGCTGGGCACAGTGCTTGGTGTTCCCAAGGTGGCACCAAGGGCTGGGAAAGGCCCTGAGGGATGAGAGGGGCCCCAAGGTGTGGGCTGGTTCTGGCACTGGTGCAGAAGATGAAGCTGAGGGCCAGGGGACCAGTGGGCAATGTGTGGAGGGCGGATGGGCCAAGGGGCCTCCAAGCCCCTCCCTCCGCAGCCTCCCCAGCCCCTGGGGCTGCAGGAACATTTTCTTTTTGGGCGCCCCCCTCCTCCCTCCCTCCCTCCTGTCTTCTTCTCCCGTTGGCAGGCTCTGTGCTGCTGCGTCCTTGTCCCTGGAACAGGCAGCCTGTTCGTTCCGGGCCCCCACACACCAGACCCTCCTCCCTCCTCCTTCCTCCTTCCTGCCTCCTGCCTCAGCACCTCCTGGTCCAGCCTCCAAGGAAAGTTCTGTATTTTTCCAGCGAGGCTGGCCCAGCTGCACAGACATCCCCTCGGGGCCAGCAGGCTCACAAGAGCCTGTGCCTCTGTCAACTACGGGCAGACAAGGGCCGTGCACATCTCATCACCGCCACTCCAGCCGTGCACGGAAGGGGAAATCAAGGCCCAGAGAGGGCCAGGGATTAGCCCGAGCCACACAGCAGGGAAGGCCAGAGCCAGGGTGGGAAGTGCGTCTGGGGTCTGGGGGAGACCTCCAACCTCCCAGAGGCGTCCCACAGACAGTTCCATTTCCCGTGTGACCATGGGTGAGTCCCCTCTGCTCCCACGCCCTCTCTGGCCTCCGTTTCCTCACTGAGGAAGTACAGCGAGGAAGTGAGGTGGGGTGATCAGCCATTCAGTCAACAAACAGTTCCTGAGACAGGCTTGGCAGGGGCTAGGCCAGACGGAGCCATGACCCTGGGAGAGGGTAGAGTGCAAGGAGGTTCAGAGCACCCCATAAAATAAGCAGGTGGGCATCACCGTGCTCCCCGCAGTACCAGCAAGTTGCTCCACTCAGAGCCTCAGAGCTCTCCAAAGAACACCCACAGCTCTTTCCTTCTGGCGGCTCTTGCTGGGGGGATCAGGCTGGTCCCCTCTGACTGGCACTGCCCATGCTCGGACACGGGAGGAGGGCCATCTGGGCACTGCGGGAGCAGATCCCGGGTGCACACGGGGAGACAGGTGTGCAGGCGGGAACAGCAGGAGGGCTGAGGCCAGGAGGCACTTCACAGCAGGTGTCTCCAGCCTGGTCTGAGCATGGGATGAAGAACCAGGCACCGCTCATCCTACATCTGCCTGAGGTGCTGTGTGACCTCATGCAAGTCAGTCCACCTCTCTGGCCCCAGGTCCTTGTCCACAGCAGACAGACTGGACTGAATGGAAGCCAAGGTCCTTCTCAGCTTGCGTGGTGTGCAGAGGGTGAGGAGGAGCCCATGGGCCCTGAATCACCAGCTCCCTCCACCCAAAATGCCCCATCCACTCCACTGCCAGCCACCCCCATTCCCTTGACAAATGTCCCAGTGTTAACGCTTAAGCATAAAGAGTTGGCTTTGCTGAAGTGCTGTCTGAACCTGATCCCAACATTGCTGCCTCCGGGAAGCCTTCCTGGCCTCCTTGTGCCATGTCGATTGAGTCTTCTGTGTGTCTTGGCCTCCCCTGTGTGTGCTACCAGAGGAGTCCCTGAGCACTAACGGAGTCTTCCTGTGTGTCTCTGTGGAGTGTGTGTGTGTGTATGAGTGTGCATGAGTGTGTGTGAGTGCATGTGTGTGAGTGCACTGTGTGTGCTACCAGAGGAGTCCCTGAGCACTAACGGAGTCTTCCTGTGTGTCTCTGTGGAGTGTGTGTGTGTGTGTGTATGAGTATGCATGAGTGTGTGTGAGTGCATGTGTGTGAGTGCATGAGTGTGTGTGTGTTTATGTGTGTATGAGTGGGGGGTCCGGGGTACCTGTCTCTTGCACACCTACTGGTGTGTGCCCCGAGCTTGCCCTGGGCACTCGGAACCTGGTTCTGGCTCCGTTGGAGATGCTCTGACCTCCGAGGCGTGTGCGGCCAACAGTGGGCAGGTGAGGAAGGGCCTTTGTGAAGAGGGTAGTGTGGGGGACCAAAGAGGAGCTGGGGGGCCGTCTGGGCTTTTTCCCAAGAGGGCAGAGGCTGGAGGCAGGGGAGATGGGGGAGGGATAGGTCCCGGGCCTGCCTCACCTTGGCCAGGATGCCAGCCTGGAGCTGGTGGGAAGGAGGGAGAAAGGAGGACAGTGGGGGCTGGAGGGGAGTGGCTTTGCTATGTTTGAGGACTGTTTAGGTGGCCAGGGCTGAAGGGGAGCTGGGGGTCCCTAGTGCCTGGTTGCCAGCATGGAACTGGGGAGAAGCGTGAGGACTTGCCAGGAGCCACTGGGGCCTGGCCTGGGGGGGTTGGAGCCTGGTGTTCCCCCACACTGGGTCCCCAGCCAGGCTGTGTGCCCACCCCACACCTCCCTGGACGCCCACCTGGCCCAGATTGTGCTGCAGGAACCCCGAGGGTGGCTGCCCCAAAATCAGGACAAAGGATTCATTGCCAGCTGGCCAGGCCAGACGCCCCCAGAGCTGGGGGTTCAGGATGCCCGTGCCAGGGAGGGGGTGGCGTCCAGGATGGCATGCCGCCCCCACCCTGGTGGCTGCGCTTTCCTGCTGTTCTCTGCCTCTCCATTTAAATCTCTCCCCAGTGCCAGCCACACTGCCAGCATCCCTAGCTCACTTCCGGAGCCATAAAAGGAGAGAGGCTGAGAATAGCACAGCTGTGACGCGGCCAGGAGCTCCTCACGCATGCAGGCTCTGCGCCACCCGCCCGCCGCCTGCTCTCTGAGGTGCTGGCCTGAAGGGACCCCTGCCCAGCCCCAGCCCTGCCAGGACTGGATGACCCCAGACCCGGCTGGGAGGTCAGGGGTCACGAGGCCCTGCCCTCGCTCCTGTATAACACCGTGGGCTGCTGTGCTCCCCGGATTGGCCATCCCTGTCCCCCATCCCTGCCACTGGGCCCCAGGAGGGGCAGGCAGCGGAGGGCAGTGGGAAACAACCCTCTCCCAAGAGGTCCCGGCCCTGCCCAGTGGCACTTCAGATTCCCACAGATTCCAAGGGACCCTTCCCTGGCAGAGGGAGCTGGCTCTGCGTGGGGTGTGGCATGGGCCTCACAGGTTGAACAGCAGCAGGTGCTGGAGTCTGGCAGTTTCTCTCCCATGGCCTCGCCAGCCCTGGGCGATGAGGAGGATGCTGAGACCCAGAGGCCAGAGCCTCCTCTTTGCCAGGTCTCAGCACCACGTCCCCAGCCAGCCAGGTGCCCACATCTCCCTGGGCACTCCCAGCTCACTCATGAGGCTCAGCAGTGGGGGGTGAGGGGACACAGGGCTGGCAGCCTGGGGGATCACACTGGTCCCTGAGCTCAGAAGGGCCATGCTGGGTTTAGCGCAGTGCAATTTGGATTCGCTTTTGGACAAAGGGCCTCTGCTTTCATTTGTGCTAGACCCAGCGATCAGGCCACTGGTCCCTCCTGCCAGGGTCTCCTTCCTGGCCCTGGGGTGGGGGTGGGGAGCCCACTGTCCTGTGTGTTTCTGGAAAAGCAGGTGGCAGCAGAGGTCCTGTGGGAGAAAGGGAGGGCCTGCTGCATGCAGGGGATCTCCCTGAGTCTCAGAACAGCCGAGAGGGTGATCGGTGTCACCCCACTTTCACATGAGGAAACTGAGGCAACAGAGATGGCCGGGGTGTGCTGGGGAACCCGGGACACAGTGAATGACCTGAGCTGTGACTTGTACCCAGGCTCTTCTGGCCCTGAAGCCGCCAGTCCTCAGCCTGCTGTGGGCTGCTGCTCCCAGGATGTGGGCAGGAGTCCTCAGGAAACCCTCTGTGCTGACCTCGGGGCAGCTAGCTGGGGAGGCTCAGCTGGTGAGAAGCCTGGGTGGTCTGCGTGGGCAGGACCAGGGATAGCGCATCTTGGTCCCCGTGAGCCCATGTCCCTCTGCTTCGCCTTAGTCCCAAGTACATCTGGTGGCAGACTTGAGGCCTGGGAGGGTGCAGCCAGCTGAGGGGGCTGCAGAGCCCTGGGCGGGCCGGGGGAGCCCAGGGTGGAGAAGCCACTGGGGAAGCGCACCCACCTCTGTGATGTTCGCTGCAGGCTGGTACTGAGCCTCCTAGCAGCCTGGGCAACGGGTGAGTCAGGGAAGGTCGGGGTGGGGTCAGCACCCACCCTGGCCACTGAGCTTCTCTCAGCATCCTTGGAAAGGGGACCGGGCAGGACCTTCCCTCTCCCTCCCTCTCCCAGGCCAGTGAGCTCTGAGGCCCCGAGGGGTAGCAATTGTCAAGATGACAGAGGAGGAGGTGCACTGCCAGGGAGGCCCTGCTGGGAAGGCTGCCCTCCGCTCCGAACTCCAGGGGCTGTGTAACTCGAATGTCACCGGATCCTCTAAAATGCATTTGTTCCTTCCTGGGTCAAGTCAGGCCAGGGACCAGAGCCCCCGTAGAGGGCAGCACCAGACAGTGGGGCCCCGCCCAAGAGAAGAGCAGGTGCCTCAGGGGCGGCAGAGGAAGGCAGGCTGCAGGCTCGGGCTGGGTCAGGCCATGGAGCCGGGCAGGGGCCGCTCTGCTCACACAGTTGTCTGTCTAGGAAGGGCTCTGGGACCCCAGGCCGCCCTCAGGGTCCCCGGCTTCTGGCGGCTTGGTTCGTTCTCCTGGCCCAGGTCCTGCCGAGCCTCCCTCTGTCCCAGGGTCCGGGGCTGAGTGGACGCCTTCGCGGCCCACATGCCACCTGCTGGCTGCACCCCACCGCGCATCTCCAGCTGTCCGTCTCCCTCTCCGTGGTCTCTCTCTGTCTCTCTATCTCTCTCCCCACCCTGCCTCTCCCTGTCCCCACTCCGTCTCTGTCCTGCCTCTCGGTCCCACTGTCCCTCTCTGTCCCCTCTGCGGGTCTCTAACCCTTTCTTTCCCTCTCTGGCTCCAGCCCTCGGCCCTCCCTAAAGACAGTGGTAGCGCTCCTCACTCCAGAAAAAGGGGGTGTGGAGAGGGGAAGCCAGGCCTTTCCAGGGCATCCAGGTGGAAGTTGGGGTCACCGACTGTGGATCTCAAGAGGAGAGGGGGAGCAGGTGAGGCCAATATGGGACAGTAGTCTCATCACCGCAGACACCCTGTTCCCAGAGCCGGTGGTCAGGGAGGAGGCAGAGGCTGGGGGGTGCCCACCCCTCCAGCTTCACCCTCAGATCCGCACCCCACCCCACAAGTATGCCCCACTGAGCTCCAGAAATGTGGGCCTCTCCACACCCCCAACAGCCTCTGCAGGCCCCAGACCCACTCCTGGAGACTGAAGCCCCCGCCGAAAGTCTCCTTTCCTTTCCAAAACCTCCAGGACTGAAGCCTCAGCCCTCCTCCTGCCCTCCCTGCCTTGGGTTTGGCAGCTGAGAGAGTCTGGCTTCTCCCCAGGCCTCCCCGCCCTGACAGCCCCACCCTCATCCTCATCCCAGGGAGCTCCTTTTTCCCAGAGCCCTCAGGATTTCCTGGGGCCTGCCTGCCACCCATGGTCTCCCTCAGATCTGAGATGCCCCATTCCAGGGTCTGCACAGGCCTAGGAGATCCGGGCACCCTCAGGTTGGATGTCAGGCTCCCCCAGACACTGAGCTAGGCCCTGGGAAGTCCGGTTTTCCATATGCAGGACAGAGACCTGGTGACCGACAGAGAGGAGTTGAGATGGGCAACCGGGGGGCAGGCAAGGGGGTTCTCAGTGCCCAGGCAGTGCCTGTCCTTCAAAACACAAGATGGGGACATGGAGGCCCTGGGGCCCCCAGCCCAGCCTCAGGACCCTGGGAGCCCACCCTCGCCAAAGGTGGAAAGCTAAGGTGTGCCCATAGCCACTGGGGTAGGCACAGTTGCCCAATTTTCATAAGCAGGAGCTGCTTCAGGAGCTGTGAATCTCCAAGGAGCCCCTCTCCTGGCTGTGGGAGGGGTGGCCCAGACCCCGGATGCCATTCTCACCCAGAAGGGTGCCCACCAAGGTTTACTGCCCTCCCACGAGTGGCTCAAGGTCTGACCTGAATGCTGAATACCCCATTGGTGAGTTGTCATAACTATTGTCACAACCACTTCCTCCCACCCCACTGCCAGTCATCAGCTGCGTCACCACCCTCAAAACCACCACCTCTTCCACAACGGTGGCCACTACCACCACCACTGTCATCTCTACTGCCACCACCAACATGGCCTCCTGGTACCATCATCCGCACCATCCCGACTGCCATCATCACCATGGCCTCCCATCACCACCACCCCCCACAGCCATCACAGCCACGCTCTCCACACGGCACCAGACTGTGACCACCACCCTTCCTTCATTCTCATCACCAACATGTCCATCCAGGAACTTACATCCCCACCATGCCCACCATCTCACTTGTAGGCTTACTGTTACCATCTCCACCTCTGCCAACCTCATTTTCTCTACCACCAACCCAGGCAGTCCTACCACCGCCATCAAAACCACCACTTCAACTATCCACCAACGCAACTGTCGTCACTAGCAACACCACTGAGGGCCGTCACCATTGTCTCCATTGCCATCAACCCATAACCGTGACCTCCTATGGTCACCTCCCCATAACCATGACCCCCCACTGTCAC
>NW_022436943.1:65304001-65304223 GCF_009761245.1 Sapajus apella
TGACCCCCCACTGTCACCTCCCCATAACCGTGACCTCCTGTGGTCACCTCCCCATAACCATGACCTTCCACTGTCACCACCCCATAACCATGACCGCCCACTGTCACCACCCCAAAACCATGACCTCCTATGGTCACCTCCCCATAACCATGACCTTCCGCTGTCACCACCCCAAAACCATGACCCCCCACTGTCACCACCCCATAACCGTGACCCCCCACT
>NW_022436943.1:65304233-65307831 GCF_009761245.1 Sapajus apella
TGACCCCCCACTGTCACCACCCTGTGACCGTGACCCCCCACTGTCGCCAACCCATGACTGTGACCCCCCGCTGTTGCCACCCCATGACCATGACTCCTCACTGTCAACACTACCCATTGTTGTTTCCATCATCAACATCTCAGTCACCATCACCCACCACAGTGCTTGCCACTTCCCACTGCCACCACCTTTATTACATGAGCACCCCAATTCCAGGCTGCTTTCTTGTGACAATGGATTTTGCTGATGAAGGGTAAGGGAGACAGTCTCAGGTTCAGATTCCAGTCCTAGTCATTACTGGCTATGGGTCTGTGGGCATGTTTTTCAATCCACTTTTCCTAAGGCACAGGAAGAACAGGATACCCCAATTCAGACCTTGTTTCCTGTAATAAGGCATCCCTGAAAATCACAGATGGGCTGCCTGGCCCTCCAGAGGCAGCGGGTTAGGCTGTGAGTCCCTGCACCCCATCTCCTCACTCAGCCACGTGGCAGGTCTCCCAGGAGTATGTGACTCATGGGACGGTGTGTATGAGCCAGTGATCAGAATGTTCTGTCGCGAAGTCTCTGGAAGATTCCACCTTGTTTCAAAGATCAGATGAAACCCCAGCGGACGAGCAGCTCCTGCACCCAGAGCTGGGTGTGGAGGACACGACCACATTGAAGGCTTTTCAAGCTTGGCCTTGGAGGAGGCTTGCTTCTAGGCCCTGTTTCTTCAAACAAGCTGTCACTAAAGAGAAGTTTCGCTTTCTGTGGCTACCAGAGCTGAGGGGTCTGGTGAATTCCAAAGCGTTTGCTGAAATACCCATTTTGTGTTCTGACATCCAACTCTAATTACTGAGCAACAATCAAGAACCTGCCTGTGCTGTAGTCATCATCGCAGTGGCGACAGCGCCCACCTGGCAGGCGGGTGGCAAGGCTTAGGTTGGGCAGAGCCTGGCACACAAAGTGCTTGCTCCACGTCACTGTTCAGCTGTTATTGCCACAATTATCACTGGGTGTGGGTTTGCACTGGCCCTGGACTTGGTCTCCTATTGAGAAAACTCCACAGCCATCAAGCCTCCCCCAGCCCAAGACAGCCACTGGGCACAGGCAGACTAGCAGGAGGTTATGGGGGCGAGGAGGAACATTTCAAGGGAGCTGAAGACTATGCCTGTTCCTGAGGCGCCTCCTCTGTCCACCAAGGGCCAGCTCCAAGTTCCTGCATGGAGGATGCCCTCTGACTCCGAGACACGTTTCCTACCCTGGGCTCCCACAGACCTGGAGCACCTCTGAATGCTCATGGTGCCACCAGCCCAGGAGCACCTTAAGGGCAGAGAACACAGCCTGCTCATGCCTGGATGACCGGCGCCTGGCCCAGCCCCCACAGGAAATACTCAGGGAGCATGCTGGGGGACAGGTGTGAGTTGCCTACCCATCGACCTCACCAGGGGCGAGAACAGCAGTTGCTTTGCTGAGCCTCTTGCCAAGCAGGGGGCCCAGAACCACCCAGCCTGAATCTGAGACTTAGCCCTGGCTGAGCTCTGCTTCCAGGATGATGAGGGAACCCAGGAGTCCAGGAGCAGGGGAGGGCAGCAGCAGCTCAGCCTAGTGAAACCCATGCTTGTCAAGCCTCCCAAGGACAATGCTTTTTTGCCCTTCTTGCTTCTAATTAAAAAGAATTGGTCAGCAGAGTGGCACGCTTATGGAGAGTGCCAAGTGACATTACTGCATGGCTTTATTCATCAATGGGAGGGGCAGATCCCATCCTCCTGGAGACTGCCACAGAATCTCGTTCTCTGCAACTGCTTGGAAGCCCAAGCCGCTTCCCAGCTGAACCAGTGACTCGTTAGACTTCTTTTCAGGCTCCTCCTCCCTCTCTCTCCTTCTCTCAACCCTCCTTTCTTCATGTTTGGTTGGACCCCTTAAGAAAAGGCATGGTGCAGAAGCACTGTACAGATATTGGACCCCCTCCCCTTTACAGGTGAGCCTGCTGGGGCAGAGAGGGGCCCCCAGAGAGGAGGGGGCAGAAATGAGCACAGAATCCAGAAGTGTGACTCCTCAACCAGGGAAGAACCTGCCACACAAGGTGGGCTTGCCCCGGAGAGGTCCCTGGGGAAGGGAGGTCTGAGGAGCAGGGACTCAGCTTTGAGCTCAGCCTCGTCACTCTCCCTCTCTGGCCTCAGGTCTCTTCAATGGACACTGAGAACATTAAGCCATGTCACCTGACCAGCGTAAAATTTGAAGACAAGTGGAACATCCAGGAATGGGGTTGTCACCTCCACTCCATCCTGGCTCTGGAGAGAACAACACTCTCTCTCCCACAAATGTCTGCAAGTGGCTGAAGAGATGAAAACTGCCTCACCAAGGGGTCATACTCACTCTCAGCCTTGGTCTCTCTTTCTGGGTTCATAGGGAGGGGCCTGAGACCATTCCACAGCCTCCATGGAGGACAGTCTTTCAGAAAGTGAAGGGAATGTCCACTGCCAACCTACAGCAGGGATAGGGGCTTGAAGAAGGCATGGTCTAAATCTGTGGACAGTCAGCTAAGCCAGTTTTCAGAAGAGTTCTCAGTCCACTTGTGGCCTCAGAGCCTGACAGTCACTTGTCATCACCATCATTACTATCCATGACACCCACCTGGCCAACACCCTCATTGCCTCCACCAAAACTGTCACCACCACCAGTTCCAACACTGACATAAATGCCCTCACTACCACCCCCAACCTATCAACTTTGACATCACCATGACGGTTATTACTGCCGTTACTCTCACCATCATCATCACTATCCTAGATAATGATATCACCATTGTCTTCACCATCATAACTATTATCGTCACATGAGCATCAGCTTCACCATTATCATAATCATTGCTATCATTACCGACAGTGATATCCCCATCACCATCATCATCATCACTATGATGGATAATAATATCATTGTTTTCACCGTCATAATCACCACCATCGTATCAGCATTATCATCACCATCATCATTATTACTATCATTACCACTGACGGTGATATCACCATCATCATCATCATCATCATTATCATCACCTTCAGTCATCATCACCATTACCATCATCATCATCACCATCAGCACTATCACCATCACCACCATCACCACCATCATCATTATCACTATCGTCACCATCACTATCATCACCATCATCATCATCACCATTATCATCACCATCATTATCTTCACCATCATCACTATCACCTTCACCACCATCACCACCATCACCACCATCATCACCATCACTATCATCACCATCACCATCACCATCATCACCATCATTATCTTCACCATCATCACTATCACCTTCACCACCATCACCACCATCACCATTATCACTATCATCACCATCACCATCACCACCATCATCATCATCACCATCATCATCACCATCAGCACTATCACCATCACCATGATCACCACCATCATCATTATCACTATTGTCACCATCACTATCATCATCATCACCATCACCATCATCACCATCATTACCTTCACCATCACCACTATCACAATCACCATCACACCATCATCATCAACACTATGATGGATAATAATGTGATCTTTGTCTGCACCATCATAAACCTCACCATTACTA
>NW_022436943.1:65307841-65310045 GCF_009761245.1 Sapajus apella
TATTAGCAGCAGTGGCCGCATCACCTTCACAATTATCATCACCATCATCATCATCAGTTCAACAACACTATCGTGATTATCACCATGCCTGCCACTGTCATTCTCATGACCTTCATTAAAACACCACTGTCACCGTCATCGCTACCATTAATACCACTGCACCTCAATATGATCCTCATGATTGTCATCGTCCTCGCTAGCAGGGTCATCTTTCATTAATGTAATCCTCATTGCCATGACTTTTACCTTTATCCCCACCATCAACCCATTATGATGCAACTACGACCCTCATCGCTTTCATCACCAATACTCTCCATGCCCAACCTTCCATTGTGGCCATACTCATCATCTGTACAACTGTTAATGCCATGATCAGTGTTATCATTCTCCCATCTACTCATCTTATCGACCCCTAACCTTCCACTCTCCATCTAGCAATTCATCACCCCAACCAATCATCCACCCTCGTAAGGCCCAAGGATGGATAAGCCCAAACTGTAATCCTCCTAGAATCTGCCATGCTCAGACCTCTGGGGCACAGCCTTCCACGGACTCTAGAAGTGTGCACCAGGGACTCCAGAGCCCAGAAGGAGAGCTCATTGGTGCTGCCGGGGTCTCAGGACAAAACCTTAGTGGTTCCTGAGAAGCGGATGAGGAGGTGACGGGGCAGTGGGCAGCTGCATGAGCCTAGTAGACTCTGTCCCTTTCCTCTCTGTCAAGAAAGGGCCAAGAGGCTCCAGAAGGATACAACCCTGGGATCAGAGAAGAGATGACTCTAAGGTATGAGGTCCCAGCAAGCTCTCCTGCCACACCCTCAGCTAGTGGGTCAGATTCCTTGCTCACTCCTAGTTTACTTAGTGAGGAGCCCTCATGTTGATTCACCCTTTTTTGTTCAACAATGCTTTATTGAAGACTTCCTTTGGTGACACAGGTGACTCATCACACCCTGGCATTGAGGAGTTCCTGGTTTGTTCGCAGGAGGCCGTTGCCAGAGATAGGAAGTGCTGAGAGCTACAGGGGTCCAGGGATGGTTCAGCCTCAGGGAGGGGCAAAGACCCTGAGAACTGGGACACCAGGGAGGGGGGAGTTGGGCAGGGACCTGCAGCCACCTCACAGAGAAGACTGGGGTCCAGGTGGGTGCCCCAAAGGAGCCCCATCAACTGTAGCCTCCTTCCAGTGGCTGTAGTACCCAGGATTCCCACTCTCTGCTGGCGTCGGTGCTCCCAGCTTGGTGAGAGCAGGGACCCGGGGCCCTTGATTTCAGCTTCGATCCCAAGTTGGGAGGCAAGTCCCTTCTTCCACCTTTCCCCACACTTGCTCTCTCAGCCTCCTCCCAAGGAAAGCCAACCTCTGGCTCTGGCAGAACAAGGTGCAGGGCCTGGGTCTTCAATCCTGTTGGCCAAGTTTATTCTGCTCAGGACCTGGCTGGATGCTACTTGCCCACCCCTGCCGCCCCACTTCCATTCATGTGAGGGGAGTGCGGGGTACATCCCTGAGCAGAACAAACTTGGCCACGTGCAGAAACATGAGAGACTTGTGAGGAATCACCTCTCAGCACAACTTCAGAGGCAGACCCTGGAGGGGGACCACTCTCATGGCTCAGGATCCTGTGGAGCGATGGTCAGCCCTGCCGAGAACAGCCACAGTCTCTCATCAGACTCCCTGGAAGGGGAGCCTACCATGAGGCCTTTTGTCCAAGAGCTTTAGTGGGGGGGGGTCTCTCAGGAGAAGCAGGACTAGGAGGGGAAGAGCTGGGCAAGGCTTTGTTCTCCATCGGAAGCCAGCTTCAGCTGGGCTCACTGGGGGCCCTGGGACATGAAACCACTGAGCAAGTGCCCCTGGAGGTGAAGGGAGGCTTCCAGACCCTGTGCCAGTCAGTGCAACAAATTTTCCAGAACCGAGGGGCGCCAGACAGCAGGAACCGTTTGTACTCTCTCTTGGTTTCTGTCCCTCTTCTCCGAATGTGACGAGGTCAGGAACTTGGGAGGGTCTCAGCTCAGGATGGCTCTGAGCTACAGTGGAGGTGCCAGCTGGGCTGGGTCATCTGAGGGTTCCACTGAGGAGGCGTCTGCTTCTAAGCTTATTCACACAGCGTCTGGCAGAGGCCTCGGTTCCTCACTGGTTGTAGGCTGGGACACACACACATACACACATACACACACACACACACACACACACACACACACACACACACACACACACAC
>NW_022436943.1:65310055-65313471 GCF_009761245.1 Sapajus apella
CACACACACACACACACACACACACACACACACACACACACACACACCAGCTCCCCAGCGGGGCCCAGGGATAGCTCTCAGACCCAACTCATTTCTGACCCTCCCTGGCCCTTGCTGGAGCATCAGTGAGCAGCAAAGCAGCCGGAGGGGTCTGCGCCTCTCCTTCAGCACCTCGGACAGGGCTCGCCCGGGGCCTCGGGGGCGCTGGAGCCTGCGCCCTGCCCTGTGTGGGCAAGGGGCAAGTGGCAGGGGCCTGCGCCACCAGGCGTTTCTGGGCAGTCTGAGGGCCGGATCCTTCTCCCCTGGTGGCCCTGGGACAACTGCCCAGAGAACCGCAAGCAAAAGAGGAGCGCAGGGAGGGCGGGGAGACGGCAGCCATCTCGTACTGGGGTCAGGGCAGCCTCTGCCCCTTGCTCACTCAGGCTCCTCACGGAAAATGGGGAGGTTGGGGTCTCTCCTCAGAGGCTCGTCGGGGGCACGCAGGGATGCGGTACCGTGGGGGCACAGGGCGCCCCACCTCACTCTGCTGGTCTGGCCACGCCCACCCCTTGCCAGGTTCATCCCGTGAAACCCAGAGTCCCTCTTCTCCCAGAGCAACGAGATGGGCTCCGCCCACAGTCACAGCCAGTGAGGCATGGCCACTGCCTGGGGCCGTGGTCCTGGAGGCGAGGCCGTGGTGCCCAAGGAGGTAGCATCATGGTGCTGGAGTGGGGGGACAGCATCCTAGAGGGCGCTGGAAGGAGGAGGCTGCTGCTGCCGTGGTTGTTGAGGGGGGGCTCGCCCCCTCCAGCACCATGGCCCCGCCCCTCCAGCACCATGGCCCCGAGCCCTCCAACACCATGACCCCGAGCCCTCCAACACCATGACCTTGCCCCGTCCATGGCCCAGCTCCAGTAACCCCTGGGGGAAGGAAGATCTGTGCCTCTTCTCTACATGGTCCCAGTCTCTGGGCTCAGTCAGTGTCTCCACAGGGCCCCTTGATGCAGGGGCTGTCTGAATGGGTACAGGGCCAGGCAGGAGTTTGCTTCCCCTGAGGGCCACTGCTAGCAGGGCATTCTGGGGCCACCCCACCCTGGGACCTCCCAACACGCTGCCAGTCCCTTTTGCCATGTCTCAGGACAGCCTCCTGATCCCTACAGTAAAGAGGCCCCAGCTGGCGACAGAGAGACCAAAGCCCATGAACCCATGGTCTCTGAGGGTGGAGCCTGGAGTAAAGGGTGGGGGCCTTGCCTCCAGGACTATGACCCCTTTGTTCTGGCGACCAGGGGTCCTCCCCACTGCTGGGAATGTGTAGCCCTGGGTGCTCTCCCAGCAGCCACTTGGACAGGCTGGGGGTCCAAACTTGGGGGACTTCAGCTGTGACACCTCTCCTCCACTGCAATGAGTCAGCTCCCCTGTCCACCCCCAAGACTGCTGCCTGCCACCCAGAGGACCTACACTCTCCGTCGGTGTGGAGCTGTGGTGGGGGCGAGAGGAGGGGAGTGTGGCCAGGGATGGCACTGAGTCACTGTGGGGGAGGAGGCAGGAAGGCGGCTCTTGACTTCTCTGGGTTAGGAACAAAGCGCACAGCTGCGGACACCCACCCCTTGTCTCACCCTCCATACGGTCCACAGGGGACGGGGCCAGGGCTCAGTGTGTGCCTGGGGTTGGAGTAGAGTCAGGGCCAGGGCCAGGTCTGGTCCTCCGGTCCTGGTTGACAGAAAGAAGTGTCCATATTAGGCTGGAGCTCTGGCCTTTGGGCCTCTGTTGGCCCATACATGTCCACGTTCCACACTTGCCGCAGGCCCTCAGGTGCGCCCTCCCAGCATCCGTCCCTGTGGCCATGGCCTCCGCTCACTCTGACTAGCATGTAGGAAGCACACTGCCTGCCCCGTGCTGGGCACTCCGGCTACCCAGAGGAATCAGCCTGGCGGGAGCCCGGGAAGCAACAACACCTCCCTGTAGACACGGAGGGGTCAGCGCTGGGGCACTGAGGTCTTCCTGGGAGAGGGGAGCTAGAGGGAGCTGGGGAGATTCCTCCCTTCTTGCTTTCATACTTCTGTTCTTAAACTGATTTCTAGTGAGCTAAGATACCTTCCCTGATGTGCTCAGACCAATAACTTAGAAATGCCTTTGTTATTTAAAAAAAAAAAAAAAAACAAAACAATTACCCAGCCCCAGGAATTTGTCATTAGGCACAAACGGGCCAAGACACCCTCCCAATGCCCCTGGCACTGCGCAGGCCAGAGGAGAGTGGGCAGGGTGTGTTCTGGGTGATGACAGGGACCTGGGCTGGCCATGGGAGGGGACAGCAGAAGGCGGCCATTGGAGGTATGGGAGGAGAGGCGAGCTTTTCTGAGCTGACCCTGGGAACAAGGACAGAGGCAAGGAGGAAGAAAGCAGGCTGCAAGGCCCTTCTCCCCATCCCTAGGAGGCCTCAGGGAGCCCCTGCCTGGCCCTGGGCCCATGTCCACCCAGTCTGTCCTGTGGCCCAACCTCTAACGCCTGCCCTTCCCTGCATTCCCTGGGCTCTTTCCAAGAACCCACCTCCCCAGGAGTTGGACCCAGGCACCTGCCCCAGTGAGAATGGGGCCTTTGGAAACGTGGCTCCCTCAGCCCTGCTGGCCCCCTGCTGCAGGGGCACCAGTCCCCACCCTGGCTCCTGCCAGGGGCTCCCTTGCTTCCTCCATGCCCCACTTTCCTCCGAAATTTGCGTCTCACCTTCCTGCAGGGCCACTTCACCCAGCCTTACGGAGATCCTCCAGGATCCTCTGGCCCTGGCCCCGCTGCCATCCCACAGCCCACACAGAGCCTGTGGCTCGCACACACCTTCACTGCCCAGACCCACGCTGGCCCAGACCCACGCCGGCCCAGCCCCCTGGCTGCCCTGCCTCTGGGCTGATCCCGGAGGAACCTGCTCCGTGGGCCGAGGGCACCTGCAATCCCTGAGGAGTCCGGCAGAGGGCACTGTTTGCTCCCCGAGAGAACAGAGCAAGCCTGGGTCTGTGCGGAAGGGGGTCTGCGCCACCCGCCCATCACGGGGTCCACACCCTGCGCCACAGCCCCTGCCTCCAGCTGGGGGGCTGTCCTGGGAGGGGCTGTCACCGAGGAGGCGACAGCCCCACTTGGCTTTCTGGCCTCCGCCTTGGGGGCAGCCAGTGAACTCGGACACCGAAACCCACCAAGGCCCCCCACCCTCTGGCCTCTGCCTCCCCCTGGCCCACTGGCTGCCCAGGGCTGGCCCACAACTAGAAGGTCAGCTACTGCCCACAGACACAGCCCCTACCCTGCTTCCGCCCAGTCTGTGCAGTCCGGGTCACAGCTGCTCCCCAGGGTGGACCCCAGCTCTGCTGCGGACACAGGGGCTCGGGGTGCTGAGCTGTGTGCCCAGGGCAGAGGGCCCAGAAGGGGAAAGCCAGGCTACCAGGGAGGGAGTG
>NW_022436943.1:65313481-65316799 GCF_009761245.1 Sapajus apella
GGGCAGAGGGCCCAGAAGGGGAAAGCCAGGCTACCAGGGAGGGAGTGTGGGCAGAGGCTGGCAACACCGGGCCCAGTTCCTGGCAGCCCCCCGGACCAGGACCAACCGAAGGCATCATCCTCGGTCTCCCCACCAGGCAGCTGGGGACAGGACAGGACTCCGCTCCTCCACCTCGGGCAGGAGAGTTGGACTTTTTTTTTTTTTTTTTTTGAAATGGAATCTCACTCTGTCACCCAGGCTGGAGTGCAGTGGCATGATCTTGGCTCACTGCAACCTCCAGCTCCTGGGTTCAAGTGATTCTCCTGCCTCAGCCTCCAAGTAGCTGGGATTACAGGTGCCCACCACTACACCTGGCTAATTTTTGTATTTTCAGTAGAGACGGAGTTTCACCATGGTGACCAGGCTGGTCTCGAACTCCTGACCTCAAGTGATCCACCTGCCTTGGCCTCCGAAACTGCTGGGATTACAGGTTAAGCCACCATGCCCTACCAGGAGTCTGACTGTCCCCAGCAGAGACTCAGCATCCTAGAAGTGGGTGCTCTGTGACCTTGGGCAAGGCCTTATCCCTCTCTGTTCCTGGGATAACTACCTGCCCCTCTGCAGGGTGGTGGGGAGCAGTGATGGGGAGGAGGTGCTAGGGCTGCCAGTGCTGCAGGGGCCAGGCCCCGCCAGTTAGGGAGGGGCAGTGTGGAGGGGAAGGGAGCTGCAGGAGGACTGGGGACCCGAGGCCCAGCACACAGCCCAGAGCAGAGCCTCAAAGCCTTATCATCACTCTCCTGGCTCTGGGCCCCAGCTCCTGTCTGAGGCCTGTGGGGCACCCCACACACACTCCAGATTCCCCACTCGCCAGGGCCCAGGCCAAGCACAACTCCGCCAGCCAGGAAGGGGCTGGGCTTGTTCCCTCCCTGTCCTCCCACAGAGCCTCCTCTGCAGGTGGCAGCAGCTAGCAAGGCGTGACGCAGGCCACTTACTCAGCACCCAGGGCTGACTCACCTCCCAGGTACCTGGGCCCTCGTCAGTGGAAGGAGAGTTTTGTGCTTGGGGCTGTGCGTCAGCAAGGAGCCCCTGATGTGCCGGCAATGGTGGGAGGACGCCCTGGGCTGGGCACCTTTGGGGGCCCCTTTCCAGGTGTGGGGGGCGACAGGAGGGGGAGAGCCTCCCCAGGCCACCCTTTCCCCATGCGCCCTCGTGGGTGGTCGCTGTGAGCTGGAGGGAGACAGTGAGGAGCCCTGGAGGCTGTTTATTTTGGGGGGCGGTTTTTGAGAGAGTCCCCCTCTGACGCCCAGGCTGCAGTGCACTGGGGCCATCAAGGCTCACAGCCTTGACCTCCTGGGCCCAAGTGATCCTCCCACCTCAGCCTCCCCGTGGCGTAGCTGGGACTACAGGTGTGAGTGGTCACGCCTGGCTAATATTTAAATTTGTTTTGTAGAGATGGAGTCTCATTGTGTTGCCCAGGCTGGTCTTGACCTCCTGGGCTCAAGTGATCTGTCCACTTCAGCCTCCCAAAGGGCTGGGACTACGGGCATGAGCCTTCCTGCCTGGCCTGAGCCCTGGAGGCTCTTGGTGAGCACAGCAGCCCCTCCAAAGCCTTGGTGGAAGATATTTTTCTGTGGGAAACTAAGGACACACAGAAGAGGGCCTGGGGATGACCCCTCCACCCCAGAGTGTGATTGACGCTCCCTGTTTTCTGCTCCACCGCCTGTCTTCCCTGCAGCTTCGAGAACGAACCCACTCCTCTCATCATCCCCTGGCAAAGCTGTTACGAATCTCAACAAAGTAAAGTAAAGCCTTTGGCAGACATGGTGAAGCACCACTGCTACCCAGTAAAACTGGCGCAAGCCCCTGCCAGGCTGCAAGGCCGACCAGGCTCAGTTTCTCCCACCTGACTCAGCCGCACCCTTTTCCAGGGGGGTTGTTTCTGCATCGCCTTGGGCTGATTCCCACTGTCCTCCCTCATTCCCCTGCTGTCCTCCCTCATCCCCCTGCTGTCCTCCCTCATTCCCCCCACTATCCTCCCTCATCCCTCTGCTGTCCTCCTTCATTCCCCCCATCCTCCCTCATCCCTCTGCTGTCCTCCCTCATTCCCCTGCTTCCAGGGCACAGCCGGGACTGTGAGGGCCCAGCCGGCCGAGCCCCCAACCTGGAGAAGCCACTTGCCTCAGAAGGCCTCCACCACCAGCATCCACCCCTGTACCCCTGAAGCCGGCTGTGTCTGCCCACGCTGCCACAGCCATCCCATGGCTCTCATTTCCCACTGGGACCAGGGGGGCAAGGATGCCTAATTCCTGGAGCAGAGTTGGGTTGAGCCCAGAAAGCCCACCTTGGCTGACAGCCCTGGAAACACGTGGGCCTGCTGAGCCGGGCAGACCAAGGGGTGCCGGGAGAGAATGCTGACTCCGGAAACATCCAGGCTCTGTCTGGGGAGCTGAGCTGCCTCACAGGAAGGGCCCGCGGTGGCCATGACCCCAGTGGCCATATGGCTGAGGCCCTGGGCAGCAGCTCTGTGATGAAGGACTCTGAACCCACCCCGACGCCCCACAGCCTTTTCTCCACCTCGGAGACTTTCTGGGGCTCAGCCTTGCGGTGGCCCTTATGCTGTTTGGGAGGCACTGATCAGACTGTGAGTGTGAGCTAGAAGGCTGAACTGCCCGCCTCCGCAGTGGGTGCCCAGGAGAGCGAACGTGGGACCCGCTCCTCCAGGCCTCAGCCTCCTGTGGAATGAGGAGAGAAGACCCTCCGTCACAGGCTACCCTGAAGAACAGTGCAGGAGCCCTGCACAGCCTGGACCCCAGGAGCACACTCCGCATCCAGATGGCAGGAGAGGAGGGCTCTGCACAGTCGGGGAGGAGCTGGTGTCTCACCTGGCCTCCTCCGAGGGTCATTCAGACCTGCAGCCCCACCAACCTGCTCCCCCTCTCGGGGCTCCTGTCCTCCACCTCTAAGGCGAGTCTGAAGTCAGCGGGAGACCGCCAAGGAGCACATTGTGAACTCTGGTGCTGAGGTCACCGGGGGAGGCCTGGGCCCCCTTCCTGGGGAGTGGAGACACCTGGGCCAGGAGGGCCAGGAGGGAGCAGTCGCAGCAGGCCCGTCAGCGAGTGCCAGGGCGCCAGATGGACAGGCGGATGGGTGGGTGGATGGATGGACAGGCAGATGGGTGGGTGGATGGATGGATGGATGGGGGATGGGTGGACGGACGGACATGGTGAAGGATGGACTAACAGGGGGATGAGTGCTAGACGAACAGGCAGATGGGTAGACGGATGGACAGGCGGATGGTGGATGGCGGACAGGCAGATAGGTGAATGGATGGGCAAGTGG
>NW_022436943.1:65316809-65348243 GCF_009761245.1 Sapajus apella
AGGGGAATGAGTGCCAGATGGACAGGCGGATGGGTAAATGGATGGATAGGGGTTGGCTGGATGGATGAAGAGATGGGATAGGATGGGGGGGGTGGACGGTCAGGCAGATGGGGGGACGGACAGACAGGCTCCTTCCACTTAGTACTGCTTGGTTTTCCATACTGAAATGGCCTATAAATTTATGTCTACAGCTCCAACCCTGGCTCAGCCCAGCGCTCATGGTGGCCCTGGGGAGGGAGGGCCAGCACTCGAGGAGAAACAGGAGGACAGCATGGGCCACTTGGCCGCAAGAGACCCACAGCAGCCAGAGCAGGTTTACAAACTAGATCTGGATGACACAGCCATCCTTCTTAAAGATTTTAAAGAAATCACAGTGACATTCTGATCCCATTTATGATCCAGGAAGCCAGGCCTGCCAGCCCTCTGCACCATTTAATGTCAGCAAATAAAATTCAGTCAGTAAGGAAGCGCTGGAAGCAGTTGATCACAGCACAAGGCGGAAGGGGCTCGGCATTGCCGCTTGTGGAAGGAGGCACCAAGGGCTGTGGACTGGGGCTGGATGGCATGGCAGCCGCATAACAGTGGGGGGCCCAGCCCAGGGCCGGGCCAAGGCAGGTTTGTTGGCATCGCATCTGGGAGTATCTACAGAGCACCCACTGTGGAAGGGCCCGGGCCAAGCAGAGATCAAGGACGAGGGTCTCCCAGGCTGGGCCTCGTCTAGGGGGAATCTCTGGGCTTCTGAGATTTGTTCTTACTACTCAACCAGGACACAGAAGGAGCTGCCAGGGTTCAAGCTTCCTTTCCACAGAGCGGAAGCCTGTGTTGCCTCTAGGCTTGGGAGGAAAATGGCCCTGGGTGGTTCCTGGGGAAGACTGAGGCAGGTGGCTGCAGGATCCTGGCCAGGAGGGCTGGCTGGGCAGGGGAGGCTCTGTCCCTCCAGCTCCTGGGACACACGTGTGCACACATGCATTGCCACAGTGCATGTACACATGTACGCACCCTCACGGGAGCACACGAGCAGCACACACACAGGGACTGCAGAAGGAGCCCCTCGTGGAAATGGACATGCACCCACATGCTCAGAAAGCCAGGGGCTCCCTCTCCAGTCACAAACAAGGGGGTATCTTCCCACCACCCGTGAGTGCAGGGGCACCCAGGCCTTTCCTGGTTTCTCACTCTGCACTGATGGTAACTCGAGGCTCATGCCAGGAGCATCCCCTCCGTCAGGCCTTTCCCGTCCCACACCTCCTCCCTCCCTTTTCTGAGCACCCACCAGCTCCCAGGCACCTGCAGGGCTGGCCCAAGTGCCCCATGGAGGGTCCCCAAGCACAGCTGGGGAAAGCCACAGCCTCACTGTGTGCAGTCAGCTTCCAAGGAAGCCTTGAGAGTAAGGGGACACAGGCCTGTCCCAAAACAGCAGTGCAGAGACCCCAACTCAGCCCCCTCTGGGCTGCCCCATCTCTTGGTTCTGACTCCAGGAATCACTCCAGGCGTAGAACATGAATGTGAATGAAAGAGGAGCCCACAGCACGCTGATGACCCCTGCAGACGTGATGGAGAGGATGACTCAGTGAATTGAACACTTCGATTGAGTTCCATAAACAGAAAGGCTGTTTATTTGCTTAATTGTCGAGCTGCAATAAAGCGGTTTTGTTTCAACTTCTGTCCTTTGAAAGCTGTGGATGCAGCCCTCTTCTGACATAAGCGGCCTTCACTGGTGACCCTCTGTGAGGGGCAAGGACCCCACCACATACAGAAGGCCTGTGCCTAGGCTGAAGGGGTAATGGGACATGGGAGGGGCACTGGAGCTAGAGGCTTTAGGGCCAGTGAGGAGCAGACTCTGGTTTAAGGAATAAACTGTGATGAGGCCCCTGGCCAGCATGGTGGGCAGAAGGCCTGGGACCACTTGCCAGACGGAGACCCTGGTCCTGCAGAGTGGGGCAGGGCTGAGCCCTGGGGAGGTCAGAGCATTCAGCATCTATGAGGGGCCTTAGAGACCCTCAGTATGCCCCTCCCACCCCATCACACAAGAATCCTCCAAGGCCTCCCAGCCAGGGCTCCTCCCTGTAAGAAGCTGCCCTCCACTCTGTCCTGCTCCCCTAACCTTGAGCCCTAGGGAGAGAGAGAGGTTTATGAAAGTCCACCTGAGACACAGCTCATAACAGAAGTGAGCTTCGGTGAGCCCTGTTGCTGAAGATGCAGCCTCCATCTGGGTCTTGCAGGGGAAAACTGGACTCTTTATGAAAATTATCACCCTGAAAAGGGGGCAGTTTGGCTTCCTCATCCTGGGGAAAGGGGCTTGTGGGCGGTGGGGCTGAGCCATAGGAGGGCGCCCGGTCCACAGGCCAGAGGCCCCTTTGTGCCAAGGAGCAGGTGCACCTGGAGACCTGCCACGTCCCCATGCCTCTCATGGCTGCCACCCTGCTCGGATCAGAGTGTCTCCTCACCAAGAGCCAGGGTCACAGGAGGATGAACCCAGCTCCTGTTCCCACAGAGTTGGGCTCAGTTCTAGCATGGCCTCTCCCTAGCCCTTGCCCTCTGAGCTCAGTCCCCATCTGAAATGAAGAGGTGACAGCAGCTGCCACTACCACCGCCAAGTCCAGGTTTCTCCCTATCGCCAGCCTGGCCAGGCCTTCCTGCCCCTCAGACGGCTGTGCAGGACAGCATGGAGTCCAAGCCCAGGGCTCCCTGCCATAGAGCCCACAGAGCCCCTGGCTTCCCTCAGGGACCCCAGGGGAACTACAGCACCACATCTGCAAGTCCCCATCTTCGGCCACCCCCTTAGGAGAGAAGACGACCCAGCCCACTTGTACCTGGGAGGAGGCTGCCAGCCAGGGGAGAGCCTGGGCAGTGGCCCTGGGGAAAGGTGGGTGGGTGGCTCTCCTACCCAGGGAAGGGCCATCATCTTGGCCATCTTTACAGCCTCCAAATCCCATGACACCTCCCCTGCCCTCTGCAGGCAGCAGAGCCTCTAGCATCTGGGACCTGGGCAGGCGGAAGAGAATTGGGTGTGGGAAGAAGGGAGGGCAAGAGGGAGGCTGGTGGAAAGGGGTCACGGGCTCAAGGCTCAGCCTAGGAACTCAGAAGGGAAGTGGGAAGAAAACAGCTCCTCGTGGGGCAGCCCCATTCCACTGCCCTGCAGCTGCACATCAGACCCAGCCTCTGCTTGTCCGTGGGTGTCCTGGGCCCCTCCCTGTGTCCAGCAGAGCTGACCTCTGAGCCAGGCCCACAGTAACCTTGTCTAGGATGACGATGGGGCTACATGAGGGTGACAGTGACCCCTGTCAACCTTAAAAATATCAGGAAGCATGGAATATGGTTAAGTGTAGTTTATTTGCACACAATGCTTGAGAAAGGCCACCTTAGTACACAGATTCCAAAGAATGGAAGTTGATGCTCCAAAGTGGAGAGGTTTTGGGTATATAGATAAAGTTTGGGAAGCTTAACAGGACTTCAACACTGTCCACACAAAACCAGCACATCCAATTAGGTGAGGCCGTGTTCTTTTCAGGAGAGGTATATTGAACACGGAGGATGGAAGGGTCAGGGGGTCTTCGGGCACCTTCTGGTCTGAGTTGGGTGCAAGATAATAAAGAGGGAAAGGTCCACAACTGGGAGAGGAGGCGGGCTTATCCCCCATGTTAGTGACTATTGGTCCACAACTGGGAGAGGAGGAGGGCTTATCCCTCATGTTAGTGACTACTGGTCCACAACTGGGAGAGGAGGAGGGCTTATCCCTCATGTTAGTGACTATTGGTCCACAACTGGGAGAGGAGGAGGGCTTATCCCTCATGTTAGTGACTACTGGTCCACAAATGGGGGAGGAGGTGGGCTTATCCCTCATGTTATTGACTATTGGTCCACAAATGGAGAGGAGGAGGGCTTCTCTCTCATGCCCTGATTACTGGTTCATAAGCTAGAGAGGAGGCAGGCTCATCTCTCACATCATTAACTATTGGTCCACAGTCGGGAGAGGGGGCGGGCTTATCTCTCACGTCATTGACTATTGGTCCACAACTGGAAGAGGAGGAGGGCTTATCTCCCATGCCATTGACTACTGGTCCACAATTGGAAAGGAGGTAGGCCTATCTCTCACTGACTACTGGTCCACAACCAGGAGAGGAGGAGGGCTTATCCCTCACGTCATTGACTATTAATTGTGAACCTCAAAAAACAGAGACAGATCTTATTTAATTTAGAAAGTTTATTTTGCAAAGGCTGAGTAAACATGCCAGTGACACAGCCTCAGGAGGTCCTGAAGACATGTGTCCAAAGTGGTGAGAGCACAGTTTGGTTTCATACATTTTAGGGAGACATAAGACATCAATCAACATATGCAAGATGAACAATGGTTCAGTCTGGAAAGGCAGGACAGCTCAAAGCAGGGAGGGGACTTCCAAGTCACAGGTAGATAAGAAATAAATGGTTACATTCTTTTGAGTTGCTGATTAGCCTTTCCAAAGGAGGCAATCAAATATGCATCTATCTCAGTGAGCAGAGGGAAGACTTAGAATAGAATGGGATGCAGGTTTGCCCTCAACAGTTCCTAGCTTGACTTCTCCCTTTAGCTTAATGATTTTGGGGCCCAAAGGTATTATCCTTTCACATTTTCCCCTTTTCTTTTAAAAAATCTTTTGGAGAAAGCATTTTAGAAGAAAATGGGTCTCTGGTCTCAGGTTTTGTCCAGTCTCTCATGGCTAAGATAGTTTGTTCCTGTACAGTCAGGTCCGGAGTTATTAGAAAAGCTCATTTTTAGAGGGTTGTGAAGTCTCATGCCCAATGAAAATAAAATAGGGGGAGGAAGGGAGAAAAACAGCAAACTAAAGAACAATCTGGGAAAAATGGATATAGGTCACATTACTTTGCAGTCCATACATCAGTAGGCAGGTATGAAAGTGGCTTCTGGATGTAAATAGGTTGCTGTTATTTCCTTCTGAAGTTTAAGTTGCCTGGCTTTAGTTTGCAGGACTTTATGAAAGCACAGCTTAGTTTTCAGTGACTCCAAATCAAGAAAAATGAGGGGAAAAGAAGGAAAAAAATTGAAAACATTATTTTGAAAACTTGTAGCCAAGAAAAATTAGAATTCAGTCAAAACTTTAGAGAATAATAAAAATTTTAAAACATTAGGCAAGACTGGAATCTAATAACAGATGTACTATAGGTTTTGAAATGTCATTTTTCTTTCTCCAATTTCCCATTTTTACTAAGCACAAATCATGGTAGGACTGTTTTGCTTTATTATACTTGGCCTAATTATTTGTATTCAGTGCAGCAAGAATAATTATTTTTTACATAGCCTTTTTGTTTTGAGACAGAGTTTTCCTCTGAGTACAGCCATGGATTTGTACCTCTTCGTGATAGTCCCTGGGCCCTGAGGAGTTGAATAGCTTTAATTTCTGGCAATGTGTCTCAGAAATGTAGTTTATTTTGAATGGCATCTTTTATTAGGCCTAAACAGGGGCCTTAATTGCTGTCAGTGTTTAAAATTTAGCAGAACTTGGTGTCGTTTTCAGACCCAGGAGTCAAAGCCCTGTAACTCAATGTCACGAGTACTTTAAATGTGCATACGGAGCTACATGGATGTAATAACTTCAATTTTTAAAAAATTTAATCTCAGTTTTTTTCCTAGGCAAAGCAAAACTTAATAATATGACAACTTGATCACATAAAGTTTTTGGTTTTTATAAAAATACATCCTTAGCCAGAACAATCAGGCAAGAAAAAGAAATAAAGGTATTCAAATAGGAAAGGAGGAAGTCAAATTGTCTCTATTTGCAGACGACATGATTGTATATCTAGAAGACCCCATCGTCTCAGCCCCAAATCTCCTGAAACTGTTAAGCAACTTCAGCAAAGTCTCAGGGTACAAAATCAATGTGCAAAAATCACAAGCATTCCTATACACCAATGACAGACTTAAAGAGAGCCAAATCAAGAACGAACTGCCATTCACAATTGCCACAAAGAGAATAAAATACCTAGGAATACAACTAACAAGGAACGTAAAGGACCTCTTCAAGGAGAACTACAAACCACTGCTCAATGAAATAAGAGAGGACACAGACAGATGGAGAAACATTCCATGTTCATGGTTAGGAAGAATCAATATCGTGAAAATGGCCATACTGCCCAAAGTAATTTACAGATTCAATGCTATCCCCATCAAGCTACCAATGACTTTCTTCACAGAACTGGAAAAAACCACCTTAAACTTCATATGGAACCAAAAGAGAGCCTGCATAGACAAGTCAATTCTAAGCAAAAAGAACAAAGTGGGAGGCATCACACTACCAGACTTCAAACTATACTACAAGGCTACAGTAATCAAAACAGCATGGTACTGGTACCAAAACAGAGATATAGACCAGTGAAACAGAACAGAGGACTTGGAGGCAACACCACACATCTACAAGCATCCAATCTTTGACAAACCTGACAAAAACAAGCAACGGGGAAAGCATTCCCTGTTTAATAAATGGTGTTGGGAAAACTGGCTAGCCATGTGCAGAAAGCAGAAACTGGACCCCTTCCTGACACCTTACACTAAAATTAACTCCAGGTGGATTAAAGACTTAAACATAAGACCTAACACCATAAAAACCCTAGAAGAAAATCTAGGCAAAACCATTCAGGACATAGGTGTAGGCAAGGACTTCATGACCAAAACACCAAAAGCATTGGGAACAAAAGCCAAAATAGACAAATGGGACCTAATCAAACTCCACAGCTTCTGCACAACAAAATAAACAGTCATTAGAGTGAATCGGTAAACAACAGAATGGGAAAAAATTTTTGCAGTCTACCCATCTGACAAAGGGCTGATATCCAGAATCTACAAAGAACTAAAACAGATTTACAAGAAAAAAACAAACAAGCCCATTCAAAAGTGGGCAGAGGATATGAACAAACACTTTACAAAAGAAGACATACATGAGGCCAACAAACATATGAAAAAATGCTCATCATCACTGGTCATTAGAGAAATGCAAATCAAAACTACATTGAGATACCATCTCATGCCAGTTAGAATGGTGATCATTAGAAAATCTGGAGACAACAGATGCTGGGGAGGATGTGGAGAAATAGGAACACTTTTACACTGTTGGTGGGGGTGTAAATTAGTTCAACCACTGTGGAAGACAGTGTGGCGATTCCTCAAGGACCTACAAATAGAAATTCCATTTCAACCAGCAATCCCATTACTGGGTATATAACCAAAGGATTATAAATCTTTCTACTATAAGGACACATGCACACGAATGTTCATTGCGGAACAGTTTACAATAGCAAAGACCTGGAACCAACCCAAATGCCCATCGATGATAGACTGGACAGGGAAAATGTGGCACCTATACACCATGGAATATTATGCAGCCATCAAAAACGATGAGTTCGTGTCCTTTGTAGGGACATGGATGAACCTGGAAACCATCATTCTCAGCAAACTGACAGAAGAGCAGAAGATCAAACACCACATGTTCTCACTCATAGGTGGGTGTTGAACAATGAGAACACATGGACACAGGGAGGGGAGCATCACACACTGGGGTCTGTTGGGGGGAAATATGGGAGGGACAGCGGGTGTGGGAAGTTGGGGAGAGATAGCATGGGGAGAAATGCCAGATATAGGTGATGGGGAGGAAGGCAGCAAATCACACTGCCATGTGTGTACCTATGCAACAATCTTGCATGTTCTTCACATGTACCCCAAAACCTAAAATGCAATTTTTTAAAAAATTTTAAAAAATACATCCTTATTGTGATTTACATGGACCATTCATGACATGCTTGGACTTTCGGGTTTGATCTGAATAACCCTCTTTTTTAACCAGTAGTCATTTTACTATAGGACTAAATTGACCATACGGGACTCTATCTCATATAAAATTATTTCTCTTTAAGCCTTCTTACCAAATAAAAACCTTTTTATTTTTATAACTTTCTTTACATCTCTTGTTTTTTGGTTTCTTTTACCTTGTTTTATACATGATTTTTAAATAAGCTTTGAATGAGACAAAGATTGCTCACCTTTTTTTAAAAAGACACGCTTTTTTTTAGAAAGATTGTTTTCCTATAAATATATTTTTATTGGAAAATACACAAATAATGAAATATCTACTATTTAATTTCACTTTAGATGAATTTGCCTACAATTATTTATCCCATTACATTTACCTAATTATTTTAATTGTTCACCTCAATTATCTATGAAAACTACAACAGTCATCATTTAAAATTATAGAACTGCCACTGCAAAATTATCACTAACACAGTGGAAAAGATTTGACCTGACTCCATCTTGCCTTAAACCTCCAAGCTGTCCTTTTTCATTCCTGGGTGTAGGTCAAACTAACTTAGGAGGAACTTAGTTTATCATTTAGCTTTGAAACAAAGATGGTAACAAACCCTACTGGCTATGGACTAAACCACCTAAAACCACAAGATTAGAAGTTATGGTAATCTTATTAAATTCAAGATGTAGCTTTTTATTAAATCAATATCAATGACTTATTAAAAATTACACAAGCAAAAATCATTGTTTTGGGCTTGACTTATAGTTCTGTAACCTCTATGCCAAATTTTGACACCTTATAGTATTTGGCAGGAAGAAGTATGAAATTGCTTAATAAATGCAAATAAAAATGTATGCTGGCAGTTCTCAAGACATTGCTAATATTACTTTACCAATAATTTTAGAGCTAGCTTATTTGTTAAAGATTTTACCTAAGTTACATAAACTTCAAAAAGCATTTGATTAGTATTTTCTTTTTTCCTGACATAGTATTTGATTCAAGTGCTTTTTTTTTCTTAAGCCAATTAAGCAGAGCTCTTTTATATATTTTCAGTAGTGAAATGTTGTGTATACAACAAATGAGTTGTCATATTAGGCATACCAATAGATGTACATCTTGTAGGTTCCTAAGACTTCCTTTTTCTCCCCAGCTTAGACTTGTAAACTCTTGATAACCTGTTTTATTGCTCTGGCTATTGTCAACTAAATAGCCCTAAATCTGCATATTGAAGCAAATGACTCTTAGATGAAAAATCAGATAGAAAACTTTACATCTCAAGGTAGAGAGAGAAAAAGTCTGGTGGTGCTAGGGGGAGACTGAACATGCACGCCAAATCAAACATAAAATTTATAGAAATCTATCATAGGATTGTATAAGGAGACAACTTTTGTTTAAAGACTACCTATATTCTTAACTGGATCTCTGAACTTTGGACAGAGCCCACACTGAATCCTGGGTCTCCACATGGGAGAATTATTATGAGACTAGACTATGTGATGCTTTTACAGGGCACTTAAAGAATTTTTTTTTAATGAAGACTGATATGGTTTGGCTATGTCCTCACCCAAATCTCATCTTGAATTGCTACCCCCACAATTCCCACATGTTGTGGGAGGAACCTGGTGGGAGGTAATTAAATCTTGGGGTGGGTCTTTCCCATGCTGTTCTTATGATGGTGAATAAATCTCATGAGATTTGAGGGTTTTAAAAATGAGAGTTTCCCTGCACAAACTCTCCCTCTTTGATGCCATCCATGTAACACATGATTTGCCTCTCCTGGCCTCCCACCATGATTGTGAGGCCTCCCCAGCCATGGGGAGCCAAAAGTCCATTAAACCTCTTTCATTTGTAAATTGCGCAGTCTTGGGTATGTCTTCATCAGCAGTGTGAAAATGGACTAACACAGTAAATTGGTACCAGTAGAGTGGTGCACTTATGAAAAGATACTTGAAAATGTGGAAGTGATTTTGGAACTGGGTAAAAGGCAGGGGTTGGAACAGTTTTGAGGGCAAGACAGGAAAACATGGGAAAGTTTGGAACTTCCTAGACACTTGCTGAATGGCTTTGCCCAAAATGCCGATAGTAATATGGACAATAAAGTTCAGACTGAGGTGGTCTCAGATGAAAATGAGGAGCTTGTTGGGAAATGGAGCAAAAGTGACTCTTGTTATGTTTTAGCAAAGAGACTGGTGGCATTTGCCCCTGCCCTAGAGATGTGTGGAACTTTGAACTACAGAGAGATGATTTAGGGTATCTGGCAGAAGAAATTTCTAACCAGCAAAGCATTAATGATGTGACTTGGGTGCTGCTAAAGGCATTCATTTTGGTAAGGGAAGGAGAGCAAAAAAGCTTGGAAAATGTGCAACCTAACAATGTGATAGAAAATAAAATCCCATTTTCTGAGGAAAAAATTCAAGCCAGCAGCAGAAATATGCATAAGTAACAAGAAGCCAAATGTTAATCCCCAAGACAATGGGGAAAATGTCTCCAGGGTGTGTCAGAGGTCTTCACAGCAGCCACTCCCATCACAGGCCCAGAGGCCTAGGAGGAAAAAGTGGTTTCATGGGCAAGGTCCAGGGTCGCCATGCTGTGTACAGCCTAGGGACTTGGTGCCCTGCATCTCAGCCACTCCAGCTATGGCTGAGAGGGGCCAAAATAGAGCTCAGGCCAAAGCTTCAGAGGGTGCAAGCCCCAAACCTTGGCAACTTCCATATGGCATTGGGCCTGCAAGTGCACAGAAGTCAAGAATTGAAGTTTGGGAACCTCCACCTACATTTCAGATGTATGGAAATGCCTGGATGGCCAGGCAGAAGTTTACTGCAGGGACAGAGCCCTCATGGAGAACCTCTGCTAGAGCAATACAGAAGGGAAATGTGGGGTCTGAGACCCCACACAGAGTTCCTACTTGGGCACCACCTAGTAGACCTATGATAAAAGGGCCACCATCCTCCAGACCCCAGAATGGTAGATACACTGACAGCTTGCACCATGCACCTGGAAAAGCCACAGACACTTAATGCCAGCCCATGAGCACAGCCAGGAGGGAGGCTGTACCCTGCAATGCCACAGAGGTGGAGTTGCCCAAGAACATGGGAACTCACCTCTTGCACCAGCATGATCTGGATGTGAGACACAGAGTGAAAGGAGATGATTTTGGAGTTTCAAGATTTGACTGTCCTGCTGGATTTCAGATTTGCACAAGGCCTGTGGCCCCTTTGTTTTGGCTAATTTCTCCCATTTGAAATGACTGCATTTACCCAATGCCTGCACCCCATTGTATCCAGGGAGTAACTAACTTGATTTCAATTTTACAGACTCATAGGTGGAAGGGACTTGCCTTATCTCAGATGAGTGGACTTTTTGGACTGTGGACTTTCAAGTTAATGCTAAATGAATTAAGATTCTGGGAAACTGTTGGGAAGGCATGATTGGTTTTGAAATGTGAGGACATGAGATTTGGGAGGGGCTGTGTCCCCACCCAAATCTCATCTTGAATTTCCATTTGTTGTGGGAGGGACCCAGTGGAAGGTACCTGAATCATGAGGGCAAGTCTTTCCCATGCTAGTCTCATGATAATGAATAAGTCTCACAAGACCTGACGGTTTTATGGAGTTCTCCACACAAGTGATCATTCTCTTTGCCTGCTGCCATCCATGTAAGACATGACTTGCTCCTACTTGCCTTCTGCCATGATTGTGAGGCCCCCCCATCTACATGGAACTGTAAGTCCACTAAACTTCTTTTGTAAATTGTTTCAGAGGGTGCAAACCCCAAGCCTTGGTAACTTCCACATGCTGTTGAGCCTGTGAGTGCACAGAAGTCCAGAATTGAAGTTTAGGAAACTCTGCCTAGGTTTCTGAGGATGTATGGAAATGACTGGATGTCCAGGAAAAAGTTTGCTGCAGGGGAGAAGCCCTCATGGAGAACCTCTGCTAGGGCAGCATGAAGGAAAATGTGGGGTGGGAGTCCCCACACTGAGTACCCACTGGGGTGCTGCCTAGTGCAGTTGTGAGAAGATGGCCACTGACCTCTAGACCGCAGAATGGTAGATCCACTAATAGTTTGTGCTGTGCACCTGGGAAAGTCACACTCAATACCAGCCTGTGAAAGCAGCTAGGAGGAAGACTGTGCCCCCCAAAACCACAGGGTGGAGCTGCCAAGACCATGGGAACCCACCTTTTGCATCAGTATGACCTGGATGTGAAACATGGAGTCAAAGGAGTTCATTTTGGAGCATTAACATTTGACTGCCTGGCTGGATTTCAGACTTGGATGGGGCTTGTAGCCTCTGTGTTTTGGCCAGTTTCTCACATTTGAAATGGCTGTATTTATCCAATGCATGTACCCCCACTGTATCTAGGGAGTAAGTAACTTGCTTTTGATTTTACAGGCTCATAGGCAGAAGGGACTTGCTTTGTCTCTGATGAGACTTTGGGCTGTGGACTTTTGAGTTAATGCTCAAATGAATTAAGACTTTGGGAGACTGTTGGGAAGGCACGATTGGTTTTGAAATGTGAGGACATGAGAGTTGGGAGGGGCAAGGTGTGGAATGATAAGGTTTGGCTCTGTGTCCCCATCAAAATCTCATCTTGAATTGTAACACCCACAATTCCCACATGAAATTGGAGGAACCCAGTAGGAGGTAATTGAATCACAGAGTGTCTTTCTTGTGCTGTTTTCATGGTAGTGAATAAGTCACAGATCTGATGGTTTTAAAAATGGGAGTTTCCCTGCCCAAGCTCTCTCTCTTTGCCTGCTGCCATCCATGTAAGATGTGACTTGCTTCTCCTTGCCTTCCACAATGATCATTAGGGCTCCCCAGTGATGTGAAACTGTAAGTCCATTAAGCATCTTTCTTTTGTCAATTGCCCAGTCTCAGGTATGTCTTTACCAGCAGTGTGAAAATGGACTAATACAAAGACATTTCTAAGTGTCTAAACTACACTCTTCCTTAAAAACCAAAGGTAGGCCAGGCGCGGTGGCTCAAGCCTGTAATCCCAGCACTTTGGGAGGCCGAGGCGGGTGGATCACGAGGTCAAGAGATCGAGACCATCCTGGTCAACACGGTGAAACCCCGTCTCTACTAAAAATACAAAAAATTAGCTGGGCATGGTGGCGCGTGCCTGTAATCCCAGCTACTCAGGAGGCTGAGGCAGGAGAATTGCCTGAACCCAGGAGGCGGAGGTTGCGGTGAGCCGAGATCGTGCCATTGCACTCCAGCCTGGGTAACAAGAGCGAAACTCTGTCTCAAAAAAAAAAAAAAAAAAAAAAACCCAAAGGTAGTCTCTGTTGCAATAACTATTTTAATGAAAAATTAGGTACACAATACAAAACTAAGTAGTTTAAGAGCTGAGACAAACATGTCTGTTTACATTCTTGGGGTTCCATAAAGAAAAACAGAGGTTTCTCCCCCAAAGGGAGTCTAGTACCTTCTCCATTTTCTTTAAGGAACTGCCGGCTATTATAAACTATTTTAGATCCCCCATGGAGCAGAGGGTGCAAGAGAAAGAAGAGACAGCAGAAACAAATGAAGAAAATATAATTCAATCAACTGAAAAGAAAAAACCTTTCCTAAAAAAAAAAAAAAAAAAAAAAAAAAGACAAGGTCCCAGGAGAGGAAAAAAACAGAAACAAACACATTAAGGCCTTTTACACACACATACACATGTTCACACACACATCTTTGATGTTAGCTTTAATTTAGCTTTCGACTATTGAGCTCCTTTTTTTTTTTTTTCCACAACTCAAATGCCTTGGGGGAACTGAGCTCCTTTTAAAACAATGTTTTTAAATCTCATTACCATATTTCAGCTAGGACAAATTTCTACTATTTTCAGAAGTATCAGACCTCAAAGGACTTGATTTAGGAAACAAACCCAGCTTTCATGCTGGAATAAATAGAAGGCAAAACCTTGGGTATTGAACGGCAGCATGGGGTAACAGCCAGTGCTTTCAGTTTGGTCTGGCTGGCAAGAGGGTGGCCTTGTTATGTAAATAAAGCCCCTTAAGTAGTGAAGATCAAAAATCTTACTTATTTTTTATTTTTTGGTGGGAATTTAGCCACTTCAGAGGCCTTGTTCCCCATAATTTGAAACTTTCCTTCGAATTTAATCAAGTCAGATAGAGTTGGTCAAACCCAATGGGGAAAAGACTGAAACAACAACAAAAGTAGAAACAACAACAACAAAAAAACAGCAAAGCAAAACAAGCTGCTGCACAACTTACAGCGTAACTGAGTGCTCCAATGGGAAGGAGATATCAAGACCAGTTGGATGTTAATTTTAACTTTAGCCAGGACAAACCCCAATTCAGTCACTTACGTAGGGATGGGTCTCAGGCTGACAACTGCTCTCCACCATCCCAGAAGCAGGAAAAAAAACCCTCATCTTCCCTGTTGAAAGTGAGCTCAAATTCCATAAAGGAGTTACCTGCCTTCCATAGTCATGGAAGCATAAAAAACTTGCCTGCCTTGTGCTGGAAGCAAGTACAACTCCCCACACCACTGCCACAAAGAAAAGGCAGTTGAACAGCACGATAAACATTAAATCTCAACCAAATTTTGGCAGATAGGGATTCTCTGGAGGGGGGTGCTTCCAAGCATCACTAAATTGTCCTATTGGTTTAAGTCATAAAGGTAGCTCAAGCTGGTACCAAGCACCAAAAGGAGATTTTTTCAAAGGTCAGTGGCACCTCCACTCAGAATCCCTTCTGGATTACCAAAAGGTGATCCAAGGCAGGTCTCAGTTAAGTTAGAAAGTTCATTTTGCCATAGTTGAGGACACACGCCCGTGACATGGCTCTGGAGGTCCTGATGACATGTGCCCAGTTGGTGATCAGGGCACAGTTTGGTTTTCTTCATTTTAGGGAAATATGAGACATCAATCAACATAGGTAAGATGAACATTGACTCAGTCTGCCCCTGAGATGGGTCCTTCCCCAGCAAGGGCTACTTCAGGTTACCATCCACACAGAGACTCTGGGGGCCAGCACTGACTTCAGAGGTGGCTTCCACCATTCAACGTCCTCTGATGGTGACCTCTGCTGTGATTACTGGCCTGGAGCCCCTGAAGAGCTGACATCCCATAGACACCATGTGTGAGGCACTGTGTGAAGGTTGGGCCCCACAGCATGGCCCCCACACAATTCACTCTTGAGAGTGAAAGGGGTGTTGTTAGCAATTGTTCCAGGACAGCAGGTACCACCAGGTCTACCCAGGGAAAGCAGGACACAGAGGTACCCCTGGCACATCCAGCTCAGCACAGCAGGAGGCTGGCAGACACAGCTAAGGCAGAGGCCACTGGAAGCCAAGAAAAGTGGGGAATCACAGGCAACAGGCAGGGGAAGCACTGCAGTGAGATCCTGGGCTGTGGAGTAAAATGGCTCCAGGCTCCAAACTCTGTGTCCCTGACCATCCCTGCCGCTCCAGACCCTCAACCACTCATCTGTACAACGGGACGGCACTAGTGACTCAGTCAGGCATCAGGAAGACTAGATGAGTAACTGCCGCCAGGTCGTGGACAGCACGGGCCACACTAAGTGAGTCCTGCCTCCTGTCATCTTGGGTCCTCTCTTCCTCCTTTGCTGCTTTCTTTGACACTGGCTATTTCCCAATGTAGCATTTTTATTTCTTTAATGATTTTTTCACTCTATTTTTTGAATTATTTCTTTAGTGGTTGTTCTAGGGGTCGCCATTTACATTTTATCAGAATCCACTTTGGATTGGCACCAGTTCCATGGAGAGACAGAAATGCAGCTCCTGTGCAGCTCTGTCCCCTTTCCCCTTCTGTGGTATTACTGTTACACACACCACATCTCTACAGGTTAAAACCCAGCAGCATGTTGTCATTATTATGCAATGTGATGCTCTTTAAAGAAATGGCGAGATAAAGGAGGACAAGTACATATTTATAGCTTCTGCTGCATTAACTTTTTTATTGTTTCTGGTTATCGGTTCCGTGAATTTGAGTTACTACCTGGACTCACTTCCTAGCCAGATAATTTTTCTTCCACCCATCTCCTTTGCGGTATTATTGACAAATGCATTATATGTCTATATGTGATAGGCCAAATAATACGTTATACCCATACTGTTATATACAATTGCTTTTTAAATCAATTAAGAAAGAAGAAATATGCATTTATACTGTTTTAAACAATGCTACAAGTACCTCGGCTAGTGTTTTTTTTAATGTGGATTTGAGTAACACCATCTGGGGTCATTTGCTTTCAGCCTGAAAGACTTCTTTCCATATTTCTCATGAGGTGGGCCAGCCAGCAACAAATTCTCTTGGCTTTTGTGTGTAGTATCTGGGATCATCTTTAAATTGCTTATTTATTTATTTATTTTTGAGACAGAGTATCACTCTGTTGCCCAGGCTGGAGTGCACTGGCCCAAATCTCAGCTCGCTGCAACCTCTACCACTGGGTTCAAGCAATTCTCCTGCCTCAGCCTCTCAAGTGGCTGGGATTACAGGCACACACCACCACGCCAGGCTAGTTTCTGTATTTTTAGTAGACAGGGTTTCGCCATGTTGGCCAGGCTAGTCTTCAACTCCTGACCTGAGGTGATCCACCCACCTCGGCCTCCCAAACTGCTGGGATTACAGGCATGAGCCACCATGCCCAGCTGCTTACATTTTTGAAAGCTAGTTTGGTTGATATAGGATTCTTGGTTAGTTTTTTTGGTGGTGGTTGTTCTTTGAGCACTCTGAATATATTATCCCTCTTCCTTCTGGCCTCCATTGTTTCTGATGAGAAGTCAGCTGTTGATCTTACTTGTGTTTCTTTGCAAGTGATAAATCATTTTTCTCTGTTTTCTAGATTTTTCCCTTTGGCTTCTAGCCATTTTACTATGATGGGTCTTTTTGTGGATCTCTTTGGTTAACCTACTTAGATTTCATTGAGCCTCTTAGATTGTAGGTTGATATTTTTCAATAAATTGGGGGATTTTTCAGCCATTATTTCTTTAAACATTTTTTCTGCTCCTTTCCGTCCCTCCTCTCTTCTGGTTCTCCAAGTGTATGTTGGTGCAGTTCATGTGGTATCATACATTTCTCTTAAGACTCACTTCATTTTTCTTTACTCCTTTTACTCTCTGTTCTTCAGATTGCCTAGTTTCCATCACTCTCTCCTCAGGTTCACTAATTCTTTCTTCTGCCAGTTCAAATCTACTACTGAGCTTGCCTAGTGAATTTTTTTCTTTTGAGATGGAGTTTCACTCTTGCTACCCAGGCTGGAGTGCAATGGCGCGATCTCGACTCACCGCAACCTCCGTCTCCTGGGTTCAGGCAATTCTCCTGCCTCAGCCTCCTGAGTAGCTGGGATTACAGGCACGCGCCACCATGCCCAGCTAATGTTTTTTGTATTTTTAGTAGAGACACAGTTTCACCATGTTGACCAGGATGGTATCGATCTCTTGACCTCATGATCCACCCACCTCGGCCTCCCAAAGTGCTGGGATTACAGGCTTGAGCCACCACGCCCGTCCTGCCTAGTGAATTTTTCATTTCAGTCATTGTACTTTTCAACTCCACAATTTTCATCTGATTCTTTGTGAGACAGGGTCTTGCTCTGTCACCCAGGCTGAAGTGCAGTGGCACAATCACAGCTCACTGCAGCTTTGACCTCCCAGGCTCAGGCAATCCAACACCTCAGCCTCCTGAGTAGCTAGGACTATAGGTGTGTGCCACCACACCTGGTTGCAAAAAAAATTATAAAGACAAGTTCGCACTATGTTACCCAGGCTGGTCTCAAACTCCTGGGCTCAGATGATCTCCCTCCCTCGGCCTCCCAAAGCGCTGGGATTACAGTTGTGAGTCACTGCGCCCAGCCGTTTTTTTTTTAATACAAAATATACAATTTCTACCTTCTTAATCTCTATTTGAGACAATAATGGCTCATTCCTTTAGTTTTGCCCCCTTTAGTTGTTTAGTCATGATATCCTTTAGTTCTTAAAATGTATTTATAACAGCCACTTCGAAGTCTTTTTCTTTTAAATCCAGCATCTTACTCTACATAGGCAGTTTCTATTACCTGCCTTCTTCCCCAGTGTATATGCAATACTTCCCTGTTTCTTTGCATGCCTCATAATTATCTGTTGAAGAGTGGACATTCTTAGCTAACATATTGTAGCAATTCTGGTACTAGCCAACCCGATCTCAGACTATTTTCCTGCTTTCTTTGCTTAGTGACCAGCTAGACTATTTTAATGGCTCCTATTCCCCACCCCACACCCCAGGCCTCTGCCTGCCTCTCAGGATTTCCCCTCAAGCACAGCCTCAGTTATGCCTTCAGTCACCCTGGCTAACAGTGGTCTCAAAGTGTTGCAAAGTTCTTTGTTGTCTTCCCTGACCACACCCAGATGTTAGGCTTCATTAATTATCAGCTGATTGCTCTACTGCTTTGAATAGTGCTCTGGACATAAATTGCTTCACAGGTTAATCCAATCAAATTTGGACTCCTTTGAAGGGATAGTTCCTGAAGTTAGTATTTGAGTACTTGTACGGCCCCTAGCCAGACTATATTTCTGGCATATATCTCCAATAAATCGATTGATCTACCACATTGCCTTTCTCCACAACTTCCAGTGTTGCTGAGGGAACCCTTAGGCTTGAACTTCACACTGTTACAAATGAAGCAAGTACAAATGAAGTCAGTTACTGTGAGAGGAATTGAGAGCTCTCTGTTCTACAACCTGTGTCTCCAGTGGCTCTGGTATTTGGGGTGGGGACAAGTGTTGTATCTCCCCCTAACTTTGGGAACTGAGTGTTTGGTGGTGGGGGGATCAGTAACCCCAGGTTTCCCGGGCTCGCCTCTCAGCATAGAATCCCTATTCTACACGTAAGGCCCACTAAGTGTTGTTGCCTGCTTCCATCCCTCACACCCTGAGCTTGCCTCCTAAGTCTGCCCTCTGTCCAGCACTGCCATGAGGCAGTTCTCCAACACTGACTCTGTAGAAGCCTCTGGGCAGGAATTAGGAATTGCCAACTCCTCTGGTGAGGTCACTGCCACATCCTCGAGGCCTACAGAACTGCCTGGACCAGAAGCAGGCTGGAACCCCTGCTCTCTCCTTACAGGGACGAGCGGGGGCTCAGACATAATTGCTGGCAAGGGCATGGAGGCACAAGGTCTGGGCCAACTTTCACTGCTAGATGAGTCCTATACTCGCTCACTCATCCTCTACAACCATGCTACCCAGACCCCCTTGTAGCTAGTTGTACTCACATGACTGGGACCTGGCTGAATGGACAGGAGCAGAAGTGGTGTGTGCATACCAAGGAAGTGGTGTGCTTTCTGGAGGCAGACACAGTGGTGGGGATCAGAGCAGCTGTCTTACAACACCTTCAACCCTGCGGCTCCCATCATGGATACACATGGCATGTCTTGGTATAAAAGAATACCTGAGGCTGGGCAATCTATAAAGAAAGAGGTTTATTTGGCTCACAGTTCTGCAGGCTGTAGAAGCATGGTGCCAGCATTTGCTTCTGGTGAGGGCTTCAGGGAGCTTCCACTCATGATGGAAGGCAAAGGGAGCAGCATAACATTGTAAGAGGAGGAGGAAGAAGGGAGGGAGGTACCAGGCTCTTTTTAACAAACAGTTCACATAGAAACTAATCAAGTGAGAACTCACTTGTTACCACAAAGATGTGACCAAGCTATTCATAAAGGAAGGATCCACCCCAGTAACAGAAACATCTCCCACCAGGCCCCACCTTCAACACTGGGGATCAAATTTCCATACAAGATTAGAAAGGACAAATGTTCAAACTAGATCATGGCAGGAGCCTGGCTCTGCCAGACAGTCGAGCTGATTCACCGGCCCTGATTTCCCTTCTTGGCTAGTATGTGGGCAAGAACTAGGCTGCTATCTTGTGTACACAACTCCAGGGTCCCTCTGTTACTGGCACTGGTTAGGGTAGGGTGGGACTCCCCCAGGATCCAGGCCCTGGCCATGAAGTGCTCTGTATTTATTGCCTCTGTCTGGGTCAAGCTGGGCGGTGTGGGTTTGCTTCCACTTTTAGACCAGGTGAACCTTAATGACAGAGGCATGCTTTACTCATGCCAAGTCCTCCAGGGGCCTGGCCCATGAATGGCACTGGGGAGTGGGGGGCAATGGCAGAACTGCCTAGACCAGAAGCAGGCTGGAGCCTCTGCTCTCCCCTGACTGCCTGTCTCAATGTGGACTGCTATAATGAAATACCACAGGCTAGGTGGCTTAAACAACAGAAACTAATTTCTTACAGGTCTGGGGGCTGGAGGTCCAGTATCAAAGGCACTGGCAGTCTGGTGTCTGCTAAAGGCTCTCTCTGATTTGCAGATGGTAGTTTTCTATTTTTTTTTTAAAGTGATAAGGTCTTATCATGTTGCTTAGGCTGGTCTCAAACTCTTGGCTCAAGCAATCCTAATGCCTTGGCCTCCCAAAGTGCTGGGATTACAGGCATGAGCTACCAAGCCCGGCTTGAAGATGGCTGTTTTCTTGTGTTCTCACACAGCAGAAAGTGAGCTCGTTCTAGTTCCTTCCTTTCTTATAAGGACTTAATCTCATTGGGGGGGATTCCCCTCATGACCTCAGCTGAGCGTAATCACCTTCCAAAGGCCCCACCTCCAACACCCTGTTGGGGGTCAAGGTTTCAACACATAAACTTTGGGGGGGACACAAACATGCAGTCCTGAACACCATGGTCATGGAGAGAGCAGCCACACTGGTGGGGACAGAGGGGTCTTACCCACACTGCCCTGTGGCAGAAGTTCTCCAACATTATGTCTCTGTAGAAGCCTCTGGGCAGGACTTAGGACTTGCCAACTCCTCTGGTGAGGTCACTACCACATCCTCAAGGAGCAGTTTCCTGAAACAACAGAACTTTGCTGCTTTGTGGAGGAGCGTCAGAATGTCCACGCTGTGGGGGTGTAGCCACTTCCCTCTGCCAGTGAGAATGCGGGAGAAAGAACAGGATTCCTAGTACATTTCTTCTCTACAGAACTGACAGCCCATCAAGATGCAATGAAACAGAGGCTGGCCAGGTGCCAAGTCCTGGCTCCAGCCTGGCAGCTCCTCCCACCAAGCCTCATGGCCTAGAGGACAGGTCTTCCTTGCACACACATGTGAAATAGGAAGCCCAAGATCTCGAGAGAGGAAATGGGCCCAGGGACATACCTTGGCTCGGGGTGACTTGGGATCAGTGCAGGAAGCCTGACCCAAGAGCAGACCAGGTTCTGACACTGGGCAACACACTCCATGGTCTGGACCTCAGTTCCTTTGGCTGCTAGGGAGGCCCAACGATCCTGGCCTGTGTGGGACGGGACCACCCGCAGACACAGAGGGCCTTCGAGCACCTGGTCTCTCGCTTCCCAGCCAGCCTGGGTGTGGAGAAGGCTGTGCTATCAGGCTTTCCAAGAGAGGGCCCAGCCATGGCCACTGGGCCTTCCAGGATCTACCCGCTGGGTGTAAGGCCGCAGCAGGGAGGCCATCATGCTGCCTTTGAGACCAGGACCCAGCAGGGGCCACGCAGATTCAGAGGCTCACGACCACCACAGAACTGAAATGAGGTTCAAGGCCTCACACATGACTGGGTCCTAAAACGGTTGGCAAAGGAGTGTTTTCACCTCTGTTCACACCGGAGGGCACTGCTCAAGGTCACGCAGCTGGTGAATGGCAGGGAACGAGCAGTGGAGAACATGAGGCTGGTCACCAGGAGCAGGTCCCTGCTGGACTCAACAGGCAGCCCTGGGTCTGGCTCTGCCCTCAGCAATTTCACACCTGCCCTCCCTGCCCCGTCTCATCTCTAAACAGGAAGGACCCCACCTCATTTCATGTCATCATCACTGCCCTGAAAGGGAAACAAATGTGCAAGGTCTGAGGGTCCATGTGTGGAAGTGGAGGCTGGAGCTCAGTCCACACGTGGTACACACGGGCAAAGGAGCAAGCATGTGGGGCTGGGAGCTGGGGCTCGGCTGGGAGCCACTGGGCCTGTCACTTGGCACCGAGATCTTTAAAAACTGCTTGCTTTTATAACTTCACACAGGCGTTCAAAGCAAGAAACACACACTTCCAGGACACAGGCAGGGCTCTGTCAGCAAGGACTTTTGCCCATGTCTGCAGACATGAAAATACGAAAAACCGCAGCGAGCCCAGTCCTCTTCCTCATGAGAACAAAGGTGTCAGTGGAATCAGCTGCAGTCGCTGGACCGCAAACTACATGCTGACTTTGCCAAATGATACGAATTCAAGAAGGGAAGCGAATTCAAGGGCAAAGCACTGAAAATAATGTAGCAGGAAAAACCTATTTAGGCCAAGTGCTGTGGCTCACGTCTGTAATCTTAGCACTTTGGGAGGCCGAGGCAGGAGGATCACTTGAGGCCAAGAGTTCAAGACCAGAATGGGCAACATAGTGAGACCGTCTCTACAAAAACATAAAAAGGCAGGCATGCTGGTGCACGCCCCTAGTCCCAGCTACTCAGGAGGCTGGGGCAGGAGGAACACTCAAGCCAGGGAGCTCAAGGCTGCCATGAGCTATGATCACACCACTTCACTCCAGCCTGGTCGACACAGTGAGACCCTGCCTCAAAAAAAAAAAAAAAAAAAAAAAAGAATACACTTATTTCATGGTCTCTCAAAGACAAGGCTTATCCCTGTGGACACAGGGCATTCTGGAATCTCTGCTGCAGGCAGTGAGTGTTGCCCCTGAAATGGAGATTCTGCAAAGCACCTACAGACATGGAGAAAATAACCACATCCTCTCACAACCGCCTCTGTGAAACTACCAGGACAGACAAGTCCTCCCCAAAAGTATTACTAACGTGGTTAACAGCTGGGGATACCAGCACAAATACTGCTGGGAATCTAAGCAGCCAGTTGCATGGTTTTCAATGACTTGTGTGCAACCCTAAGACTAATCTCTGAATGTCTGATGAAGACGGATTCATGTAAAGGCCATAAGTGAAATTCTGGGCAATATGGTACATCGGACTCTGCGCCAAAATGCCAAAATAGCACGCAGGGTCCGTGTCCTCTATCTGGGTGATGAGCAGGGCCTGCTCAGCCGCTCCTACTTTCTTCCCGGGAGGGAACTCCACCAAGTCAACTCTCCGTGGGGCCCCCCACATCTTGGGGCCAGATCTGTGCGTAACCGAGGATCGTTCCAGAGTCATTCTGCTGCCTGAGGCCATGACTGAAATGAGACATGCGGCCTGTTCAGCCACCAGCAGGCCAAGAATTGAGTCCCAGCTCTTGGCCATCTGCCCTCAGACACAGCGCTCGGGGTCCACCCAGCAAAGGCATGGCCGCCAGCCCAGCGGATAGAGCCTTCTGAGATGCAGGAGGTGGGCCTTGGGACATACACAACTTGTCCAGGGGTGGCGGGCAGGGGCTATGGCCTCCTGGAGGGCAACTTCTCTCCAAGTGGACAGACATCTCCACCCTCCGATACTACAATGGTCAGCCGGCAAACAGGAAGCCAGACCGGCCCAGCCTGGCCCCTTCCCGCCAGGGTGAGGCTCTGGCCTGTTCTAGGCTAGGGTGGACCCGTCCAAAACATTTTCTCACTTCCGGATGACATGGCAAGTATAAAATAAAACCTGTATTGACAGGAACCTCGGGCCCGGACCGTCCTGAGCACCTGAGCCACACCCATGGGCCGCCCGCTCCTGGAAGGGCTCTTAAGTGTCTGCACACGCCCTTCTGCCTCGGATGGAGTTGGGGCACAGGACCGTGCCACTCCAGTGTGCATGGCGAAACAGGGCCAGTGGCCAGGGCCAGGCAGACAAGCCATCAGTTGTTACCTGCTGTGGATGAGCAGGGCAAGGGAGAGCAAGCCATGGCCCCACAGCCGCCAGGGCCCTCCTGGAGGGCTTCGACCTTGACCACAGCCCTGAGGGTGCCATGCTGCCTTCTCACCTGCTGCTGGCTCTGGAACACAGCGCGCAGCGCCCGCAGCTGCCCCACTTCCTGTGCGCTGAAGCACGACTGCCGCTCCGCAAAGCACAGGACTGCGTCAAAGGCCACGGCTGCCTGCTCCCAGGCGGCCTCCTCACCCTCACCGGCGTCTCCTCCACCATCCTGGTTGGTTTTTGGAGTCTTTTCTGAACTCCACACTGCCTCTGCTGGCGATGTGGGAGCAGGCAGCCGTTCCCCTTCTGCCTCCCTCCCCACTACACCCCAGCCGGTAGCCTGGCGCTGGTGAAGCTGTCCGGGGCAGGAGGAGCCCTCCTTCACCAGCTCCAGGATGTGCGCAAAGGACTTGTTGTGGGGCTTCGCCTGGAAGCAATCTGCCTCCACCTCCTCCTCAGATGAGGAGCCTTCGGCAAACACAACCGATGGCCACAGCTTCCTCCAGGCCCGCCGGAAGACGTGGCCGGGCACCGCGTTCCAGGCACAGGCTACGCTGAAGATGGCGTCGTTCACGGTGTAGCGGGCGTGCGGGCCCTGCAGGGAGGTCGGAGGGTTAATGAAGTTCCTCATGAAGTCTCTCCGGATGCCCTGCTCCATGGGCTGCACTAGTGAGGCCACACTGGCAGGCAGAAAGATGGTGAAAATGTTACTGGACACCAGCTCGGCCTCCTGCGGGTGAGCCCGGGAGCTGTCCAGCAAGAGAATGGCCTTGCTGTCTTCCGGCAAACCTATGCTTCGGAAGTGCTCTCTCACCGACGGCACGAAGATATGATGGAACCAATCGGAAAAAATCTCCTTGTCCACCCAAGCATTTCCCTGGGCCTTATAGGCGGCGGGCAGGTGCTGGATGCCTTTGAAGGCCCTGGGGCTGCTGCACTTCCCGATGGCCAAGGGCTTGAGCCGGTGGGAGCCTGTGGCATTGGCACACATCAGCACGGTCAGCCGGTCCTTGCTCTGCTTGAGGCCGGGCCTGGCCCCGCCTTCCGGAGTGGGATTCGGCAGGCACCGCCAGAAAAGGCCGGTCTCGTCAGCATTGTAAACCTGCTCGGGGGACAGCCCGTGCTCCGCAGCCAAGCTCCTGAAAAACCCACAGAACTGCTCCGCTGCCTGGTGGTCGGCTGCCTGCTTTTCGCTGGACGCATCTAGCTTTTTAATGCCGTGTCTGGCCTTAAAACGCCAAAGCCACCCTCCAGAGAAGACGCAGGGCTCGGTGAGCTGCATCTGCTCGTAGAAGTCCTTGGCCTTCTCGATGAGCATGGGGCCTGACACGGGAACGCCCTCGGATCGCTTCCCCAGGAACCACTCGTACAGGACGCGGTCCAGGTGCTCCAGCTTGGGCGTGTGCAGCGTGCGCCGCTGCTCCAGCGCCTTGTTGGAGTCCGAGCTAGCAAAGAAGCGGAGCAGCTGCGCCTTGTGGGCCCTGATGTCGTAGAGGGTGGACATGCCCACGTTGTACTCCTGCATCAGCGCCTTGCGGCTCTCGCCCTTCTCCAGGCGCGTGCAGATGTCAATCTTCTCCTTCAGCGTCAGCACCACTCTCTTCCGCTTCTCCCCTCTGCTCTTCCCGGCAGCCGGCTTGGAGGCCATGGGGAGGGGTGGCTGGTCCCAGCGCTCACAGGCCACACGCCTGGCCTGGACTGCTGCCGCTCCTTCCCCCTCCTCCTGTTCCCCTCCCGGGCCTCAGTCTCTCCCTCTCCACTCTGCCTGCCTGCTCTGCTGGTCCTGAGCACAGCCCCAGTCCCTCCCGGGTTCCCCACTTCACGCGCTGTACCTGCTGCCTCAGGGGTCCCTTGCCTTCCAGGCTCTACACGCCCAGGCCCTTGCTCCCAGCAGCACGGTCAGCTGCCAGTTCTCTCTGCAGGGGAGGTGACCCTGTCAGACGTCCCTCTGCTGCTCCGCACAGCTGGAACCCCCGCCTTCTCTGTGGGTACTGTGGCAGCGGCTCCCCTCAAATGCTGACCAGGTTTGGGGAGGTCAAGGTTTTACGGCATACACAGCAGGGGCCTCTCCAGGGTCCACAATGGTCTCTCCAGGCACAGCACTTCAGAGGCTGGAAAGCAGAAGGGGAAGAGAGAGGAATGCAATGGGCGCACACAGGACCCCGCTGGCATCCTCACGCCTCTAGCCTCCCCGGGACGCCCCTGGCATCCTCAAGCCTCTAGCCTCCCCAGGACGCCCCTGGCATCCTCACACCTCTAGCCTCCCCAGGACGCCCCTGGCATCCTCACACCTCTAGCCTCCCCGGGACACCCCTGGCATCCTCAAGCATCTAGCCTCACTGGGACGCCCCTGGCATCCTCACGCCTCTAGCCTCACCGGGACGCTCCAGCTGAAACTCAAGTGCCATTGAGAGGCCCCACGCAGGCGTTAGCATGCACCATGGGGAGAGGGCAGCCTCGGGAGCAGCCCAGTCCTGCCCAGCCCCCGGGTGTGCTGCTCAGCTGGAGTCCGCCCAACTCCTACCAAGCAAACTGAAGCCACTCGCTAGAGCTGGAAACCAGAAGTGGCTCTCCTAGGAGCAGCCTGGCCTCTCCTGGGGAAGCACTCAGGCAGAGGCCATCAGAGAAGCCAGGAAGTCAGATGCTGGGCTGACCCAAGAACAAACCTCCCGCCCACCCAGACTCAGTTTCTTGCTGTGACTGCTTGCTGAGCTGCCTGGCCTAGCCACCTTCTCAAATCCCTTATTCCTCCCGGAAGAGCAGAGGCGGGGGTGGAGGGAGGCAGGGAGGAGGAATCTTCACAACCCTCCCAGCTGAAGATCTTAGAAACCCCTTCTGAAACCGTGCCCTCAAACCCCATCTGGAACAGCCCTCCAAACTCCTCTCGCCAACACAGCCCCAGACTGCCTCTAGAAAACGAGGCGTTGGAAGTTTCTCCAGAACAGGAGGCCTCAAGCTCCTCCAAGGGCTAGGAGGTGCAGCCAGCTTCTCAACAGGCCCCGACCTCCCACACCGCACACGCTCAGACGCATCTATGAGGACCCGCAGCAAACAGCTGTGACCATTCCAGGCCTCTTCCAGGAGGAACTCCTCACGCTCAGCTCAGGGCACCCTGCCCCAGGCAGCCACACTGAGCCGCTGGTCTCGGAAACCCCAGGCTCTGGTGCTGCCCATCCACCTGGCCCCATAACCAGGGCAGGGCCTCAGAGCCTGCTGGACACACACACAGCCGCCCACCCTCACTCACACATGCATGCTCAGAGGACACGGGAGCGAGCCAGCCCAGAGCAGGGGCTTCTTCAGTATTTACTAATTTGAGAGGCTCTATGAACAAATGATGAATCCAGGCCAGAAGCAAATGCCTGGACACCCGATGGCCCTCTGGGAGCAAGGGTTCTTTCTGGGCCAGCCGTGCACCCTACGAAACCTGTGCTTGTAGGTTTCATACACATCTTTGACCAGTATAAAGAACGGCATAGAAACATCCTGGCTCTAATCAATCACTTCTTTCTGCTGGAGTTCTGAACTATCTTCTCCCCCACCTCCTGTATAAAGAGGATCTGGGTCATTCTCATCCCTTCCAGCTGGACAATTCCATCCTCTCCTAAAACTCTGCACCACATCCCACACCTCTCCCTAGACCCGGGCAGACTGGCAGGGCACAGTGGGTGCACCCCTGTGAGGCCAAGGCAGCCTGAGGAGTCAGGGCCAGCAATGCGCTTCACCCAGTAAGATGCTACTGAGGGAGGTGAGGGCTGAAACCTGCTTGCCCCAACACCCTAGGGACAGGCCTAGGGTGTCCCTTCCCTCACTCCTCTGCAGGCCTGCAGTACTTGGGGATGGACTCGTGGAGTTCCAGCCTCCATCCCATGTCCTTCCCATGGCTGCTTCTGCCAACTCCATGCAGAGTGTGTGGCCAAAGGCCTACTTGCACGTGGCACACAGAAACACAGTCCTTTGAGGCCAGAGCTCAAGAGGAATGAGGAGTGCATTCAAATGCAGTAAAAGCTCCAAAGGCTAACCCCAGGCTTGTCAGCCGCCAACTCAGGGTGAGTCCTGTCCTCTTTCGGAGTCGGCTTCCTGGTCTGCAAAATGTGGCCTGGGCCCTTAAGGATCCCGCATTGTTTGCTGAGGGTGACGATGTAATGTGTGTGTGGCCTGGCACGGCACAGCGAGCCATGCGCACCTCACCAAGAGCCATGCGCACCTCACCAAGGGGAATAGGAGGGAGGCAAGGCCACCATCCACCCTCAAGGTTTTTAATATGAAGCCACTGTAGAAAAACTGGGGAAGATATGGACTCCCACAGTAGCCTGTGAGGGACTGATCGGGCCTGGGACGCTGGGAAAAGCTTCCTGGAGGAGACTCAGCACCAGAAACAGGCTCGTTGTGGACCGGTCTCCAAGCCTGGCGTGCAGGTGTGGCAGGGTGACACGGAGGGGCTGAACACAGTGTCGTCCCGCTTGCAAGACTAAACACTTCCTTTAAAAATGAAATTCAGATATTCCTTATGAAACAACGTCTTCAGCAAAAGGCTAACACGGCATGCCGAAAGAAATTGGGGTGCTTTCTTCCCTTGCGACTGCAGAGGAAGCACTGACCCCCGAGGCAACGTGAACACGGGATGAAACACGGAATTCTGTGTCCAAGGGACAGACAAGAAATGGGAGGCCTAAGCCCCGTACTGTGTGAGGAGAGGCCCTGAGGAACTCGGTGGGGCGGGGAGCAGGAAACGACCTCTGCGAGGGCATATTTTGTGTGTGTGTCTGCGCGGGCATACTGTGTGTGTGTCTGCGCGGGCATACTGTGTGTGTGTCTGCACGGGCATACTGTGTGTGTGTCTGCACGGGCATACTGTGTGTGTGTGTGTGTCTGCGCGGGCATACTGTGTGTGTGTGTCTGTGTGTGTGTGTCTGTCTACGCGGGCATACTCTGTGTGTGTGTGTGTGTGTGTGTGTGTGTGTGTGTGTGTGTCTGCCCGGGCATACTGTGTGTGTGTGTGTGTGTGTGTGTGTGTCTGCGCGGGCATACTGTGCGTGTGTGTGCGCGCGCGCGCGAGCATGTGTCTGCCTGTGTCTGTGTCTGTGTCGGGGCCGGGGGAAGAGGGGAGCTTGGGGTCGTGCGGGGGAGAAGGATGGGCAGAGACCCTGGGGCCGTGCGCCCCACAGAGCGCACCCGGAGCCGGCGGCAAGTCCCGCCGGCAGCCCTCCTCGCGGGGGGCCCTGGGCTGCTGGCGAGGCTCGCTTGGAAAGCGTGTCTACCCCAGGGTCCCCGTTAGCAGGCAGAGACGCAGTCTGGGACAAGAACAAAAACAAAAAATGGAGTAGAAGAAAAGTCTGGGTCTGGTCTTTCGGGAGGCAAGCGGGCCTCGTTAGCAAGCCTCTCTGGAAGTGGAAGCGCAGGAAGGCTCCGGGCTGGGGTGCCAAGGCCAGGCCCGGCGGCGAGGGCCGGGTTCGGCTCTGGGGCCGCACGCGCAGGCCGCGGGGGTCGCGCGGGAAGCGCGGGGCTTCGGGTTCCGAGCGCGGCTCCCGGGAGGGGGCGCTGCCGCCCGCGGCTCGGCCCGGCCCCGCGGCCTCGCGACCAGCCCCGCCCCACCCCGCCCCTCCCAACGCGCCCGCCCGCCCAGACTGCGGCTCCCGCCCGCGCCACCCGCGCCCAACGAAGACCGGAGAGCGCCTGCCCGCGCCCGCACCCACCGGACCGCCCCGGCCAGGACCGGCAGCCCAGCGCCTCAGGCCAGGACCCCACTCACCCTGCGCACCCCGAGCCGCCGCCGCCGGCCGGAAGTGGCGGCCACTTTGTTCTCCTCCGGTCCGCACCTCGCCACCTTCCCCCAGCTACTTCCGGGACGCTCTAGGCAGCCTGGAGGACTCGGCACTCATCGGTGTATGGGAGCGGGACTCGGGCTTTCCCCGAGCTGGACGAAGGAGACAAAGGGCGTGGGAAGGGAGGAGGCCCGGCACGGAGGGGAGAAAGCGAGGCGGAGGCGAGGAGGCGAAGGGGAGGGGAGGGGGCGTGGGGGAGGGGAGGAATGGGGGTTCCAGGGTGCAGGGAGGCGTGGGAGGGGAAGGGAGAGGGCTCCGCGCTGCTCTCTCCACCTGTAGCATGGGCGCAGGGCGCCCGCAGCCTCACGTTCCTTTCATGACGAGTGAACCCTGCGCTGAGGACTTGGGGCTCCCGCAGTCCTGGGGCAGCCTCAGGCACTGGGGTTCGTGCCGCCCAGCCCAGCACAGCCTTCCCGCTGCAGTTTGCGCTGCGGGGAGGGCGGTGCTGCGTTCGTTCGCGTGGCGGGAGCGGGTCACCGGGACCGGTGCTCAGCCGCCTGGTTGACTCCCTCCTTCGCTGGGGCCCCATCCAGACCCAATGTAGATGATTCAGATGATGGCACTTGAAACTTGTGAACTGGTGAGACTTTGCGTATGGACCTGAGTTGATGCGGTAATGAGTTGAGGCTGCGGAGGACCTTGAGTTGGGTGCATGCATGTGGCCCGTGAGGCCTGTGTGAATCTTTGAAAACTGGAGGGTGGACTGTGGTGGGCAGAATAATGGCCCCCAAGGATGTCCACTTCCTAAGTTCCAGCTCCTGTGATGGCAGAAGGGACTTCGCAAATGCAATGAAGCTAAGGTTCTTAAGATGGGGAGATTCTTAGGTTTATCAGGGTGAGTCCAATGTACAGCCATCCCTGCGTATCCGTAGAGGATTGGCTCCATCACCTCTCAAGGATACCAAAATCCTGGATGCTCAAATCCCTTCCATAAAATGGCTCAGTATTTGCAAATAACCGATGCACATCTTCCTGCATGCTTTAAATCACCTCTAGAATGCTTGTAATACAATGTAAGCGCTATGTAAATCGTTGTTATACCGTATTGTTTAGGGAATAGCGACAAGAGAAAAGTTTGTACAGTTGCAGTACAGACACAGGTTTTTTTTCCGAATATTTTTTATCTCTGGTTGGTTCCATCTGGATGCAGAGCCCATGGGTACAGAGAGGAGGGCAGGCGGCATCCAGGGTTTCTTGTGGGAGGTAGGAAGGCTAGTGGGAAGACAATGAGGCGAAAGCAGAGAGAAAAAGAAATGTGACAACAGACACAGGGAAGGAGCCACACCTCTGTGGTCTTACTTCCTTTCAAGTCTTCGTTTCTGCCCTTACCCTCATATCAGCTATCGACTGCTGCATCACTAACCACCCCAAAACTTGGTAGTATGAAACCAACCATTTTTATTGCACACGATTCTGTGCGGCAGCAGTTTGGAGCTGCTAGAGTCAGAGGTGTTTCACAGAAGAGGAAATGGAGTCACAAGCATACCAGGCACATGGTGGGGCTAGCACCCAGGGCCACCGGACTAGGGTTCCCATGGCAGGGTCTCTTTGTGACAGCTAGGAAGAGGCACCTCCTCTGGGAACGCAGGGCCCTGGGGGAGTTAGAAATGGGGAGGGTCTGTGGACCCCACCTGGGTGGGCTTGGGGGAAACCGCTCTGAGGGGTTCCAACCTGCCCAGCCTCAGGACTTGGTGGCCTCAACACACACTCACATTTACACACATGCTTTTGTTCACACAACACACAACCTGTGCACATACCCACACTCACATTTACACACATGCCACAGACATGCATCCTCTCTCACAGGGCACACACCCATGCTCACATAGTTTGCACATACAAACCCTCACAGTCACATGTCACACACACAGCCTGCAAGTCATGGCCTTAGTTTCCAGAACCCAAATGAGGGCTTGGCACTCAGTGCCCCCACCACCCCATGATCTGAGCCTGGCACTCAGTGCCCCCTGCCACCCCGTGATCTGAGC
>NW_022436943.1:65348253-65348436 GCF_009761245.1 Sapajus apella
TGCCACCCCGTGATCTGAGCTTGGCACTCAGTGCCCCCTGCCACCCCATGATCTGAGCCTGGCACTCAGTGCCCCCTGCCACCCCGTGATCTGAGCCTGGCACTCAGTGACCCCACCACCCCATGATCTGAGCCTGGCACTCAGTGCCCCCGCCACCCCGTGATCTGAGCCTGGCACTCAGTG
>NW_022436943.1:65348446-65351360 GCF_009761245.1 Sapajus apella
GCACTCAGTGCCCCCGCCACCCCGTGATCTGAGCCTGGCACTCAGTGGCCCCCGCCAACCCATGATCTGAGCTGTAGTGGGTTTTCCTCCTGATCTGCAAGGACGTTTTTCCAAAGAAAGATGCTGCAAGCTGACCCCAGCATGGCTTTGCAAGTGACATGCTAGCTTTATTTTTTAAATTAATGCTGCATGAAATAAAAACATTTACACACAGGGATCTGTGTTACTGCATGGGACTGTGTGGGGCCCCCAGGAGGTGGTGGTGGGACTCCCCACAAGGTGAGTTGGCTCCCAAAGCCCCAGGGTCTGGTTCGGCTGCCCTAGCCCCGGCCTCACCCATGCACTGGGTGGAAGGCAAGATCGCTGGGGAACCCAGCCGCTTTGGGCCCGTGGTGGTGGGGTAGGTGAGTGGAAGGTCAAGAGTGAACAGGAAAATCTGGAGTCCCAAGAGGCAACCTGCAGAGCAGAGGAAGGAGGCCAAGGGTGAGTCACACGGAAGCCGCACTCACTGTTTTTACCACACATGATTCTGTGGGGCGGGAATTTGGGCCTGCTAAAGTCAGATGTTTCACAGAGGAGGAGACTGAGTCACCGAGCATACCACATGCATGACAGGACTAGACCTAGGGCCACTGGATGGGAGTGGAGCTCCCGTAGCAGGGTCACCTGGGACAGCAAAGTCTCCCCAGGAAGGCTGGCTCCATCCCTGGTGCGTGACCCTGCTACCACCTCAGGGACCTGGGATCACATGGTCTCCCAGGACTTGGTGGGCAGTGGGGATTGGCCTGTCTGGAGGGAGCCCCCATGCATCTTGGGGCCTGATCCCCAAAATGCATGGGGCCCTCCCAGCTGCATCTACGGAGCCTTGCGCCTCTTCTCAAGGACCAAGCCCATTGTGGCCCTTGGGAGAGTCAGAAAGAGCGGAAGAGAAGGGAGAAAATATACCAGTGTGTCATCACCCAGTGGGTTCATTTCAACCCCTGCCCAAACGGAGCCGAGTTATCAAGTCAGGGGAATTGCAATAGAGAAAGTGTTTAACTCAGGCAGAGCCATCTGAACTGGAGACTGGAGTTTTATGACTCACATCAACCTCTCAGCCCCTGTCGACTGCATGGGTCTGTGGGGAGCCATGCCCCTTATTGCAGAACTTCCCAGACAGGAGAACTGCCGGAAAATCCAGGCTCCGTTTAGGCTCCGGGACTGCTTTCAGTGTACGGCCAAAGTGTGAACAACAGGGGACAGGGATTAGCCTGTGACCAGGGTCAAAAATCAGAGGGTGACCACAGTCAGGGTTCATTATGTGACCAGGATCAGGGCTCAGTCAGTGGCCAGAGCCAGGGATTGAGTCTGATCAGGATCAGGGCTCAGTGTGTGACCACGGTCAGGGTTCATTCTGTGGCCGGGATCAGGGCTCAGTCAGTGGCCCAGGCCAGGGCTCAGGGTGTGACTGGTCTTAGGACTCAGGGTGGGACCATAACCAGAACTTGTTAGGTAACCAGGGTTAGAGTTCAGACTAACCACAGTGAGGGCTCAGTTTGGGGCTGAGTTCAGAACCCAACCTGTGGTCCGGGGTAGGGCTCTAGGAATGTCACAGCCCCGTGTGTGAGCCGTGGCCACGAGGCCATCCTGAGACCAGCCTCACCCTCAGCGTGGCTGATGTCTGGGCCGGCGGATTCTGTGGTGGGGGTCCTGTGTGCTGCCCCCTCCTTGGCCTGCACACTACAGACCAGCAGCACCTCCGAGCTAGAACAAGCAGAGATGCCTCCTGACATCACCAAACATTCCCCAGGGATGCAGAGTCACCAACGTGAGAACCACTGCCTCACAGAAATCGCTGTATATCAAATCAGATCAGCAAACACCTACACACCTGTAAATATTTGAGGACGGAAAGTTCCAGGCTGGCACCTTGAATACAGAGACAAATAAGAAAACCTCTTGTGCAGGAGTGGCCAGGGTCCTAGCGGGCTGGGGCTGGGGGTAGAGGGAGGATGGGACAGAGGCAGTCAGCCACACATGGAAGCAGTTAATTACCAGGTGAGGCCCTTATCCTGAGCTCACAGGACATGGGCTGGAGGGCGTGTCCAGAGGGAAAGCTCTGGGTGGGCAGAGTGAGCAAGGAAGGGGCCTTGGGGAGGCCACAGTCACCCTGCATGGCCTCCAGTAAGGCCTGTCCCTCTCAGGCCCGGACTCCTCACTTGCCAGAGAAGAGACAATTTCCATGGAAAAGAGCCCAGCCCCACAGGTGCCAGGGAGCCGGGCAGGAGCGACCCCAGAGGGACAGGGGCAGACATGGGTCCCAGGGGAAGCCCAAAGGGAGATTCCTGGTGCCACTAAGTCCCAGGGAGGTCGGGTCTGACATCATCCCTGCCCCCATCAGCAGTGTTACCTGGATCCCAGACTCAAGGTGAGACAGTGGGAGCTGATGTCCCCCAAACACCCCATAAACATCTGCCAGCCTTCTGGGACAGTCCAGGCCTGCTGGGAGAGGGGCCGATTCCCCAAGACTTTTCCTTCCTGTGACATTCTCACCACCCCCTAAAATGTGCCAGAGCCCTTTTTGGGGGCAAAATCAAGGAGAAGAGATAGGAATGAAGGCCAGAGAGCCCATCAGTGGGGACAGGAGAGCATCAGGGGAGGAGGGGCCTGCTTCCCTCCAGACACCCCATCAGCGGGGACGGGGGGGCATCACGGGAGAAGGGGCATGTCTCCCTCCAGACACCCCATCAGTGGGGACAGGGGGGTGTCAGGGGAGAAGGGGCCTGCCTCCCTCCAGACAGCCATCAGCAGGGACAGGGGGGTCAGGGGAGGAGGGGCCTGTCTCCCCCCAGACACCCCATCAGCAGGGACAGGGGAGCATCAGGAGAGGAGGGACCTGTCTCCCTGTAGACACCCCATCAGTGGGGACGGGGGG
>NW_022436943.1:65351370-65363536 GCF_009761245.1 Sapajus apella
GGGGGGGCATCAGGGGAGGAGGGGCCTGCCTCCCTCCAGACACACACTCAGCAGTAGGCAGGACCACGGCCACGGTGGACCCACCAGCATCTGAAGAGGGTTGCCAGGCAGACTCGTGTAACTCAGGGCCCATGTACAAAGCCAGGGGTCAGGTTGAATGAGACAACAGGGGCCATGAATCCCCCTCAAAGCCAGCAGCAGCAGGAAGCCACTGCCCCCCCGGGCTTGGAGGGATGAGGGGGTGAGCACAGTGACCAGAGGCTGGCCAGAGCCCGGGGGATGGGAGGAGCCTGGCTGACAGGACTTAGGCTTACTCTAGAGGGCTATAGCCACTGCCACCACCTCCCAGCCAGCTGGCAGGAGAGCCAGCCTGACCCTGTCTCTTCCACCCTCTCATCTCCTATCTGTGGCAGACGGACCAGCCTCCCAGGACATGGAGCAGGAGAGAGGGGACCTGGTGCAGACGGAGGCCATCCAGCCCTGGGCCTAGCCCCTGCACCCACTATTGCAGAGGCTGCTTAAAGCTGCACTTCCCCGACTCCCTTGCAGCTAGCATTCCAAGCTGAGGATCACTCAAGGTCCTGAGGGTAGAACGCCTAGCCCAGGTCCCACACCCAATGCCCCATAAGTGAGAGCCTGTCCAACAGTGTCCCCTCCCCAGGGAGTCCCCTGTGTCAACAAAGAGCCAAACTCTGTAGAATATTTGAAGACATTTATTCTGAGCCCAACATGAGGGCCCATGGCCTGTGACACAGCCCCCAGGAGACCTGAGAACAGGTGCCTGAGGTGGTCAGGGCCCAGCTTGATTTGATACATTTTAGGGAGACATGAGGCAGGAATCACGTACACTTAAGATCTACATTGGTTTGGTTCAGAAAGGCAGGACCGCTCAAACATGGCTTCCAGGTGACAGGTGAATTTAACATTTTCTGGTTGGCAGCTGGTTGCAAGGGTTATCAACAGAAAGGAGTGTCTGGGTTATCAGGGGCTGTGGAGATCAAGGTTTTGGCATCAGATGAAGCCTCCAGGTAGCAGGCCTCCGAGAAAATAGATGGGCAGTGGCTGTCATCAGACTGCAGGTCCCTGCTGTTAACGCTGGCTTTTCCTGAGTTATGAAGAGAGGGGTCATGAGGCTGTCCAGCCCTTTGCTGTCATGGCCTGAACCAGTTTTTCAGGTTCACTTTGGAAAGCCCTGGCCGTGAGGAGGGGTCCACTCAGATGGGGGCCCTTCGAATGTTGCCTTTGCTTCACACCTGGAACAGCCCCAGCCCCTCTCCCTGGCAGCACCTGCTGCTGATCTGCCTGTGACGCTGTGACCGAGGCTCATCACCCCATGGGCTGTGGGCCCCAGGAGGGCAGCACAGTGTCTGCAGGACACAGGGCCCAGGGAGGTGCCTTGTCCTTAGCTGGAAGGCTGAGGCCTGCAGGAGCCTGGAGAAAGGGTCTCCCTGATCTGGCCCTGCGCTGTGAGGTGGGGGAGGCGGGACGGGCGTCTTCTGGGATCTGAGGAGGTTTCGGCCCTCAGCCTGGGCCTGCTGAGCCACGGGCCTGGGCAGGCTCTGCCTCCGGAGGTGGAGAGGACGAAGGGAGAGGGAGGCGCAGGCTCAGGGAGGAGACGGGACCTGCCCAGCCCGGGGCCCTCACTGGCTCCGGGGAGCCCGCGGGTGTTGACTCTGGGCAGTCCAGCCTCTCCCCAGCTGCAGCATATAAAGCTGCCCAAGGCCTGCTCTGCCGCTGCCCACCCGTGACCATGAAGGCTGTGCTGCTTGCCCTGTTGGTCGCAGGCTTGGCCCTGAAGCCAGGTGAGGCCTTAGCTGGCCCCCAGCAGGGAAGGGGGCAGGGGTGAGTCAGGGAGGCACTCAGAGAGGAGGGGGAGGAAAGAGGAAGGGAGAGGAGGGGTGAGGCTCTCACTCCAGCCTCCACTCCTCCAGGGCAGCTCCTGGCACAACCAGGCAGTGACCTGTGTTTCCCGCCATCCCAGTGACGGGGGCTTACAGGGGCAGCAGGGAGTCACATTCTTTCAACACCGTGGGGCAGGGCCTGGCTCCTGGGGTGCAGATAGACTGACAGATGGATGGACAGAGATGCCGATGAGGAGCCGGGAGACACAGGGGCAGGAAGCCTCAGGCTACGAAGTCCCTTTGACGGCATGAGGGGAGGTGCTGGCAGTGTCCTGAGAGAACCCAGGGGTCTACGCCCAGCCCAGTCCCAGCATTGCAGCCTCCAGGGGTCCCAGGGGGCTACTGGCCTGCACTGCTCTGCTCGGAGTGGGTCCCTCCCAGCTCAGGGTCCCAGGGTTGGTCACCCCCATGGCCGCAGCTTCTTCTTCTGGAAAGCAGGGTCACCAACACAGCCACTGAGGGCTAAACGGGGCAACATTTTGGAGGCGCTGAGGAGGGCCCTGAAGATGGTGAGGGGAATTGAGGGCGAGGAGAGGCACCAAGGACTGTGGGGCATCTGCCTGCATAGGTGGAGCCAGTGGCCGTGACCAGCTCACAGCAGAGCCACTCCAGGGGCAGAGCAAGACCTGACCCAGGAGGCCTGAGAGAGGCTGAGAGGTCGGGCTTAGCCTAGACAGGCTGCTGGGGACAAGGCCAGCTGGGCCTGCATGGCGGTGGCCTGAGGAAGTCACGGAAAATCTTCATCCATCCCCTGTCTCCAAGTGTCCAGCTGGGCCCCTGGCAAGTGGGGTGAGCCCTTCTCTCTCAGGAGCATGAGCGTTTTCACAACGCTTTACCCTGGCAATTGGGGGGCTGGGGCATAGTTGGCAGCTGCTGGACACCCTGGGAGGGGTGCGAAGTTCGTGCCCTGCAAAGGCCTGTCCGAGCACACAGTGCACGCTCTCCAGAAGGGCCCAGACCCTGCTGTCGGCCTCGCCCTCCGCCCTGCAGAGATGAGGCTGGCAGGCCCTGGCTGAGAATCCCCCTCCGGGGAGTGCCGTGGGGCAGCCTCTGAGGCCTCTCCCGCGCACCCCACAGGCTCCGCCCTGCAGTGCTACACCTGCAGGGGCCAGGTGAGCAACAAGAACTGCCTACAGGTGCACAACTGCACTGAGTCGGAGACGCAGTGCTGGACCGAGCGCATCCGTGAGTGTGGGACACGAGCCCGGGCTTAGGTCTCTGCCACTGAACCATCCATCCTTCTGGCCATCTCCCTACCCCTACGACCTGTTTTCCTTCCAATCATCCCCCACCCATCCCGCACCTGTCCCCCACCTGTTACCCAGCATCTGTCCCTCCAGCCCCCTCCACCATCCACCCTCCTCCATCGGCCACTCCTCCACCGTCTGTCCTTCCCCCACCCCTGCGCCGGCTGGCTCACTCACACCAGCTCTGGTGCTCAGCAGGTAGTCCCCCTGCCCTGGATGGGGATAGGTCCGAGACCAGGCCCTGGCACTGCTTGCGATCCTGGGGCAGCCCAGGGGGACTCCAGAGCTTCAGGCAGGGTGGGGACAGGAGGAGGTGTGGGCAGGGCGGGCAGGTGGGCACGCAGGACAGCGCCAGCCCCAGGTCCACTGCTCCCCAGGCGCCGTAGGCCTCCTGACCGTCATCAGCAAAGGCTGCAGCTCACACTGCAAGGATGGCTCTCAGGACTACTACCTGGGCAAGAAGAACATCACGTGCTGTGACACTGACTTGTGCAACGCCAGCAGGGCCCATGCCCTGCAGCCGGCTGCCGCCACCCTGGCACCGCTCACCGCACTCGGCCTGCTGTTCTGGGGTCTCAGCCAGCTGTAGGCTCCCGGAGGCCCTGCTGCAGCCCCCACTGGGTGTGGTGCCCCAGGCCCCTGTGCCACTCCTCACACACCCTGCCCAGTGGGAGCCTGTCCTGGTTCCTGAGGGCGCGTCCTAACACAGGTCTGGCCATGTCCCTCTGCCTCCCACCCCCTCCCCCACCCTGACCCTCCCATGGCCCTCTCCAGGACTCCCACCTGGCTGGCCGGCTCTAGCGACACAGATCAGCCTACAGACGGCCCCTCCAATCCACACTGCTGCTGTCTCCATGGCCTAGTGTTCCCCACCCTTAACCCTGTGCTCAGGCACCTCTTCCTCCAGGAAGCCTTCCCTGCCTACCCCATCTATGACCAGAGCCAGGTCTGGTCGTGACCCGGGCCCTCCAGCAGGGAGCAGGCCCTCAGGAGGGCCGGCAAAGGCTGAGATGAAGTAGACGGAGCAGAGCTGGAGGGCGGGTTGGTGTGAGGTCATGGGAGTCTCCGGAGACAGGGCCTCATGGCCTGGAGGGAGGGGCCAGCCCTCACATTCACGGGGCTCCCTCAATGGCAGCCCCAGCACAGCGTAGGCCCTTAATAAACACCTGCTGATAAGCCAGAGAGAGCCTCTGTCCTTGTGCACCCCAGGCGGGATGGGATCCGGGCTGTGTCTGGACCAGGTCTGTGGCTGTGAATGGGCCCTGTCATGGGGGCTGCAGCCCCCTCCGTGACCGGAGCAAACACCTGGCACCTGGAAGGAGGGCATCCCTGCAGAGGGTGGGAGGGCGGTTCCCAGGACATGCACTTGCTGTGCGGCCTGGAGCTGTGGCCAGACCATGACCCCTCCCTGCTGGGAGGACGGACCCAGAAAGTTCACAGGAAGCAGAGGGTTCCAGGGGCAGGGGCTGCTACCATCCAAGTTCCCACCCCTCCTTTTGGCCTGATTTGAGCACCCGCATGTTTCAACATTTGTTTTAGAGCTGCACACCCACCGTACAGCATTCAAACACCGCAGCAGGGTGCCTGGGGACAGGTGGCCTCCCCCAACGCTGAACCTCAGCCCCTTCCCTCTCTGGGGTGTCCATCACACCTCCTGGGGCTTCTTTCTGGGAACCTGTGCCCCACCAGCATCCACAGGCACCTGGGTTCCTGGGCCCGAGGGAGGACTCCACCCACACTTGCCTCCTGCCCTTGGCCAGGAAGCCTTTGGCACAGAGCCTGCCTCCTGCCCTAGGGCTGGGGTGCAGCCTGTGACCTGGGTGGGGACCTGCTCCGGGTGAGGCTTCCAAGGTTGTTAGGTTGGGGCTCAGAGTGGGGGTACAGGTTCAGAAAAGAGGAGGCAGAGGCTCAGGGAAGAGAAGAGGGCTTCGGCCCACATCCCATCCTGAGCCAGGACTGGAATCCAGGCCTGGAGCTCTGGGGGTAGTTCATGGAGCAGGCGGTGGGCAGGGCTATGCTAAGAAAGAGCCAGGACTCCTGTCTGACGTATGACTTCACCGGGAGACCTCCCTCCTGGCAGTGTCAGGAGGGTGCAGGTCCCTAGGCCAGCATCTGAGTGACCCTGAGCACTGGCTGCTCCCTCCCCACCTTGCCTGCATCCAGCTTCAGCCTGCCCGACACCCACCCACTGTCCATGGCTCAAGACACACTCAGACCTTCCCCAGTCCAGAGTCCAGGGCTAGGCCTTTGTTTTCTGGGAGGGCCCTGCAGACCAGGGATCCCCGCACAGAACTCTGCACCCCTCAGCCTCAGCTGCAGGAGCTGGGGCTCAGGCATGTGCTGCTGGCCGCACTGCGTCTCCTGACGCTGTGGCCTGGGCTTGCCGACCTGCTCTGGGAGTGTCCAGGAGCTGGGTGAGGGAGGCTGGTGCCCTGCCCGGCTATCGAGCCCCTGCTGTGTTCCATGAGCCGTTCCAGGTGCTCCTGGTCACCCTGGTGACAAAAACTAGGAGAAAAAAATAAAGCAAGGAAAGAGGATCCAGAATGCCGGGATGGCCAGGGAGGGCCTCTGGAGGCCTGCAGTGCAGGAGATGCCTCAGTGATTAGGCGGCCGTCCCCAGGACTCAGCCCGCCCCGGTGCCCGCACAGCAGCCCCTACCCCCTGGTGGAAAGGGGTCCTTCTCCCTGGGACTTAGGTTCAGAGTCACAAAGCAGCGTGCTCCAGGGCTGGGACCCATTGGCATCGGGCAGGCTGGAGGTGTCCAGGACAGAGCAGGCACAGGACCCTCACACCCTGTTCCCCGGACTTCCTCACATTGGAATGCCTTTGGCCGGGTGAAGGGAGGAAGGGCAAGGACACGGGAGGCCTCGCTGGGCTCTCCATGCCAGGACCAGCCTGAAAACTGTGGCCCCTTTGACCCCCTGAGCTGTCCCTCAAGTCACAGCACCTCTGAGCTGAGGGCCTGTGAGGTTACACAGCCCTGACGCTGCCTCACACCACGACGATGGGCAGGAGCCTGCTCTGGCCACATGGCACAGCCTGCTGCCCCTTCGAAGGACAGACAGCTGACCTCTCCAAGGGCAAGGACCAGCCAGGGAGGGCCACCTGCAGCAGCAGTGAGCAGCAGTGCGGGCCCAGCCCGGTGCATTCAGGCTGCAGAGGCCGCCCCTGCACTCAGGGCCCCACAGCTCCCCCTGGACAGGAACCCGCACCTCCCCGTCTTCCACTTCACCTCATCTTTACAAATGATAGCAAAGAAAAAAAGAAAAAAGGGCCGAGCTCGAATCCCCACACCCTAGCATAATATCTGCCAGCGTTTCATGGCCTTCGGGACGTTTCCTACCGTAATCTAGAAAACACAAACTATCAAGAAGATAAACAAGCAAGGACCAACGATTAGTAATAACCAGACAGCTATCAAAGGTCCGAGGAAGGAAAACCACGTGAGACTCAGAGGGCGCTTTTAATGGTTTACCAGAGGCAGCTGAGATCAGAGCCTTGGTTCTATTTACGCAACTGGGCACTCGCTCATATATTTCACGGGCATCTTCTTCTGTTTGACCTGAGGTGCTTACATGAGTGCAGCAGGTTTCATTGATTATAGCGCATACTCCTTGTTCATCCAGTAAGTATAAAACTCTCACGCTAATCTATCGTCCATTATTATATCTGCAAAGGAAGCAAGGGAGAGTGTAATGTATCTAAATGTCTCCTGTTTTATGGGACGGTGTGTGGAATGAAGAAGCAAAGCTTTGAGGACTTGCCTCGTGATAGGCAAATTTTCCGCATGGGGCCAATAAGCCAATAGCAGTCTCAACCCCAGTCTCAATTGCCTGCTTAGCTCTCAGGTAAGCGATGTTATATAATTGTATATATAGGGCTTTGCCTGTCTTACTGTATGTACATTGACCCCTGAACCAAATGTTATCAATACGCTGGTAACCATTGGGTTCATGATCCCAAATGAGAGGCAAGTCATTTATACACTAACTGAATAGGTGACCACATGGCCATAGGTATCCCCTGGGGTGCAAACCTGTATGGGGTGGGAGTTGTGAAGGAGGCTGAGGAGGAGGCACTTAGGGTGTTAGTTGTCTGTTTACTTCCCGAACGACAGCTTTAGATATTCTGAGGGTTCACAAGTGCAGGCCATGGTGTCTTTCTCAGGTGCCTGTCGGGACTCATAAGAAACAGGCTTGGCTGGGTGCAGTAGCTCACACCTGTAATCCCAGCACTTTGGGAGGCTGAGGCAGGTGGGTCATGAGGTCAGGAGATCAAGACCAGCCTGGCCAATATGGTGAAACCTCATCTCTACTAAAAATACAGAAAAATTAGCTGGGCATGGTGGCGGGCACCTGTAATCCCAGCGGTTTGGGAGGCTGAGGCAGAGAACTGCTTGAACCCAGGAGGTGGAGGCTGCAGTGAGCCAAGATTGAGCCACTGCACTCCAGCCCAGGTGACAGAGCAAGACTCTGTCTCAAAAAAAAAAAAAAAAAAAAAAAAGGAAACAGACTTAATCTTGGATAGGTATACAAGAGGCCAATTAAATTTCTTTTCAAAATTTTATTTAAAAATTATAAATTTTTAATCCTGATCATAAGATATACCTTCCATCAGCCTTTCATAACCTTTGTAATCTTTATTTAGGAGTTAGTTAATGCTTCAAGAAAACCTTATTAATTTGACTCAGGGGCCCATATGCTGGTCTTGCTTCAGTGTACCTTCAACATTAATGATTAATTTATAGAGAAACTGAACTTACTTTATCTTTAAAATCAGCCCTTACAATCCATGCACCCACCTCTACTGAGATAGTCCCTGAGCCTTCAGAAGTTGACTAACTCTAATTTCTGTCAGTCTGTTTTATGAGTGCAGTTGGTTTTTATTGGCATCTTCTACTGGGCCCAAAGATGGAGCTTTAATTGCTGTCAGTGTTTCAAAATTTAGCAGGACTTGGTGCCTTTTTAGACCCAGGAGTCAAAGCCCTATAACTCAATGTCACAAGAACTTTAAAAGCACATACAGGAAGACACACAAATGTAATAACTTTAATTAAAAAATGTAAATATCATCCTTTTCCTAAGCACACCAAACTTAATAATAATGGTATAGGAATTATTTCAATAAAATGTTAAATCTGTTAGGTCATTTACTGAAAGGCAAAAGAAAAGACCTTCTGCAGTGCACAGAATATTATGTTGGAAGAAAACATTTTGTTAGACCTTTAAGAAAGTGTGCCTTTTAAAAGCCAAAAACTGGTGAGATGCAATAAAAGTTGAAGTTTTTGATAAAAAAATTAAAATCTGTTATAATTTGTTAAGAGTAAATCAACCCCTTAAGAAAATTTCATAGTTCTTACCAATAATTTAGTGTATAAGTGGTTTTTTTTTACATCAAGCTTAATCTCTAGAAAGACCATTATAATTACCCATTACTTATAAACAACTTGATCATATAAAAATTTTTGGTTTTTTTTTTAAATAAATCCTCTCATTGTGACTTACACAGATCATTCATGACATGCCTGGACTTTCTCTTTTGTCCTAAACATCCTCTTTCTTAAACAACCAGTCATTGTATTTTAGGACTAAAATTATCTTACAAGATTCTTTCTTACATAAAATTATTTCTCTTTAAGCTTTCTTACCACAAAAAATACCTCTTTATTTTTATAACTTTCTTTACATCTCTCTTATTTTCTGGTTCCTTTGCTTTGTTTTATATATAACCTTTAAAAAAACTTTAAATTAGGTAAAACTTGTTCACCATTTTTTAAAAAAAAGGACACAGTTTTTTTTTTAGCAAGAATATTTTCCTACAATATACTTTTATTGGAAAATACCTAATAATGAAATATCTATTATTTAATATAACTTTGTATTCTGAATTTTGACAAATTTGTCTAGAAGTATTTAACCATTACATTTACCTAATTATCTTAATTGTTTACCTAGATTATTTATGAAAACTGCGATAGTCATGATTTAAAGTTATAAAACCATTATTGCAAAATTATAGCTCAGACAGTGAAAAAGAATTGATCTAACTGACTCCATCTTGCTTCTAACTTCCAGGCTGTCCTTGTTCATTCCTGGACTTTGGGAGGAACTTAGTTTATAGTTTATCTTTGAAACAAAGACAACAGTCTTTTCTAAAACAAACTTCCTTATTGCCTGTGCACTAGACTACCTAAAGCCACAAGATTAGAAGTTATGACAATATTTCTAAATCAAGATGCAGCTATATTCATTAAACCAATACCAATGTTTTATTTATTAAAGATTACACAAACAAAGATCATTCTGTTTTGGGCTGGTTTTATAGTCTTATAAACCCTCTGCCAAATTTTGACAACTTACAGTATTTGGCAGGGGTAAGTATGAAATTGCTTGATTAATAATTGCAAATCAAACATACATGCTGGCAATTCTTAAGACATTTCTAATATTACTTTACCAATAATTGTAAAGCTAGATAATTTATTAAAGATTTTACTTAAGTTATGTCAATTTAAAAGAGCATTTCATAGTCTTTATTTCCAATAAAGTATTTGATTTAAGTGCTTTTATTTGTCTTTGAGTTAATTAGGTGGAGTTCCTTTATGTATTTTTAGTAGTGAAACATTGTGTACACAATACATAAATACATAGACATATTAGGCATGTTGATAGAAGTATAGAAGTGCATCTTACAGATTCATAAAAACCTTCTTTTTTCCTATCTTAGACTTTCCCATTCTTGATAACCTATTTCACAACCCTAGGCAGTTGTCAGTTAAATAGCCTTAAATTTGCATATTAAAGGAAACAACTCAGGTGAAAGCCAAATAGCAAAATTTACATCACAAGGTACAGAGAGAAAATGTCTGGTGGTGCTAGAGGGAGAGTAAAGATGGATGTCAACTCAACCATAAAATTATAGAAATTTATTATTGGATTATGTAAGAAGGCCAATTTTATTTACAGACTACCTGTTTTCCTTTTTGACCAGATGTCTGAGTTCTGGGTAGAGCCCACACTGAATTCTGGGTGTCCAAAAAGGGGGAATTGTTATGAGGCAGACAACATGATGCTTTTACAGTGCACTTAAAAAATAGTTTTAAACAGAAACTTCTAAGTGCCTAAACTACACTCTTCCTTAAAAACCCTAGAGTAGGCTCTGCTGCAGTAGCATTTTAGTCAATCGGGTAATAACAGAATTCAGTCAACTGAAAAGAAAAAAACTTTTGCTCAAAAAAAAAAGTCAAGGTCCTGGTGGAGAGGGAGACCCAGGCATCTCAGATCAACTTCCCGTTTTCATTTCTAAGATTGTAAACTTCCCCTCTTCATTCCTAAGATTGTAAATGGAAGCCCTTTTCATGTGTAATTCCTGAGACTGTAAACTGAGAATCTTTTCATATGTTAAGCTACAAACCTAAGATTCTTCCACGTGTAACATCTAAAGTATAAGCCTATATAAAGGCGGAAGCTTCCTTTGTTAGGGGAGCTTGGCTGTTAGGCAAGTATGCCACCTTGCTCCCGGCCAAATAAACTCCTCCCTCCTGTATTCGGTGTCCCAGAGATCGTTTCCCACAGCCGCTCCTGCTACACTAGGCTAGAGAAACAAACAAGAAAACAAACACATGAAGGCCTTTCAAATACAAACACACACATATGACACATGCACACACACATCTTGGATGTTAGCCTTTTAATTAAGCTGACTTTTAACCATTGAGCTCCTTTAAAAAAAAAAAGTCCTTTTAAATCTAATTACCACATTTTAGCTAGAACAAATTGCTGCTATTTCAGAAGTACCCAGTATCAAACCAGAAAGGGCTTGATTTAGGGACCAAACCCACCAAACCCAGGCTCTCATGGTGAAAAAAAAGGCAGAACCTTAGCTATGGAACTGCAGCGTGAGGCAACAGCCATTGATTTCAGTTTGGACTGGATAGCAAAGAGGTGGCCTTGTTCTGTAAATAAAGCCCCTTCAGTAATCAAAATCAAAAGTCCTTCCTTTTTAAATCCTTTTGCTGGCTATTTTTCTTCCCCAACAATACCATAACCTTTGGTAGGTTGGGGGGCATAGGATTTAGTCACTTCAGAGGCCTGGTTCCCCATAATTTGGAACTTTCCTTAGGATCTGATGAAGTTGATAGAGTTAATCAAACCCAACGGGCCAAAGACTGAAACAAGAAAAACAGAAACAAACCAAAAAAAAAAAAGTTAAGCAAAAAAAAAGAATGGCACAACTCACATGATCACTGAGTGCTCTAATGGTAAGGAGCAATTAAGACTGGCTGGTTGTTAATTTTAACTTTAGCCAAGACAAACCCCCATTCAGTTACTTACCCAGGATCATTCTATGTCTGGCAATCCTAAAAAGTTCTGCATTCTACTGTCAGCCTATTTCACTCACCCACATCATGGCAAAAGCCTTAGAGTCCTGTGTCAGGAGTTGAGGAACAGATCCTGGTCCTCCAGAATTTCCTTCAGGTTCAACACCTTTAACCAAGAGACTCATTTGGCACCCCACCCCGGCCCCACTTCAAGTATTCCCCATTTGAAATTACAATCCATACTTGCAGTTAAGTTTCTCTGGGCTGGCACATATAGTAAAGACCTTATTAAAATGCATGCTTGGAATGAAGAGACCGCCCCCAAAACAGGCTTCGTGTGAGCAACATGGCTGTTTATTCACCTAGGTGGAGGTGGGCTAAGCCCAAAATGGGCGTTAGCAAAGGGTGGTAAGATGAGTTCGTTTTGTATGTTTGGAGTGGGCAGTGGAAAGTTACAGAGTAAAATCAGTTACGGTGGTGGGTAGGGGCAGGGAGTATACATTACCATAGGTTCAGTTACAATGGCGGGTGGGGTAAGAGTAGTAAAGATGGCAGGGTGGGATTAGGAGTATTCACATTATCATAGCAACAGTTAAGATGGCAGGTGGGGTGAGGAGTATTCACATTATCATAATAACAGTTAAAATGGCGGGTGGGGTGAGGAGTATTCACATTATGACAGTAACAGTTAAGATGGC
>NW_022436943.1:65373536-65377319 GCF_009761245.1 Sapajus apella
GGGGGGGAGGCGACGGTCCGAGGGGATGGGCGGTGGGGGGGGAGAGGCGACGGTCCGAGGGGATGGGCGGTGGGGGGGAGGCGACGGGCCGAGGGGATGGGCCGTGGGGGGGGGGGGGGGGGCGGGCCGAGGGGATGGGCGGGGGGGGGGGGGCGGTGGGGGGGGAAGGCGACGGGCCGAGGGGATGGGCCAGGTGGTATCTGCCCAGCACCGCGTGGCCGCTGCCCCCACTGGGCCGCGAGAACAGGGAGCACAGGGGGCCCACGGTGCCTGGAAGCCTCCAGGGAGCCTCGCCTCCTGTGGCTTCCCCCAGGGCAGCGGTATAGCCTGAGCCCGGCCTTTTCCCAGCCCTTGCTCTGCTCCTGGCCGAGCCTCCCTGGGAGCCCTTGGGCTGGAGGCGCCCCTCCCCCGGCCCCCAGCCCGGCTTTCTGGGGCTGAGAACCATTCAAGCCGCGGGAGGAGGACTCCCCTGGCAGAGGTAGGCCAGGCCCAACCCAGACCCAAGGGAGGACTTCTTTGAAGGAGTCGGGATGCGGGGCCTGGGAGGTCGGTGGACTGGATGGTGGGCGGGGTGGGGCGGGGCGCACGTGGGATCAGACCCAAGCCCCCCGGGTCTCTTCCGCAGCTGTTGGCTGGGAGATGCGGGGGGCCTGGGGTCAGGGGGCCGCGGCCGAGTGGGGGTGCATCGTGCGCTCATGCTGTGCTTGGACATGCAGCCTGAGGGAGACACTTTGTGGGAGGGTGGGGAGCCCCCGGGAGAGAAGAAAAATCACTCGGGCCATAGAGAAGGCCGGAGGCTGGGTGATTTATAAAGAAAAGAGGATCTAATTGGCTCAGAGTTCCACAGCCTGTCCACGAAGCGTGGTGCTGGCTTCTAGGGGGGCCTCGGGACGCTTCTAGTCATGGAGGAAGGCGAAGAGGAAGCGGGCGTTTCTTCATGGCCTGAGACCCCTCCTGCTTTCTCCCTTTGTGGTTCACTCCGAGTCAGGGAGGATGTGGCCCCAGCCACTGCTCAGAGGGGGAAAGAAGGGGACCCCCGAGTTTGTGCTGCCTTGGATGCCAGCTATGTTCATGAGATAAGCATGGAGAACTAGAACATTCTGCTTTTCTATGTCTCCTTTCAGACGTAGGTGAGGATAGAATCTGGTGTCACGTTTGTGAGAGAGAAAACACTTTCGAATGTGAGAACCCAAGGATGTGCAAAGTGGAAGAGACATACTGCGTGCTAGCGGCCGTGAGTGAGTATCCTCGCTCTTGCTGGGGACCCCGAGGCACGTGAATAGAGGGCTTTCAGGAATCAGGTCTAGTTTCCCTAAATAGGGAATAACTAATAGAAAGTAGCCTTTTTCCCCCCCAATAAAATGTGAAGAGCAAAGTCCTGAGAGGCCAGGAAGAGGTGAAGGAGAGTAAGGTGGGGCTCAGTCCCTAGGAACTGCGCCAGTGTAAGGCAGTGCCCGCTGTAGTGGGTCCAGATGAAATACTGGGAGGCAGAAAGAAGATCCGGATTTCATGTCATCCATTTTTAAATGGAGAAAACTTTAATAATGTTAAGTGCCCCACCGAGAGCAGTGCCCGCATCACTCTCACAAGAGATGCACAGAACTCAGGTGCACAGCCTTCAGGTGTGTTCTAGAGGAGGCAGCGTGCCTTAACAACTGTGGAGACCACTGCTCTGTCATCTGTGAGTCCCCTGAAAACCTGTGGGAACGTGAAGCCCTCCCCACGGGGCATCTGGACTCCCAGCACATTCTGCCCACAGGGCCATCTTCAGGGCTCGTGAATTCGGATTCCACCCAGCGTTTGCTCTCCAGCCCTTTGGCATCAACAAAGCTGCCGGGGCACTGAGGCGATGCTTCAGACTCGGTGTAGCCAACATTGACTTTATAATATGGTAAAATGATTAGTACAATGATGTGGAAGATGAAATGTGGTCATGAGACAAGACCCCCAGCTCAGAGCTGAGCCAGGCCACTGAGAGGCCAGCTCCATGCCCTGGGTGATGGCCAGGATGGCCAGGGGTCATGTGTCTGTCTGTGGTCACAAAGGCCTGAGCCAACCCTGTGTTTGAAAAGTTGAAACCTGTGTGTTCCCAAACAGCGACCCCTAGACCCACATTCCCAGTGCACGTGGACAGGCCACACCATGCAGAAGCCAGCCCCTCCCCAAAGCAGCATTCAACACCCAGGCCTGGCCCTCATGCTCCTGACCCCTCCTTGACACCCCTGCACCTCTAAGCAGGGCCGCCAGGGGAAAGGGCTTGACCAAGACAGAAAGGCCTCGGTGTCAGCCATTGGAATTGTGTAATTTCCTTCTCTCTGTCTTTATTTCCTATTAGAAATATTTCCACGTTTTTTCCTGATTTCAAAGCAGTGCTCTGCTTATTGTGCAGCGATTGAGCGACCCAAGCCAGCGCAGAAGCCGTTTCTCCTGGAAGAGCCCATGCCCTTCTTTTACCTCAAGTGTTGTAAAGTTCGCTATTGCAATTTAAACGGGCCGTCTGTGAACTTATCAGTGTTCAAAGACTATGTTGAGAGCTCCAGTAAGAGGAGCTGTGGCAGGCTGGGGCTGACCGCCCTCCTGCTGCTGGCCTCCACTGCAGCTGGCCTCAGCCTGCCTTGACACAGGACTGCATGAACTGAGCCTTCTGGAGCATGGACTCACTCCACACCGTTGTAACCTGTTGCATTAAACTTGTTTTGTTGATTACCTCTTGGTTTGACTTGCCAGGGGTCTTGGGATGGGAGGGTGGGGATCAGGTGCAGTTCGACCCCTCAAGGGCACTGCAGCTCACATTCAGAGCAAGATCTCCTGGTAGTGATTCTGGCAACAAGTTTTTCTCTTTGAAATCAAACCTTGTAACTCATTGATGGCTGATGGCCACTCTTTTCCTTGACTCCCCTCTGCCCTGAGGGCTTCAGCATTGATGGGGAGGGAAGCCCAACCACTCATGGAGAGCATGTGCTCAGATGCTTCCGACCGTTCAGGTGACGCAGGAACACTGGGGGAGTCTGAATGACTGGGGTGAAGACATCCCTGGAGTGAAGGACTCTTCAGCATGGGGGGCAGTGGGGCACACATAGGGGTGCATTTCAGTGCTGGAGGCACCATGGATGGCTGTCTGTCCTCAGCCTTTCCTACCACATCCCGGGAGGCAGAAGATCACCAATTCTGTTGAAGAAACTTAGACTTCACCCACTAGCTGGCACAGGCGCACAGATTCATAAATTCGCCCACGTGTGTGTTCAACATCTGAAACTTGGGCCAAGTAGAGAGCAACATGGCTTTCATTTCAAGATGCAGCCATCCACGGAGAGCTGAGAAACCAGACTCAAAGTTCCACCCAAAACAAACACAGGGGAGCTCACAGAATTCAAAAGTTCACAGAAAATTTGAATTAAAAGATAAAAATTTAAAAATAAGTTTATTTCTCAGCATGAGCTCCATCAAGGTCAAGACACTTTTGTAAATGGTACAGCCATTTAGTTCATCCCTAAAGAACTGAGCATCCTGGGAATTTAACCATGTCAATTCAGTCTTTGCTGTTATTAACTGAAGAAAAGTGGATGCCCTTTAAAGATTTTTTAAAATTAGAAAACAAAAATAACCAAATCAGGCCTGCAAGGTGGATGCCTAATAACTTCCCACTTAAACTCTCACAAAACTCCCCTTGTTTGATGAGCGGAATGAGCAGGAGCCCCCTCACGGTGGAGGAGGGAGGAGCGGGAGCCCCGTCATGAGGAGTGGGAGCACTGTCACGGTGGTGGAGGGAGGAGCGGGAGCACC
>NW_022436943.1:65377329-65411082 GCF_009761245.1 Sapajus apella
CTCACGGTGGAGGGAGGAGCGGGAGCACCGTCACGGTGGAGAGAGAAGCAGGAGCCCTGTCATGGTGAACAAGGGCTCTCTGGTAAAGCTTTCCGGGGTGAAGCTTTCCTGGGCATTTTCCTGCTAAATCGTTAGCTAACTTTCTCAACACACTCTCATAATGAGATGTTGCTATTCTTTGGCCCTCCAGAAAGTCAATAAGCAAGATGCCTTGAGCAGCCACAGAACTGCCGCCATGAACTTCGCTCTTGACGTGTTTGCTTTTGCTCTGACGGGGCCTCTCGGTATCACTCGGTATCACTCCTTTGCTTCTGCTTTGTCTTCAGGATTGTACTGGTTAAGCCACATTTTATCTCCGGCTATAACTCTTTGAAGAAATGCTTCAGGATCTTGAATCCACTTGTTAAAATCGCCATAGAAAGCTTTTCTCTATGTACAGCTAAGTTGGGATAAACAGTTTTGGCACCCATGGAGTGGAAAGTTTACCCAACTTTAACTCCAGTCAGGACTGTGTAATCCGAACACCTTGAGATGCCTACACCTTCTAATAGTAGGGACGCCTATTGTTTCCACTGATTTCTTTGGGGCACTGTCCCTATAAACTTTCAATAAAGCATCAGTGATTTCACCATTTTTGCAGCCAAGCTTCCCCATCAATTGCATGTTTGTTCCGGCTTCAATGTTAGCAGAATTCATGTTGTCTGATCGTCCTTTTCAAACTATTGTCTTATGCTTCTTAGGGCCTCAAACTAGATCCTGTTCAGATATGTCTTCACAAGTTAGTACAAGTTTATTTTGTTGCAAAAAATGTGAAATCCATGCATTCTTCTTCCTGACATGCATTTTCTGTGAACGTTCTAAAGATCGCTCATCCTTTCTCCCCATGTTGTCTGTTCACTGTCAGGGAGGGTGTGACCCCACCCACGGCCCACCTTTGTCTCCCTTCTGTCCCCATCATCCTGGCCAGCCACTACCTGGTCTAATACCAGAGGCTGCTGGGTGGGGAACCTTCCAGATAGAGTTTCTTCACTATTCCTGAGGCATGGGGGACAGGCCCATCTTGGTCACATCTGAACACTTCAAACCTGAGGCCAAAGTCCATTCTGGGGGCAGTGGGCAGGGAGGGCCCCAGCAACTCAGGACTGGGTAGGACCACCAGCACCTGTCAGGCTCTGCCTGTGTGCACACCTTTCTGCCCATCACAAGCTTGTGTTCACATCCTCCTCTCCTCCCATCACCCAGAAACAATAGTCCCAGCTGCTTCCAATTCACAACCTGGGCTGGAGTTTGGGGAGCATGACTTTTGCTAAGGCAGGCATAAGCGGGAGCTCCATTCAGAAAAAGCAGTGAGGTAGGAGGTCAGCCCTGTGAGAGAGTTTCCCTAACAACCTTCCATTAAAGTCTCTTCAAATGAAGGATGCAATCTGTGATGTAAAATAACAGGAAGTCAAGAAACGTGAATATGGAAAAGTCCCAAATTGGGAATTGTCTGGTCTCTGGTAATACTAGGAGCACTCTCAATCACTTGAGTAGGGGAGATACGAAATTATTGCCGGATTAGGAGTTAGAATGGATCAAGGAATTTGCTGTCTCCAGTGTGATATGTGCTCTTTCTAGAAGAATCACCATGGATGGAAGGCAGAAGAGAGGGTAGTGTCTAGAAAAGAACAGGGTTCATCACAGATGCTCCATTATGAATGTAAAAGCTTGAGTCTTTGTTGACCAAAGGTTAGGAGTCCATCCAGACTGAGGGATTGGAGAAGCAGGAGGTGGTGGCCCGGTGGGTTAGGAAGGTCCCTACACAGGCAGAACAGAACAGGAGACAGATCCAAGGCTGGGACGCTGACAAGGAGAACAGACACTTCTATCAACCTGGAAGAACAACAGGCAAGAACACGGAGAAAGATCAGGTATGGGAAGGGGCCAGGAAGTCAAAAGAATTCATCCCCTGCAGCCACATTTTCTCTGTGAGGCGGAATAGTGGTGTCTGCTCAGAGAATGAGAGTAAAAATAAGGCTGGACTTTGAGTGCCAGGATGGAAGCTTAGGACTATCCCTAAAGACAAGAGAGAAGGGACATCTTGGGGACATGACATGGGATGGCCCAGCATTGTGGAGGTCACGGCTAAGACAGGCCATTACACATTTGCAGAGATCTGCACGAGTTTGGTGGTGGATTTTCTCCAGCAGCGGCCCATGTTTATGAGGGGAAAGGCAGATGACACAAGTGTATCTGGGTGTGAACTAGTTCAGAAGCTCACAATGGAAAGAGAGCAGTTGAGTGACGAACTGTGGGAGCCTGACTGAGTGGAGAAGTTACAGGAAGGTTAGAAATACCATTGTGGACCATCCTGGTCAACATGGTGAAACCCCGTCTCTACTAAAAATACAAAAAAAAAAAAAATTAGCTGGGCATGGTGGCGTGTGCCCGTAATCCCAACTACTCAGGAGGCTGAGGCAGGAGAATTGCCTGAACCCAGGAGGCGGAGGTTGCGGTGAGCCGAGATCGCGCCATTGCACTCCAGCCTGGGTAACAAGAGCAAAACTCCGTCTCAAAAAAAAAAAAAAAAAAAAAAAAAAAAGAAATACCATTGTGAAGAACAGTACCAAGGCCGGAGGCTGCAGGCGGTACAGAAACACAGAGCGGATGTCGGCAATCCCATGATTAAGAGAGCAGGGAAGAAGGGGACCACAACCACTAAAGAGAGCCAGGACTAAGCACACAATAAATGCAGGTTTAAAACTAATGGGGGAGGGTGGTTACTGAGCAAACGGGATTGCTAAAACAGCCTGCTGTGATCAGGGGTGTGAGTGATGGAAATCCCCAAATAACAATGACTTCAAAACACAGAATGTGAATGTCTTGCTCTTGTAAACAGGGTGAGCAGATTTAAGCAGCCCAGGGCTGTGTGTCACTGCTGGAAGGACCCCTCGTCACATGCCACTACAGCTCGGAGCGCACACGGCGAAAGCGGAATATATGGGTTCCATGAGACCAGCACTGTTTTCAGAATTACAAATTCTCCAAAATAGACATGCATGTATCTATCTCATCACCTATGTGTAGGCTTTTAAAACAAAGAAAATTGAAAATTTGAGGTTCCACTTGGAGCCTAGAAAGCAGTCTTCTAAGAAGGAGTATGTCAGGATTTCCAGGAGCTGCTGGTAGCCTGAGGGCCAGACTTGGAGGGTCACATGAGGAGACACTGGAAAGGATTTTGAACGTGGATTTCATGTCTTGGGCTCTGAAAACAGAAAATGACCCTCCTCAAACACACATGGAATAATTCATAAATTCTAGAACTCCCAGACTTGCTGAAGGCTCTGCTTCACCAAACATGCCCATGTCTCTGAAATGCCTTTCCGTCTGAAGCACTAAAAATCTATGACTGACTAAATTCTTCCACAGGCAAACACAAAACTGATGCTACAAAACAAACAGCACGAGAAAGGAAATTAGAAGCCATCGTAATTCTGAACAAAAACAAATAAAATACTGGCCAATCAGACCCAAGCGTATGAAAATACTAATACATTATAATAAGTACAGTGTATCACAGAAATGCGAAAATAGTTAAATCTTAGGAAAAGATGTCACTCACCATAGCAAGAGAATAGGGAATAATAACCAAATGATAATCAACATTCAGTTATGACATTTTAAAAATCCTGGATACCTAAGAGAGAAGGCAGTTTCAATAGTTTGAAAAACGTGACTTACCAGAAACCTAAAGCAAACGCCATGCTCAGTGGTGAAGCATTAGAAGTGTTCTACCTAAGTGCAGAAGCGTGATAAGGCCACACACTGTTACCACTGCAATAAAACATTAAAGTGGAGAGTTTAGCCATGTAGTATAAGCATGGAAACTTGTTCCCAATAATCTGCCCCATTAGACAGCCACCTATAACAGAATCCCTTAGACTGATTAATTTGTAAAGAACCGAAATGTATTGCTCACAGTTCTGGAGACAGGCAAGTCCCAGATCAAGATGCCAACAGATTTGGTGTCTGGTGAAGGCCTGTTCCTCGTAGATGTCATCTTCCATGTGTCGCTGTAAATACCTAAAGTGGCAGAGACACTCCTTTCAGTTTCTTTCATAAAGGCGTGAATCACATTCATGAGGGTTGCCTCCCAAAAGCTTGCACCTCTTTTTTTTTGTTGTTTTTTGAGATGGAGTTTTGCTCCTGTCACCCAGGCTGAAGTGCAGTGGCGAGATCTCGGCTCACTGCAACCTCTGTCTCCTGGGTTCAAGCTATTCTCCTGCCTCAGCCTCCTGAGCAGCTGGGATTACAGCCGCCCGCCACCACACCCAGCTCATTTTTGTACTTTTGTACTTTTAGTAGAGATGGGCTTTTGTCATGTTAGCCAGGCTGGTCTTGAACTCCTGACCCCAGGTGATCTGCCCACCTCAGCCTCCCAAAGTGCTGGGATTACAGGAGTGAGCCACTGCAGTTAAGTCTTAACATAGTTCCAGCATCAACTCAAAAGTCTAAAATCCAAAGTCTTACCTAAATATCACTTGAAACAGATATGGATAAGACTCAAGTAAGATTTATTATGAGGCACATTTCTCTCCAGCCATGAACATGCAAAATGAAACAAGTTACATGCTTCCAAAAACCATGGTGGGACAAGTACAGGGTAAACATGCTTATTTCAACATGGAGGAATAGGAAGGAGGGAGTCACAGGCCCTGATCAAGTCCAAAACCCAACAGGGCAAACATTATATCTTAAGTCTCCAAAATATTTTTTAATCCATGCTCCACCTTCTGGACACATTGGGGTGGGGCTTGAACCCTCAAGGTTTGTGGCAGCCCTGCAGCCCTGCAGCCCTGCCCTCCTGGCTTTGCTAGCTGCCCCTCTCGCAGGCTGGGCTCGCATGCTGGTGGCTCTACTGGCCTGGGGTCTTTGTGGCAGCCCTGCTTTTATGATGTCACTGGGTACTGCTCTCTCCAGTGACTCCTGCCACCCCTGCGGCTGTTCTCTGCCTGTGCCTTAAGTCTGTCTGAGGCATCCTTTGAAATCCAGGTGGAGGTAACCATGCCTCCAAAGCTTGTGTGGCAATGTTACTGTACAGATGCTGCCCAGGTTTACCACATATGCCCTCCAGGGGGCACTCTGAGCTGGTCCGGGGCCTGCGTGAGCCACAGCTGGAACAGGCAGTGCAGGCCCAGCGCTGCAGAAATGCAGGGAGCAAAGCCTTGAAATCGTTCTGCTCCCAAGACCCTGGCATTCTGGACTAGTGGTGGGTGAGACATCCATGAAAGTCTCAGAAATGCCCTCCAGATCATTCCTCCATTGTCCTGATGAGTAACATACAGTCTCCGTCTATCCACGCTAACCTCCTTATCAAACATTTGCTTGGCCGCACCTTCCACGTCTCTGCTGGACACACTTTCACATTCTTTACAATATGGTTAGGCTGAGAATTTTCCAGACATTCAAGTTTTGCTTCCCTTTTGGTTATAAATTCTGTCTTTAATTCATGACTCTTTTCTTGCATTTCACTATGAGCAGTAAAGAGAAGCCATGTCACACCCTCAACACTCTGCTTAGAGATTTATTCTGCCAAACACTCTATCTCATTGCTTATAAGTTCTTCCTTCCCAACGGGCTACAACATAAGCAGAATTCAGCCAAGTTAACAGCATATTGGCCAATCAGAGAAAGGAAGAGTAAACAGAAGAGTGGTAACTAGGCACCATCAGACTGAAGATCACATTTAAAATGAGAATGGAAAATACAGAAAAAGGCTTGGTATCTGGGACGTGCAGACAAGGTCTGGCACAGTTGTATATAAGGAGATGTAATCGTTGACTCCATTTCTTCACCCTTCCCTATACGACAGCAGTCCCCAACATTTTTGGTACCAGGGACCTGTTTCGTGGAAGACAATGTTTCCATGGATGAGATAGGAGGATGGTGTCGGGATGAAACAGCTCCACCTCAGATCATCCGATTCTCATAAGGAGCGTGCAGCCTAGACCCCTCACATGCACAGTTCGCAATAGGGTTTGTGCTCCTATGAGAATCTGATGCCACTGCTCATCTGACAGGAGGGGGAGCAACAATAAGACCCATCCCTGAGTTCCAAAGAGAGAAAGCAAGCAATGAGAGAAGACAACCGAAAGACATTGTGAAACTGCCGGAAGAAAATAACTGCCAATCTAGAGTGTTCTATAAAACAAAATACACTTCAAAACTCAAAAGTAAAGACAAAGTGAAAGAAACACTCTCTAATGGAATTTATCACCGTCAGACCACTTAAAGGAAATCCAAAAGGTAGACGAAAAATGATCTCAACCATAAGCAATGCAAAGAATATTAGTCAATATAAATGAAAATCTATTGGATAAGACAATAATAACAAGGTCTTCAGGGATATAATATATAGAAGAATTATACAGCAGATTTAATACAATGAATATAAATAGTGTGAAGAATTGTATGTGACCACAGTAAACAGAAGGTAAAAGAGGGATGAAAGGAGTTAAAGTGTTCTAAGCCTCAATCATTGTGCTAAGAGGCAATAAATATGAAAATGAATTAAAATAGTTGTGTCCCATTAAAACGTATTTGAATTTCATATATGTCCATGGAAGACGCTTTAAGGGAAAAAAAAATCATACTTAGATACTATAGCAGTTATTGCTTATTATTTACTTATTAATAGTCTCCTTAATAAATAAAGAACATTCTTAGCTCACAGGTTGTACAACCACAGGACTGCAGCTGGCTGCAGTCTCAGGTTTTGGTTTGCCAGCCTACGTATCAGGGAAATAGCAACCATGCAAGGCATCTACCACCACTTGTTCTGGGGTACAAAGGGGAGAATTAACAAAATTAATAAGCTGGAATTCATGAAACTGAGGCACTCCCCAGGTGCCCCAGAGTGGCTGCCACACTGGGGTGCGGCCTCTGCAGATGGATGACAGCTGCTGCTGGGGTCTGAGCTGGAAGGGCCTGTGGCCTGCGAGCGCCCAGGTGGGGCGTCCCCGGCAGCGGTCTGAGGTCTCTAGCGGGGAGATGAAGTTGGTTCTGTGGAGCGGGAAACCTGCAGCCCAGTTTTAGCAGCAAGAGAGGGAAGTTCCCCTGCTGGGTGAACCAGCAGCATACAGAGCACACGTGGTCCCAGTGGCGGGTAGACCGGAAGTCTGGGAAAGAAAGTGGAAACCAACCGGAAGGAGCACATCCCCCATCCTTCCCAGCCCCCTGAGCTTTCTGTGGTGTCCCTAGTGGGAGAATTTAGCTTGGCACCAGCTGGCCGGACAGAAACGGGGTTCCCACCTAGGGCCAGACACAGAGGTGGAGTGGGGAAGGCTGGTGTGGAGCTGAGTCAACGCAGGTAAACTGAGTCAACACCACGCAAACAGCAAAAGAATCTGGTAGAGTTTCTGCTGTCAGACAAAAGCAATGTTGATACAAAAAACATTACTATTACTATAACTATGCAATGTCACGATTGCATAAAGCAGAAATCCGACAGGTGGCTACAATAATTCTAAATGTGTATGTATCTACTAACATAGCCTCAATATACATAAAGCAAACATTAACAGAAACAAAAGATGAAACGGTAAATTTCCACAGACTTCTTTCAGTGTGTGATGGAACAATTCTGCAAATTAATAAAGATATTTGAACACGGTTAACAACCTTGGCCCACTAACATATACAGAGCACTGTACCAAACAGCTGAAGAGTCACAACTTTTTCAGATGTACATGGAATGTCTATCGATTTTTGTCCATATGCTGGGAATAAAGCAAATCTCAGCAATGCCAATGACTTGAAATCATGTAGCATGTTTTTGACCATAGTGCAATTAAATATAAAACTTACACCAAAAAAAGAAAATATCCCCAAAGGTTTGGAAGTTAAGAAATAAATTTATGAATATCCTAAGTCTCAGAAGACAGTCACAAAGGAAGTTGGGAAATATTTGTATTAAATTATACTGAGGCAGGGTACAGTGACTCATGCCAGTAATTTCAGTACTTTGGGAGGGTGAGGTAAGAGGATTGCTTGAGCCCATGAATTAGCAGGCTGGGCAACATAGTGAGAGCCCATCTCTACAAAAAATGTTAAAACTGGCCAGGTGTGGTGACACATACTTGTAGTCCCAGCTGCTGTGGAGGTGGGAGGACCACATGAGCCCAGGAGGTCAAGGCTGCAGTGAGCCATGGTCATGCCACTGTACTCCGGCCTGGGTGCCATAGTGAGACCTTTTCTCCAAAAAAAATTATACTATTTATATTACCTATTACTACTTATGGTATAGTGATAAAGATATGCTTAAGAGAAATTTGTGAGCTAAAAATCATGTACTAATGGGGAAAAGTCTGAAAGACAGAGATCTGAGTATCTACTTCAAGCAATTAGAAAGAGGATAGCAAATATATCCACAGAAAGAAGAAATTCAAACTAATAAAAGAAAATTCACCAAAAAATCAAAATAAAAGTTTGTTTACTTGAAAAATCTAATAAAACTTATAAATCCCTAGAAAGACTGATCATGACTAAGAAGGTACAAATGATCAAGATCAGGAATAAAAAAGATGAAATCTCCAGATTAAAAACATAAAGAGATACCATTGAGGGCTAGGTAAAGCATTCCTAAAGTTGACACAAAAAACTGAATCCACAGAAGGAGCAATTGATTGACCGGACTTCACCAAAATTAAAAACTTGGCTTTGCTATTGACTCTGTTATTAGGATGAAAAGACAAGCTACATACTAGGAGAAAGTATTTACAAGCCACAATCTGACAAAGAAGTTTTATCTAAAACATATAAAGAACTCTTAAAACTCAACAGGAAAAAAAATACATCAGTAAGAACATGGGCCAGGCATATAAACAGACATTTCATCAGCAAGCAGATATGGGTGGCAAATAAGCACATTAAAAAATATTCAACATCCTTATCCTTTATAAAATGCAGATTTAAGTCACAATGAGCTAGCACCACATACCTATGAGAGCGGCTAGAATAAAAAACAGTGACAACGCTGAATCCTGAAAAGGATGCAGAGTAGCTGGATCCCTGATACACAGCTGGTGAAAATTTAAAATGGTAGAGCCACTATGAAAAACAGTTTGACAGCTTCTCATAAAAATGAACAACATCTACCATGCATTTCATAACTCACGCTCCGCCAGACATTTGAGAAAGCTTCAGAAACTGGAAGCGTACCCCAGGACACCTCAGGTGACATGGATAGTGGGGGCCTTTAAGGTTTTTAACAATAAGGACCAGGCAGAGGAGGAAGAAAAGGATGAGAGAATGAAAAAGAAGGCACACATTTTGGCTGCCACAATTACAGGTCTGCCTCAAGGTGACCCTAGGCAACAGAAACACTCCAAACAAGGGGTGGCAGGGCCTCAACCAGCAGGAAGAGGACTGAGGCACAACCAGTGTTCTTATTATAAGAAGGAGGGGCACTGGGAAAGGGACTGTTCATTCTATCCCGGGAAGTCATGACAGAATGAATCTCCCCAACCCAGTCCTCTCAATGCTAGACTCTTGGATGAAAAGGCCACCCTCTCTGCTCGATGGAGCGCTTCAGCTCCACGTGCTCGGCCGGCTGCGGCCCCCAAGATTTCTATCGGCATCACCACGGCAAAGCCTCAGGTCACTCTCAACGTGGCAAGTAGGAAACCTGAATTAACTATTTGATACTGGGACAACCTACTCTGTCCTGACCCAACCTGTGGGACCTCTGCAATGCCAACGGTATGGTGATGGGAACAGATGGCCAGGAGAAGGTAAAATGATTTGCCTTTCCTTTGACTTGTGAAATTGGATTTAAGGCTATTACTCATTATTTCCTATATGTCCGTGACTGTCCTGGGAGCCTCAGTTTCCCTCCAGGGGAATGCAGTTAAGTCTCAGTACCTCCAGAGAAGGGAATCCATTTATTGGCCCTTTTTGCTCCCAAAGGTCAGAAGCTGCCCCCCGTCCTGGAAGAGATATTGGCTCAAGTGGCAAAGTTTATACGTGATGCCAGCACTCTGGAACAAGCCATCAATGCAGAGCCTATTAAGATAAAATTTAAGCCAAGCATACCCCACCCATGCAAGCCCCAAATACCCTGTGAGGCCAGAGGCCCTACGGGGACACAGCTCCTCCTGGAAAAATTACTACAGCACAGGCTTATTCAGCCCTGCCAGTCACTTGTAATATCCCAGTCCTGCCCATGGACAAACCGAATGGGGAATGCCGGTTTGTTCAGGACCTTAGGGCAGGGAATGACTCAGTTGTTCCCAGTCGTCCTAGTTTCCAGTCTACCCACACTCCTCTCTCAGGTCCTGGGCGCACTCAGTTCCATGCAGTGCTGATTTGAGAGGACACCTTCTTTTGTATCCCATTGCATCCCAAATTCTCCTATATTTTTGCCTTTGAATAGAAAGATCCAGAGACCCAGGAAACTTCCCAATGTACAGTGCTACCCCAGGGGTTTCAGGATAGCTCCTACCTCTCTGGGCAGGCCCTGGCAAAATACTTCAGACATCTTAAACTTGCAAGTGGAAACGTACTGCAGTTATGTGGATGACTTGCTTATTGCTAGTGAGGGCTTCCATAGTTTTCAAGAAAATACTATTAAAACCTTAAATTTCTTGGCTGAATGGGGATATAAGGTCTTCCCCTTAAAGCCCCAGATCTCCCATACACAGCTTGGATACATACCCAGGGTACAGACTTACGCCAGAAGCCAGGATGCTTGCCCCAGACTGAAAGCAGGCCATTGCTTCACTATCAGTCCCTGGTGGTAGAACAGAGCTGCATGGCTTTCTATGGATGGCTGGCTTCTGCCGGGTTTAGATCCTAAGCTTTGGCCTCATAGTTAAACCCACTCAAGTGTGGAGAAAAACAACCATCCCACTGGGTAGAAGCCTATGAAACCCTAAAATCTGAGGAAGGAAGGCCCCTGCCCTAGGACTCCCAGATTTGCAGGAGCCTTTCCTTCTATCTGTATATGACAGGTTTGGGCAAAGCCTGGATGTCCTAATTCAGAAACTGGAGTCCTACAATGGCCAGTGGTTACTTTTCAAAGCAATGCGACCCAGTGGCCCATCTTTAGAAATGATAGAAACACCAAACAGAAAAAGAAAGTGCAGTGCTCATATGCCCAAACCGTAGTGTAATATCTGTGAGCATTTCAGAGAAGCTGCTGCCAGGAGGACCTACAGAACTCACCCTGCAGGGAGGGAGGTGAGGCCGAGGGCTGGGGCGGGTCCCACACTCAGTTCTCTTGCAGTGTTCCCCTGGGCAGTGCCCTGAGCCTTTGCTCCTCCTCACCTGGAGCCTGGAACCCAGGTGGTGGCCCCCAGAACTCAGACTGCAGGCCTGTCTCTGGAAGTGATGTCAGTACTGGTGCGTACACGGGATCCCTGCGGAGCCAAGGGAGCCAGGAGCACCACCACCTGCCTGCCTCGCTCCTTCCCCCTGCCTGCCTCGCTCCTTCCCCCTGCACGGCTCTGCAGGCTTGGACACCCCAAGCCCCGGCAAGGAAGGGCCAGGTCTGGCAATTTGAAGTCCCTCATCTGACCTTGACTCCTTCAAGTCCCCCAATGAGCTGCCAGTGACCCATCCCAAGCTGCCCAGACCCATTGTGTTAGACTGATGCAAGTGAGTGATGGGGAAGCTGTGGGTCCCTCCAGCTTTTGTGTGGACTAAGACTGCTGGGTGCCTGGCACTGCTCTGGCCCTGACACACAGCAGATAGGAGGCCAACCAGGCCCTGGCCCCCTGGCTTCAGGGTCCCACAGGGACAAAAGTATTCCCTGCTCATAGATTCTCTGTGTGAGACTTTGGCAAGATCACTGCACCCTGGGAGAGGTTCCCTGTGCAAGGAGAGCCCTGGGGATCTCGCCCAGGCTCCAGGCGCAGGAAGGGGAAGATGGAACAGGAGGGAACAGCATGTGCGTGGGAGGGGAGCTGGTAGGGCAGAAGCTGGGAACGCATGTGCAGAGTGGGGGCAGGGGTAGGGGCCGGGGAGGCCTTGGAAGCTCCCCTCGTCTCTCATTCACTAACCTTCACTGACGCTCCAGAGCTCAAAGGACAGTGGTGTAACCCAAAAATGAAATTCCCAGCCCCCAACCATCTGAATTGGCCCCTCCTCTTGACCAAGGACATTCCAGAGTTCACCTGAAACACCAGTTCAGACCAAACCAATGTGCAGCCTACAAGCATTGACTGATGTCTTACGTCTCCTTAAAATCTGTAGAACCAAATCATAGCCTCACCACTTGATACATGCTCTTGGGGTCTTCTGAGGCTGTGTCACCGGCCACAGTCACTTCTATTTGGCTCAGAAAACATCTCTTCAAATATTGCACAATGTTTCACCCTTTTTCTTGGCTGGGGGACAATGTAGGTGACCAGGAGGCTGCATTATTTGAGCAATGACCAACAGTCTCAACGGCTGTGTCCTCAGTCCCTCGATTCCCAAGGAACCGCCCCTCCCTGGGACAGACGGCTCAGAGTCGAGCCACGACAAGGTGACACGACAGGGATAGTGTGAGCCACGCTGGGGGAGCCACCCTGATAGGCAGTGAGCTCCCTGTCCCTGGGGCTACGGAGCAGAGCCAGGTGCTCCCCCAGGAGCTCCTCCGAGTGAGGTACAGAACCTGGAACCCGAGCCCAGGCCCAGGCCTGACTCAGGAGCTTGTTTAACCCAGCAATTCCGGGACCCCATCCCGGGTCACTGGCATCCGCTGTCATTTAGAACCTGTGGCTGGCAGGGAGCTGGTCCCCCCTTCTCTGGGCCGCGTTTCCCCAGCCTCATAGACCACAGGGCAGCCAAGCTGCCCAACAGTCCGCTGGGCCCGCGCCCCAGTGCCTGGCGACAATCGAGTCCGCCGCTGAGTCATTTACGCTCACCAGGGCTCCTCCCCTCCCGCCCAGCCCTGAGTTGATCCGGTTTCAAAAGGGACGAAGGGCGGGAACGCTTGGGAGGAGCCTGGGGCCGGCGGGACCTTTGAGGTGCAGAGCGAAAGTTTAGGGCGAGAAAGGAGGTACTGGCTGGGGCTGAAACTGCGCGTGGGGACCAGAGCGCGACGCTCCCTGAGCGCGGCGGGCGCCCTGCGGTGGCTGCGGTCCTGCAGCAGGAGCCGGGGTCCTGCAGCCGGCGACCGGGCTGGGGCGCATTTTCCACGGAGTGTCCCGCGGCTTCGGCTGCGGAGGTGCTGGCGCCTTTGACTGCGCCCAGGTGAGGGCCCGGATGCCAGGGCCGGGCTCGTCTTTGGTGCGGGGCTGGCGAGGGGCGCGCGCTGCTGGGGAGCTGGAGACGCCCGGGCACTCTCGTGCCTGCAGCGCCGCGCACGGCCGCCAGGGGCCGCTGTGACGCCCAGCGTGCGCCCCGCCCCCGCCCCGCCCCCGCCCCGCCCCCTAAACGCGTCAGAGGCGCTGGCCGGGTCAGCGGGTCGGACCACGCAGGGCGCGGAGGGGGGCGGCAGGCGTGGGCGGGGCTCGGGCACCTCCCCCTCGCTCGGCCGCGCGCAGTGGTTCGCTCCGGCCGCGCGGCGAGCGCGAGTTTCCAGGAGGCCTGGAGGGCGCCGCCGCCTCCGCCCGCCGCCTCCGCCCGCCGCCTCCGCCCGCCGCCGCCCCCTCCGCCCGCCGCCACCCCCGCCGTCCGCCGCCCGCCGCCGCGATGCTGGGGCTGCTGGTGGCGCTGCTGGCCCTGGGGCTCGCGGTCTTCGCGCTGCTGGACGGCTGGTACCTGCTGCGCCTCCCGTGCGCCGTGCTGCGCGCGCGCCTCCTGCAGCCGCGCGTCCGTGACCTGCTGGCGGAGCAGCGCTTCGCGGGCCGCGTGCTGCCCTCGGACCTGGACCTGCTGCTGCACATGAACAACGCGCGCTACCTGCGCGAGGCCGACTTCGCGCGCGTGGCGCACCTGACCCGCTGCGGGGTGCTCGGGGCGCTGCGGGGGCTGCGGGCGCACACCGTGCTGGCGGCCTCGTGCGCGCGCTACCGCCGCGCGCTGCGCCTGCTGGAGCCCTTCGAGGTGCGCACGCGCCTGCTGGGCTGGGACGGCCGCGCGTTCTACCTGGAGGCGCGCTTCGTCAGCCTGCGGGACGGCTTCGTGTGCGCGCTGCTGCGCTTCCGGCAGCACCTGCTGGGGACCTCGCCCGAGCGCGTCGTGCAGCAGCTGTGCCAGCGCAGGGTGAGCGACCCCGGCCCCGGCGCACGGCCTTGGCGGGACCCCCGGGGGCTCCCGGTCCCCGGCCCCCTCCCCCGGGGAAGGCCCGCTCTTGCACCTCTTTCGGGTCCTGCTGCCGTCCTGCCCCTCACCGCTCCCGCCCCTCCCTCTCTGCCGGGGGCGTTCCTCGCTGATGCCTTTCTTCCTGGGGGTCCCTGGGGTCCCCGAATCAGCTCTTCATTCGGACTTACCGTGCTTCCCTCCTGTCCTTTCTCAACCTGGCCCCTCATGGTTTCCTGTCGACCCCTCCGCTCGCTGCGGAGACCCTAAGTCCGGATGCTGTGCTGTGGCTGGAGTGCTGACCTTCCTCTCTGGTGCTTGATCCTGAACGTGCGCTGGAGGGGTGATCAGTTAGAGGAGGTTTCTGGGAGTTCCCGAGGACCTGAGGCCCCCTTTCACACAGCTTAGGGCTGGGTCCTGGCCGCCTGGGTTGGGGTCGAAGGGCTGAGCCGGGGAGCTGCAAGCCTTTTGGCCTTTCTGCAGTTGGAGAGAGGTGGGCCACGCACCTCACCAGGGCTCGCTCCTTTCGGCAGGGCAGAACCGCCCCTGCAGCATGGAACTGGGGCCCTGGGGACGGTCACCGGGCCGATGTCGCCAGAGCAGATGCCTGAAAAGCTGCCAGGAGCATCCAGGCAGGAAGCCAGGGCCTGCCCACCCCGGTGTGCCTTTAGGCAGAGCACTGCCCTCCCCGGTCTCTGACAGGTGCCTCCGGAGCAGAGGAGGGTCAAAGTCTCACCTCAGTCCTGATGTTACAGGAAGGGCCGATCCAGACCTCAAGAGAGGCTTCTTGGATCTCTCGTAGGAGAGGATTCAGGGCGATTCCGCAGTGCAAAGTGAAAGCAGGTTTGTTAAGAAAGCACAGTGGTGAAAGCGTAGCTGCTCCGTAGACACTAGGACGCTCCGCCTCAGGCGCACTGCTTGCATTTATGGGGATGTGTGCTCTGCTACAAGGGTGTGTGATAAAGGTTTAATTTTCTTAATTACTGCGTTTTGCAAGAATCGATGTTACTATCTTTTAAAGCAAAAATAGGAACGCCTTTGTTCTCCAGATAGTGGGATATCTGGACGCTCCCAAGTCTGGGTCTATTCAGTAAACGTTATTAATTTGTCTCCTTAACCATAAACATTTGAGGCCAGGAATGCCTGATTTTCCTACCCCTCAGTCAAAATGGAGTCGCTCTGACTGAAACGCCTCTGACACTGAGAGGTCATGTCAGGGGTGGGGAGACGGGGGCTCAGAGGAGCTGTGGTACTGCCCAAAGCTGCACAGCAGGCCACAGGGCACTGGTCCCTGGTCTGTTTCTGTTGAGTCATGTGGACCAAAAAGCATCCGAGATAGGTCTCAGTCGATTTAGAAAGTTTCTTTTGCCAAGGATAAGGACGTACCAGTCCTGGTGACGTGTGCCCAAGGTGCTCGGGGTACAGCTTGCTTTTATACGTATCAAGGAGCATACAATCAATGCATGTAAGATTCACGTTGACGCCGTCCGGAAGAGGACTTCCAGGTCACACGTAGATTTAAAAGTTTTCTGATTGGCAGTTCGTTGAGAGCTCTTGTCAGTAGAAAGGCAAGTCTGGGTTAAGATAAGCGCTGTGGAGACCTAGGTTTTATTATGCAGGCGAAGCTTCCGGCAGCAGGCTTCAGAGGGAATAGATTGTAAATGTTTCCTATCAGACTTAAGGTCTGTATGGTTAATGTTGAAGGCATCATGGCCTGAGCTAGTGTTGCAGGTTAAATTTGGAGGGCCCTGGCCTATTGGAGGAAGTTCATTCAGATGGTTGAGGGTACCTTCGATGTTATTTTTGGGTTATAGTCAGGAATCCCCTGGAGGGCTGGATGTCTCTCTGCCCCCAGGTGCTGGGCTCTGTGTGTCTCTCATGCATCTAGAGTGGGGGGCAAGGGGGAGGCTGCCAAGGCTGAGAGCCGGGTGCGGAGGCCGAGGAGATGGGGAGCAGGGTTGCTTTTCTGGGCGGGAGGGTGTGATGAAATCAGGCATGGCTGGTTGGTGAGGTCCATGTGGGAGGCGAAGGCGGGGACCCAGAATGGCAGAGACCCTGTGATGAGCTGGAAGGGCCATGGGTGTGGTTTGGGGCAGGCTGAGCCAGATCGGGGTCCTGCATGCTGAGAGGCTTGCGGGGGGTGATGCGGCCAGAGAGGAAGAGCTGGGCTGGAGTGAGTGTTGGTCGAGAGGTTGAAACTAGGCAGGGAGGGGAGTGGCCCAGGGGAGTCCAGGCCCAGCTCTGCTGGGACTTGCAGGGGGTCCCAGCTCACCTGCAGGGAAGGTCTGGGCTCTGTCTCCGTGTGCTGCTCACCTGAGGTGGGGGTGGGCGTGTGCTTGGCCTCTCCCCTCATCCTGGGAGCTCCCAACGCCCATCTGCAAGGCTGTGGACCCCTCAGGAGAGGCTTGGAGCCCGGCTCCCATCGCCACATGGTGGCCCTGTGTGCAGAGAGGGTTGAGAGGGAGGGCTCAGGCCCGGGCTGCCCTGGGAGATGAAGTGCTGTCCTCTGGGTACCCTGTCTGGTGCCTTCCCAGAGGAGGGCTCCATGCTGGCCCTCCGTTCCTCTGTCCCCTGTCACCCTGAGGCCTCTGGATTTCCTATCTGCCATTCCCAATGTGCCAACTTCTCGAGCTTCTGGCTGGGTTCTGGGGATGGCCTCTAGGGTAGATGGGCCTGGCACAGGTGGGGCCGTGTCAAGGTGGGTATGCGGGGGTAGCACAAGCATGCAGGGCCTGGGGAGGCATGGGCACAGCCTGGCAGGTGGCGGGGCAGGGACTCCTGGAAGGTCACGGGCTGGGGAGCAATGTGGGCAGCAGCCCAGAGGTGGAAAGACAGCAGCTTGGCTGGGTCTCCCTTTCTGTCCCTTGCAGGTGGAGTCCCCTGAGCTGCCGGCGGACCTGCAGCACTGGATCTCCTACAACGAGGCCAGCAGCCAGCTGCTCCGCATGGAGAGTGGGCTCAGCGATGTCACCAAAGACCAATGATTGCCACCTTCACACCCTGCCTGCCCCGGCCATCATCCTGGGCCTGGGGGCAATGCAGAGATGGCAGGCTGGGCCGCACTGTCTTCCAGCTGGAGGGGCCGCTTGACCAGCCTGGCCCACCCCCTTTTACCCGCTGGGCCCCCCAGTTATTGACACCCCTCTACTGGGCTCCACGCTAGACAGAGGGAGGGAGCGGCATCAGCAATCTGACCCAGCTCTGCCCTCAAGGTGAGGATGGGTGGGCAAAAAGGAGTCCCACCCTGTCCCACAGCGCGGCCACACATGGGCCTGGGTAGGGGAGGGTGGCGCCTGGAGCAGAGGGACCCACGTGCCTCCTAAGCCTGGATCCTGGCTGGCACTGCTGCAAGGGACGAGGCAGGGCCAGGCCAGAGCATCCTGGGTACACAGGGCCTGGGCGTGGTTCAGGTGCAGCGGTCACTCCTGAAGGGTCAGAGCAGCACCTGCCAGGCAGCCCCCTCTGGCTCCTGCCGAGGTGGACGCAGGCCTGGAGCAGAGCCTGGGTGGTCAGAGGCTGGATCTGGAGGCGGAAGGAAGGGAGGCATTTGCTGGCAGAGAACGGGGCACTGGCTCCTCCCCAGGCAGGCTGGGCGGGAGGGTAGCCTTGTGGCCGGGAGGGACCAGACCAGGTAGCACAGGGGCTTCTGGAGAGGCAGCAGGCTTCCTGCTGGGGTGTCCTTGGCCAGTCGCACCCCTCGGTGCCCACCAGGGCCATGCTCTGTGACCTTGGGCTGGTCCTTGCCCTCTCTGGGCCTACAGCACCACAGGCCTCTGTACCCCCTTAGAGCCGCCCGTTCGTGGCCTGGCTGGCAGGCGTCCCCTTACCTACTCTGCCCTCTGTGTTTAGCATGTTCCTTGTCAGCTGTTGGGCCGGCCCTGCCCTGCGCTAGCACAGCCTCTCCTGGCAGCTTCTCAGTCCTCCCTGATAGAGATGCCAGGCTGCTAGGACGCTGGCCAGGGCCACCCACTCCTGCCTAATGCCTCGCCTTACAGCTGGGGAAACTGATGCCTGGAATGGCCTAGAGTCACTGAGGCAAAGTTGCGGCTGGTCCCAGCCTGAGGCTCCACTGATGCCCTCAGCTTCCAGGGAGGGGGTACCCCATCTAGCTGGGTGCAGGGGTCACTGCTTGTCTGCTCAGGGCTGTGTGCCCACCTGCCTGTGCCCCTGCACGCCGGGAACTGCCTCCTTGCTGCTGCCTCCAGTAAGCCCACCGTGAGCCAGAGCCAGGAGGTGCAGCGCTGCCCCTGATGGAACGTCCCCTACCCCCACCACTGTTCTTATCTTACAGCCATCATGGGAAAGCTGCAGTTTTTCTGTTGTATTTAAAGAAAGCCCAACATTAAAGGGTTTTCCTTGCAAGTGTGCCGGGGACGTCCTTGTTTCCAAGTCCCTGCCACCACCGCCATCCAGCCAGGGGCTGAGTTGGGACCAGGGAAGCTGGGGCCCATTCCCAGGATGGGTTTTCTGGCATGGGGGGCTATCTAGGCTGGTGGGGCTCCCATGAATGGAGGGATCAGGCTGGCCAGGCAGGACTTGTCCCCATCCCTCAGGGCATAGGACTGAAGCCAAGAAGGTGCTGCCCAAAGCCCCCTGGGGAGCCCCCCCTGCCCTGGGGAGCCCCCTCCGCTCTGGGGAGCCCTCCCTGCCCTGGAGAGCCCTCCCTGTCCTGGGGAGCCCACCCTTCCCTGGGGAGACCTCCCTGCTCTGGGGAGCCCTTCCTGGCCTGGGGAACTCCTCCTGCCCTGGGGAGTCTTTCCTGGCCTGGGGAGCCCTCCCTGGCCTGGGGAACTCTTCCTCCTGGTTCCCAGCCTTTGAGGCTTACAGCTCCATCCACAGATGCCAGCCCCAGGTTCCCAGTCTCCCTCCTTCAGAGGTTGCCCTGGGAGGCCATGTCCCAGGCTCTGGGTCTGGGCCTCCAGGCTTCCAGAGCCTTGGGTAGGGTGCGGGTAGCCGTTGGGGGTAGAGGTCCATGGACTTTGGTGGGTAGACGGGAAGCAGAGAGAGCACAGGGGCTGTTGTGCAGTCCCTTCGAAAGGGTTGGGGGAAGTGGGACCCTCCCGGACATAAAGGTGAGTCAGGTGGGGTGTGGCCACGTCCATGCTCTGACCACCTTTCCAGGAGACTCCAAAAGGCTCTGAGGGCCAGGGAAGGGTTGGGCAGTTGGAAACTTACGAAACAGGCATTTCGTGATGGGGCAGTGGGGCTGGAGAGGGGAAGCCACCTTGCTTAGCAAGTCTGGGGTCTGCAGCCAGCACGGTTGGCCAGAAGCCTCTGCTCATTATGGGGTGGGGGGTCCTTGGGGGAGGTGGCTCTTGGGATCTCCATGGGTGTCTCAGCTGAGTGTTGACAGACAAGCTCCCCAGTGGGGCCACAGAGGAAGCTGTGGGCATGCCGTCCAGCCAGTGGTCCTGAGCAGCTGCCTGAGCCCCAGAGCAGGGCGGGGGCCGCAGGACGGGGTGCCTGGGCCTTGGGTGGCACCATGTGACGATGCCACTGCTGTCCCTGGCTCAGCAGCTGTCCTTGGTCGTGGAAGGTATGTCGGCCTGGATGGGGAGTTGGGCTCAATGACTGGACTAGGGATGAGTGTATCCAATGTGCATGTGCATGCTTGTGTGCATATGCATGTGCATTCTTGTGTGTGTGTGTGCATAATGTATGTGTGTGCCTGTGTGCATTCATGTGTGCACATATGCATGTGTGTACATAGGCATCTGTGTGCCTATATGCGTTCGTGCGTGTGTGCGTGTGTGTGTGTTCATGCACATATGCATGTGTGTGCCTGTGTGTGTTCGTGTGCGTGTGCATAATGTATGTGTGTGTCTGTGTGCATCCATGTGTACACATGCATGTGTGTACATATACATGTATGTGTTCGTGTGTGTGCATTCATGTGTGCACATATGCATGTGTGTACATATACATGTGTGTGTGCATTCATGTGTACACATGCATGTGTGTACATATACGTGTGCCTGTGTGCGTTTGTATGTGTGTGCATGTGTGTGCCTGTGTGCATTCGTGTGTGCGCATATGCATGTGTGAACATATACATGTGTGTGCCTGTGTGCATTTGTGTGTGTGTGCATGTGTGTGCCTGTGTGCATTCGTGTGTGTGCATATGCATGTGCGTGCCTGTATGTGTTTGTGTATGTGTGCATGTGCATGTGTGTGGCTGTGTGCGTTCCTGTGTGTGCACATGCATGTGTGTGCCTGTGTGTTCGTGTGTGCGCATATGCACGTGTGCCTGTATGCGTTCGTGTATGTGCACATATGCATGTGCGTGCCTGTGTGCATTCCTGTGTGTGCGCATATGCATGTGTGTGCCTATGTGCATTCGTGTTTGTGTGCATAATGCATGTGTGCACCTGTGTGCATTCGTGTATGTGCACGCATATGCATGTGCGTGCCTGTCTGCATTCGTGTTTGTGTGCATGTGCAGGCCTGTGTGCGTTCATGTGTGTGCACGTGTGCCTGTGTGCGTTTGTGTGTGCATATGTATGTGCGTGCCTGTGTGCATTTGTGTGTGCACATGCCTGTGTGTGCCTGTGTGCATATGTGCATGCCTGTGTGCATTCGTGTGTGTGCACATATGTGCGTTTGTGTGTGCACATATTTGTGTGTGCCTGTGTGCACATATGCATGCCTGTGTGTGTGTGTGCATATGCATATGTATGTGTGTGCCTGTGTGGCGTTTGTGTGTATGCATATGTATGTGTGTGCCTGTGTGCGTTCGTGTGTGTGCACATATGCCTGCGTGTGCCTGTGTGCATTTGTGTGCATATATGCATGCCTGTGTGCATTTGTGTGTGTGTGCATTTGTGTGTGGATATGTATGTGCATGCCTGTGCACATTTGAGTGTGTACATATATGCGTGCCTGTGCGCGTGTCTGTGTGTGTGTGTGTGTGCATGTGCAAGCAACGGGCTAGCATCAAGGTGGTTGAGTGGGCAGCACCCTCAGGCCTCTGCGGCTTCTCTTTCCATGCGGCAGCTGAGCACCCTGGGCTGTCATAGGCCAGCTGGAAGAATGTTTGAGCCAGGAGGGCCCTCTCTTGGTCTTGTCTTTGGAGGACAGGTTGACCACAGGATGGAGAAGGGCCTTTGCTCACTGTGGTGGTGCCGATTCCTGCCAGCAGGACTGGCCCAGGTCAGGGAATGGGTGGCTGGGATTGGAAGTCCTGGCGGGGCTGCTGGAGCCCTCTGCTCCTATGGGCCTCCCACCTCAGATAAGTTAGGGCAGCAACTGCTTCCACCCCAGCATCCTTCCCCCAGGGCCAGCAGTGGCAGAATTTCTGCCCCAGGCGTCCCCAACCGTGGAGGTGTCTGCACAGTGTCCAGGAGGCCCTTGGTTGGGGGAGGGAATTGGCGCTGCGGGGCCCTTGCCAGCCGGATGACTGGGCATGTGAGGGACTGACCAGGGCAGAGGGAAATAAATTAGGGTCGAGATTCAGAGCCGGAGATTCAGATGTGTGTGGGGTTCCTGGGATGGTAGCTGTGCACAGGTCCGTCGTCCTGGGGGAGGGGGCACTGTGCCCTCTGATGGCCAGGTGGACACAGTCCCGACTGCCGTGGTGGGTGTCCCTGGGGCTCACCCTGGGCCAGCTGCCTGCTCAGTCTCAGTGCCCTGCCTCTGGGCTCAGCTGTCTGCCACCATTGTGTCCCCTTGGGGCCCAGGGACACAGATCTCCACATCTGAGGCCTTGCTGAGTGGCATTTACGCTGTGCCCGGCGTGCAGCTCTGGAGGAATTCCAGGACAGCAGGACCCTCGCCCACCTCATGGACAGGGACACAGACTAGGGCAGGGAATTCCCAGTGTGGACCCAGGGGCTCAACCAGGCAGGCCAAAGGGGCTGCTGCGTCCCAGGCCCAGGCGGCTGCTCCCCGCATGACTTTCTCTCTGGACACCTGCTAGTTTGGGGCATCCTTGGGGAGGTGGAGGATCTTGCCCAAGGGCGGGGAGGCACGCCCTGCAGTTTGCACACCCCTCTCCTTTATTTTAGAGATTTCTTAAAGCAGCAGAAGAGTAGGCTCCTTTGACCTCTCTGCGGTAGTGGGGTTCAGAAGGGCCTAGCGGCCCAGGTGGGTGCCCCTCTCCCTCCCTCCACTGCTGCCTCTTGTGGCTGGCTGCTTCCCTGCCAGCATCCCCTACTTCCTGGGGCAGTCACGGATGCGCACGCACTCCCCTCCCTAGACCTCACACGCCCGGCTGCAAGCCCCGCCCCATGGGCGCACCCACCCGGGTTCCCTGCCGCCGGACCGTGGCCTCCCCAACTTCCGAAGTCACATCTGCTGGAAGGTCGTGGCGACAGGCGGGGCAGGCGGGCGTCCTCCAGGCCGGCAGAGAGGGTCAGGGCTTTCTAACTCTGTGCTGCGGTCCCCTGGGAGTCAGAAGGCCCAGCCGCGCTCCCAGGGCGGGTTCCGGGCAGAGCGCACTGGGTCCCTGTGTGTTCGCGCTGCACGCTCTGGGAGAGGTCCTCGCGGCGTGGGTTGCAGGACCCGGCGCGCGCCCTCTGCTGTCCTCGCGGGTTCAGAGCCGGGGACACCCCCGCTGTTGCCTTCCCAGGGATGGGGGCACCCCACCCCACCCCGCAGCCTTTCCCCACTGAGCTGGGCAGAGCCCAAAGGCCTCATCCCCATGGCTCTGCTGGGGACGCCTAGGCCCAGAGAAGTGGCGACTTCTTGCTCCCTCCCTCTGGTGAGGCCAAGGCCCTGGCCACTTGGCTCCAATCCAGACCCCCATGAGGCCCTTGGAGGTCCGGCCATGACCCAGGGGACGGGCCCTAACAGGAAGCCAAGCGCAAACCCCGTGCTGGCTAGCGGGGCGGCCCTGGAGATCCCTTCCAGGGGGCATCTCTGGGAGCTTTCTCTGGTCTGGGCTGCACCCCAAAGATTGCATTTAATTCCTGGTGTTTCTGGGAGGGTGTAGAGGTCGGGGTGGGTTCTGACATCTGGGCCCTTCATAGACAGAGATGAGCTCTCACAGGGGTCCTGGGTGGCCCCAGACAGCACCCTGGTTACTCCCGCATGCTCTCGGGGATCCCCAGCGGGTCAGATCACTGCCTGCTGCATGCCCCTCCCACCCCACAGGCATGGCCCAGCTGACCTGTGGGGCCCTAGAACCCGAGACCAACTGGGCAGTGCTTAGAAGGTGTGCAGCCTGGAGGACACCAGGGGAACTGGGGCCTGGAGAGGGACAGCATCTGGGGGTGTCTCAGGCCCACAGCAGCCCGTGCTACTGCTGGCTCTGCCCACCTCCTGATGATGGCACAGAGCACTGTGACTGTGACGGCACAGCCAGGGCCATGCAGAGGGGGAGAGGAGCCTGAAAGCCAGGTCTTCTGGGCCACAAGGACCCCCAGCTCCTCAGCTAACCTCTTGTGTCCCAAGGGGACTGCCGGCAGGAGGTGACGGGAACCCTGGAGCTGTGTGATTCCAGCAGGCCCAGGTGCACACACCCAGGAAGACCCCTTGGGCTAGGCAGGCAGAGCCAGATGTATCCACCCTTGGAGGAAAGCGGATTCCAACTCTGAGCTTCCTTTCTGCCCTAGGCGGAGAGTGACGCCTCCGGGGTTTGAGGGGAGAGTCTTATCGGGGAGAAGGTCCCTGGGCTAGAGAACAGGCTCTGATCTGAGACACCAGGCTAGTTTGCAGCAGGAAAGGGGCCCTGGAGGCATTCCTCGCCCGTCTGTGTTTTCCTGTCTGTGAAATGGGTCACAGGGGCTCTGGGTGAGAGGGAGGGGCAGGCGCCTAGAATGTGTTGTATTCAGCCTGGCTCTCCCAAAGGCCGGTGCTGCGGGGTCTTGATGCCCAGGAAGGACAGTGGTCATCTCCACTCTCGGTTAATTTGTCTTTATAAGTTTGGGGTGTGGAAGGCAGAGGACGCCCCTGGTGTGGTTCTCTCCTCTCAGACCCCTTGAGTGAGCTGTGCTCCAGCAGCAGGAAGCAGGGGGAGGTGACGCAGGGGGAGGTGACGCAGGCGGAGCCAGGCCCCGTCGGACAGGAGGCGCCTGAGGAGCGCCTTCCACCCTGCCGCCCTAGGCTCCGAGTTCTGAGTTGCAGAGGTCTCGGAAGCAGCAGAAGATCAGGTGGGCATCCCCGATGCTGTCGGGGTCGGTGGCGATGCAGGAGCTTGAGCAGGAGCGGGTCACCAGGGGTGTCTGCTGGAAGGGGTACTCTGCAGGGTGGGCCAGCGTCAGAACACACACCCGCCTCAGCGCCTGCCTGCCGCTGCGCTGCTCCCAACCATGCCCTGACCTTGCCTTCCCTGCGATCCCCCATTCCTAATGGTTCAGATCTGTGAAGCCTCCCAGGCCCAGCCTCCTCCTGCCATGACCTGTTTATGAATTATAACACCAGGCCTTGTCGGACTTCAGTGCCCGCCCCGAGATGGCAGCCCGAGCCCAGAAGCTGTGGCAACAGCACCTACTGGGTCTGTGCCAGAGCTGGGGTTTGAGCCCCACAGGGGACCCTGGCCTTTAAGCCCCACCCACCACCAGCGCCTGGTGCCCCAGGACTGGATCTCAGGGGGCTGTGCCACCCTGATGGAAGGCACCCCTTCTAAGGGGTGGCAGCCTGTCCTGCCCTGCCCACCTGCTGCCTTTTGGGTTGAGAGGAGCACCAGCAAAGGAGGGAGGCACTCGAGGGCCGTGGCCCTGACTCCAGGGCACCCAGGGCTGCCGCGGGCCGGGCCTCACCTGCCTCCACCATCACCAGCTTGGTCGTGCAGGCTGTGTCCTTTGGCTTGCAGTAGGTAATGTTCTTGCAGAACGCAGGGTCTGTGGGCTGCTCACAGGTGTAGCACCTCAAGGCCTCACCTGGGCGAGGGGTGGAGGCAGAACTCATCGTGTGGCCTCGGGGGCCTCAACCCGGAACCAGGAGGAGGCTGGGCTTAAGGAGTCCCACTGACATCCTTCAAGGCCCCATTGGCTGAGCCACAGACTTGAATGCCACATCCCTCCACCAAGCCTCAGTCTCCCTTCCTGCAGAATGGAGTCATGACCCCTGTCCCAGGGTGAAGCTGGGCTCTGGAAGCCAGGAGGCTCACTGAGAATGAGGAGGGTGAGACCCATGGACACCTAAGGAGGCCCTCAGCCACAAAGCGCCCCCAACAGCCCCAGCCCCCTAGGCAGTGGGCAGACAAGCTCAGAGGCAGGGTCCCCACCAGCATGCGGCCCACTCACCAAAGCCCATGCTCCAGGCTGTCACGAGCAGCAGCTGCACAGCCCAGCGAGACGCCATTCCTCCGTGCTCAGGAGCAGTGAGAGGCAGCCGGCCTCACAGCAAGGGTTTATACCCAGCCCCTTGGGCAATGGCTTCTGGGCGGTGGAGGAACTGGCCGTGTGAGTCAGGAAGGTGGTACAGGGCCCAGTGGGGAGGCAGCTGGCAGGAACATGGCAGGCGGGCAGGGAGCTGGATCTGGGAGCTCTGTCTGAGAATGATGGCCCTGCCCTCTGCTTGCACACCTCCAACACTGGGGAACTCACCCCTCCCCAGCCATGTCCTGTGGCCCTGGGACAGCTCTGCAGAGAAGGCCTTTCCCACTAGCTCAGACTGCCCCTCTGATGAGCCCCACGTCCTGGCTGTGCCTCTGGGGTTCACATAAGCCACCCAGCTCCAGCCTTGGGGACCCTCAAGACCCAGGTTCAGTGTGGCCTCTGCCCTTGTTGCTCTAGCCCTGCCTGGCACCCCCTCCCTGCAGCCCCCTCCACATGCCTCTGCCTGGTGTGCACCTGATACACACCTGCAAGGTGGAGGCCAGAGGCAGGAAGCAGCTGTCAGGTGAGGGTAGCATGGGCCAGCCAGAGCTTGCTCAGGCTGACAAGGATGGGCCCAGGAGTGGCCTTCATCACTGCCAGCCCCTTCCCACTAATAGCCTTTAGACCAAGCCTGCGTGTCTTGGTTTTAAGCGTCTGACAGCAGGGCTCTGCTCACCCTCCAGCCTCCTGACCTCTGTTGTCAGCTCTTCACTGCCTGTCTCCCACCACATGCTATTCCTTACCCATGCCTGCCTATGCCTGCCTCTCAGTGAGCACACTGCCTGGTCTCCCATCTCATGTCCGCATCTTCCCCATGCTGTGAGGCCCGCTACGGTGCTTCTCCTCCACATCCTTCAGCCATACCAGCCTCTCTGGTTTCTCCATTCTCTGATGTCCTAATGGGTGGTTGTATGCAGAGATGGGTGGATGAGATGAGTGGATGAATGGGGATAATAGGGGATGGGTGTGGGATGGGTGGATAGATGGGTGGGGGATGGATGAGGAATGGGTGGAGGATGAATAGAGGATGGGTGGGGGATGGACAGATGGATGAGTGTGGCATGAATATGGAATGGATGGGGGATGGATGGGTGGATGGTGGGAGATGGATATGGGATGGATGGGTGGATGGATGGGGGATGGATGGGTGGATGGTGGGAGATGGATATGGGATGGATGGGTGGATGGATGGGTGGATGGTGGGGGATGAATGGGTGGATGGTGGGGGATGGATGGGGGATGGTGGGAGATGGATGGGGGATGGATGGGTGGATGGTGGGGGATGGATATGGGATGGATGGGGGATGGATGGGTGGATGGTGGGGGATGGATATGGGATGGATGGGTGGATGGTGGGGGATGAATGGGTGGATGGTTGGGGATGGATATGGGATGGATGGGGGATGGATGGGTGGATGGTGGGGGATGGATATGGGATGGATGGGGATGAATGGGTGGATGGTGGGAGATGGAAGGGGGATGGTGGGAGATGGATGGGGGATGGATGAGTGGATGGTGGGGGATGGATATGGGATGGATGGGGGATGGATGGGGATGGATAGGGGATGGATGGATGGATGGATGATGGAGGATGGATGGGGGATGGATGGGTGGATGGTGGGAGATGGATGGGGGATGGATGGGGGATGGATAGGGGATGGATGGGTGGCTGGTGGGGGATGGACAGGGGATGGGTGGAGGATGTATGGGTAGATGAGTCGAAAATGAGTGGAGGATGGATGGTGAATGGGTGGTGAATGGATAGGGGATGGATGGGAGGAGGATAGATGAGGGAGGGGTGGGTGGATGCATGGGTGGATGCATGGGTGGATGTGGAACATATGTGTGGATGGGTGGATTTCAGAAGGATGGATGGATGGAGGATAGATGGATGAATTATTGAATGAATGACATTTAAGAGAGTTGATGGGTGAAAAAATGAATGGATGGGAGAATTCAGGGACGGAGGGATGGGTGGCTATAAAATTGGGGGCAGAAAAATGGGTAGTGAGTGGGCCCTTCTGAGGCGGAATTCGATGCCGGAAGGAGCTCTGGGCTGGCAGCAGGAGTCCTGGGTTCGGGTGTTGGCCTGCTGCTCTCTCCAACTGTGGCCTTGGGGTGGCCCCTATTCTCTTCGTGTTTGGTTTTCTGTTTGTAGTTGTGAAATCTGAAGTGACCTGGCCTTGTGGGCTGGGGTGAGTTGTATGAGGCTGCAGGGTGGTTGCAAGAAAGCAAGGGAGGGCATAGTTACTGCCATCAAACAAAGGGCTGACATGGGGAGGTGCAGGGTGGCAGCCAAGAGCGGCCCCTCCCCAGGGCTTGGTCCACAGACGCACCCAGATGTTTCCAGAGGAGTCAGAGACTGTCTGGTTCTGGAGCCTGAGCTCCTCCTGGCCTCCCGTGTGGCCCATGTCTACTCACGGGACATTCTCACCCCACTTTCTTTCATCTATAAACTGGTTAGGAGAACATCTGCCAGAGGGTGGTTGTGAAAACTAGCAAGTATTTGACAAAGGATGGGTCTCCATCACGCCTTCAGCTCAGCTCTGTGCTCATCACAGTGCAGGTGTTCTTGGGGCAGAGGTGGTGGTTGCTGAGGCCAGGGACGCAGCCCTCAGCTGCTGCTTGCATGGGCTTTAAAAGAGAAGGAAGCCCTCAGAGGGTGCTCTGCATGGGAGTAGCAGGGGCACAGGAGCCTTTCTGCTGTGTGGGAAGAGTAGGCACTAGCTTGACCGGTCCCTGAGCCCAGCACCCAATTGGCAGGTGGAAAAGCAGCACTGTGTCAGACACAACTCAGGCAGGGAGAATTTATGCCCTGGTTAGGCGACTGCTCTCCCTCCTCCCGCCTCTCCATGAATACACACCTTTCCCCACATGTGGAACCAGGAGACCAGGTTTTTTGAGGGCAGCTCAATTCCCCAAACCCCAGAGTTCATCCATGGTAGACCTGGAGCACTGAGCCGGTTCACACCAAGCTCCAGCTGCCTGCCATGTGAGCTCACTCTCCCAGGGGCCTGGCCCTTCCTCCTTGGCTACACTCTCCACCCTGCACTCAGAGAGACCAGCTAAAATGCCAACTGGCCCATGGCACTGCTCTTCCCAGAAATACTCCCTGGCTCTCCACTGCCTTCAGCATGCAGTCAAAAAGCCCCTGTCTGGGCTGGCCTGAGGGACTGCTGGACTGTCAGCTCCTCAAGTGGAAGAACACGCTTCCATCCCTCTAAGAATCCTCCTATAGCCTGGGTCTGGCCATGCTGACTGTGGGCAGCATTTGCTGGAGGATGGATGGATGGAGGGAGGGATGGAGGGAGGGAGGGATGGATGGATGGATGGATGGATGGATGGATGGATGGGTGGATGGATGGAGGGAGGGAGGGAGGGATGAAAGGGTGGATGGATGGATGGATGGATGGATGGAGCTAATGAGTGGATGGGTAAATAGAGGATTAATGTTTCTTCCAAGGTCACCCAGGATGGATGTTTGTGGGCACTGAGGCTGACCTCTCCCCAGGGTACAAATGCTCTTGTAGCCTCTGACAGAACTTAGCACAGGTTTTGACACCTCTGGGAATGGGAGTCTTACTCCTCAGGGCAGCACCTGCCCTACTGGGACAGACCTATCTCAGGCCTTCCTCCATAGGAACTCAGACTTGCCAGTGTGAACCCCCCCCAGCTGAGTTCTGACCCTGTGTCCAGGCTGCAGAGCCGATCATACCTCACAGGTGAGTCTGACAGCTAGTCAAGATCCTTGGAGGATCAAGAATTTTTTTGCATAGGTAGGTACTGAGTGAGCTGTCAGGTCTGGCTGCTGATTTAGCGATGGGCTGGGGTGGCGAGGGGGAGGCAAGGAGCTGGAGGTGGCTGTGCTAGCTACCCAGGGACACTGGCTGGTGACTTAGATGGCGTGATGACAGTGGGCACAGGGGTGAGGAAGAGGAAGATGTCCTGGCAGTGGGGTCAGGGATCCATCCATCCCCCCATCCATCTACCCACCCACACATCCCTGCATCTATTCCCCGTTTGTCCCCCACCCACCCATCCACTCACCTGTCCGTCTACCAACCCATCCATCCACCATCCCCCATCCACCCATCCCTCTGCTCACCCGTCCGTCCACCCACCCATCCATCCACCATCCCCCATCCACCCATCCATCCATCCACCATCCCCCATCCACCCATCCATCCACTCACCCGTCCGTCCACCCACCCATCCATCCACCATCCCCCATCCACCCATCCATCCACTCACCCGTCCGTCCACCCACCCGTCCATCCACCATCCCCCATCCATCCACCCACCCATCCATCCACTCACCCGTCCCTCCACCCACCCAATCATCCCCCATCCCCCATCCATCCCCCATCCACCCACCCATCCATCCACTCACCCGTCCGTCCACCCACCCATTCATCCACCATCCACCATCCATCCCCCATCCCCCATCCATCCACCCATCCACCCACCCATCAATCCACCCATCTACCCACCCATCCATCCACTCACCTGTCCGTCTACCCACCCATCCATCCCCCATCCCCCATCCATCCACCCATCCACCCACCCATCAATCCACCCATCTACCCACACATCCATCCACTCACCCGTCCGTCCACCCACCCATCCATCCACCATCCCCCATCCACCCATCCCCCCACATCCATCCACTCACCCGTCCATGTACTCACCCAATCATCCCCCATCCCCTATCCATCCACCATCCACCCACCCATTCGTCTGTCCATCTCCCTTCCATCTGAGATGGGAGGTGGCGGCTGAGGTCCAGTGGGTGCTTTGTCCCCTTGAAGGCTAGTTCTAGGCCCCATCCTTGTCCTGGCTCTCTTGTCTGCCTTTGAGATCCAGACATCCCTGTCCTGTCATGGGCTGGGCCCTCCTCCCTGAGGAAGTGCAGCAGGTGCTCATCCTGTCCTGGAAGGTCACAGTGGGTGGCCTGGGGTAGGTCAGGAGTCGGGGAGAAAAAGAGGATGGCTGGCAAGATGTCTCATCATTCCTCCGATTTCAGGGCAGATGTGATGGGGCTGGGGCAGAGGGTGCTGGAGCTGGCAGGTCCTGGGAGAAGAACAGAGCCCACTCCATCAGCCCACCAGGGGTGGGGGTGGTCTGAGCCATCAGATGCTGAGTTCAGCCCCTCCCCTCCCCCGCCTGTTCCCGGTTCCTTTCCTAACCAAAGTCTGGAACCGCTGGCTCTTCCTTTCCCCGTCAAGCCATGTCCTGCCCTGCCCATTTCTACAGGCTGTGAAACTGCCCAGGCCACTGCTCTGAGGGCACCCTGGGTCCCTGTCCTGGCACCTCATTATAAGCCTCTCCTACCCCACTCGCAAGATGAGGAGTAAGCCTGGTTGAAGGACTTGGGTCATAGGGAATCTCAGGGGCAGGTACCTGAAAGGTGGCATCGTGGATGGTGAGGTTAAGGTGAAAGGTTCTCAGGCTTGGATCGGGCCTGGCTCGTAGCCTGTGCTTGGCCTGAACTGTGCCCCTTCCCCTCTCATTGACTGAAGCCTTTTCCTGACCACACACTGAGCCTGGACCCTGGTTACAGACCGAATCCTGATCCTCGGTCCTCGGCTGAGTCCCACTCCATGGCTGAGCCACAGGATCACACACGGAGCCCTGATGTCAATCATAGATCAGGGCCTGCCACTGGTTACAGACTGAGCCCTGATCACTGACCAGACTGAGCCCGATCCTGACTTCAGGCTGAGCCCTGATCTCTGATCACAGATAGGCCTTGTTCTCAGTCTCGGTGGGGGTTGTGGAATGCATGTGTGTTTGTGGGGGGTGTGTGTGTGTGTGTGTGTGTAGTCTTAGCCCAGACTTTGAGGCCACTGTGAGATTCTTGAGAAAACACAGGTGAGAGGTGTGAGGTGTTTGATGGCTAAGAGCGCATCTCCCTCCTGACAAAAATCAGAGCTCAGGGTCACAGCTCTAGAATGTTCCCAGCCTCCCAGGCCCTCCCTCCCCAGGAGGCTGCGGTCTTTTTAGCACCAAGACATGTCTGACAGATGGTGCTGTGCTGTGCTGAGCTGTGCTCCGGCTGGTGGGGCGCACTGGGTGGTGGGGGCCCGGCCCCAGGAGTAGACCCTGAACCACAGAACCCGCTGTGGGCTACAGGTCTTGCCCCAGGAGTTGACACCCATGGGCCCAGAAGCACTGTTGGAGCAGGGAGGGTGAGGTGGGCGGGCTGAGCGGGGGGTCTGCAGGGTCCAAGGGGAAGGGCAGGTTCCAGGGTGAACATTCTCCTCTTCTGGCCAGGACGGGGCCCACCTCTTGCCGCCACCTCCTGGGCAGCCCTGGGGAGGGGCCGGCACTAGGCGGGAGGCCAGTGGGTCTTGTCCTTCCCCAAGTCCTTGAGTTCCTTGTGTGTTTCTAGGACCACGTGCATGCGTGTCCCTGCCTGTGATCATGGGGAGTCTCTGCCTGGAGGCCTGTGGGGCAGAGGACTCCCTGGAGAGCCGGCCTGGCGGACTGGGGCATTGGCTCAGGGCCAAGGTGAAATGAAGGCCCCTTCTGCACCAGAACTTGTGGCTGTCCTGGCCACTGACCCTTGGGAGCAGAGCTGAGTGAGGGCAGGGTGTGAGGTGGACATGTGGGGTGAGCCTGGGAGGCAGGCAACGAACTCACTGGGATCTGACCAGTGGCGGCCTCCTCAAAGTGGCCTCCAGCATCAGCCTTATGGCAAGGCCCTGCTCAGGCTAGGGAGGTGGGCAGTGGGGTGCTCCAGGGGACAACCCCGGCTCCTGGTCACTACCGTGACCTTCCTTCCACCTGACATGCCTTGCCCTCCTCAAGGCCTGCCAGATCTCTCCATCATTCAAGGCCTGGCCCTAATGCCCCCTCCTCCAGGGAGCTGGCCCTGACTGCACCCTGGTAGATGTGGTGCTCCCCTGCCCACGGGTCTCAGCTCCTGCCCCACCCTGGTCAGGCCCCCACATCCCTAGAGAGCTGAAAGGCAGAGATCTGCATGGTTTGTGTGGGGGTCCCAGGCCTAATGGCTGTTCTTGCAATGGGATAGAGCTTAACATCACAGGAAGGCAGGAAGAGAGACAGACAGGGACGGGGACACAGATGGGGTCGGAGACGCAGCTGGGAGCTCCTCTCTATGCCCTGGAAGGTGGGTCGGTGCCCAGAAAGGAGACTCAGGAGTCCTGGTGCAAGCTGCACTTCTTCAAGGCATTCGGGGCAGGTGGCACAGGCCAGCTGGGGGGGGCCGTGGGGGTGGGCGGGCGCTCAGAGTCCAAGGCTCAGGAGCAGGAGCAGCGTGAGGGCCCCGGCCAGCCAGTGGGGGCGGCCCAGTGTGGGCACCCCATCCACATTGCACAGCTCAGTGTTGCAGCAGGACACGGGCCGGGTCTGGCCGATGCCATCCACATCCGAGGGCTCACACTTGCTGGCGCAGGACTTGGTCACCGTGGAGTCCCCCTGGAAGGGGTACACTGTGGGGTGTGTGCAGAGTCCGCCGTCAGGGCTGGTCCTTGCTGCCTCCCAGCCCTGGTCCCTGCCGGCGCTGCCTCGTGCAGCACTCACTCTGGGGTTACCCCTCTGGGTCTCCCTCCCTCCTGGCTGGGTGCTCTCCTCTTTCTCTTTCCCCCAACCGATGTTGGCCGGGTGCCTACCATGTGCCAGGCACACAGCTGGCATTCTGCACCCTGCTGGATGGGGCAGTTCCCACCCTGATGTGACCGTGAAACCAAAGCCTGTCAGTGCGCCCACCTTCCCAGCCATTCCAAAACGAGGCTGCAGATTCGTGCCCGCTGAAGGAGCAGAGGGAGAGAGGAAGGAAGGGGAGGGCGGGGGGGGCCTTGCCCATCAGAAAGCCCTTTTTTGCAGATGGGTGAGGTAGTGGCTGTGCACTGGGGCCAGCTTGGCTGGTGGCCACTGGGCAGGGGGTGGCTCTGAGCTGGAACCCAGCTGTGCCCGCTCCCGGCCCACTGACCTATCTCCCGGGAGTAGAGTGTGGTCTTGCACATGGTTTCGTTGGTGGTGCAGTTGGCGATGGTGACGCAGTCAGATGCTCCTGTGGGCTCCGGACAGACATAGCAGCGCAGGGCCAGCGCTGGGGAGAAGGGATGAGGGCCATTAGGCAGGCACTGCCCCTCCCAAGCCCACAGCCAGCCTGCCCTAGAAGCCTGGGTCTGAGGGGATAGCGGCACCGCCCAGGGCCAAGGTGCCCACCAGCCTAAATGACGGGACAGTGACACCACCCAGGGCCAAGGTGCCCACCGGCCTAAACGAGGGGACAGTGGCACCGCCCAGGGCCAAGGTGCCCACC
>NW_022436943.1:65411092-65461242 GCF_009761245.1 Sapajus apella
GGGACAGTGGCACCGCCCAGGGCCAAGGTGCCCACCAGCCTAAACGAGGGTACAGCAGCACTGTCCAGGGCCAAGGTGCCCACCAGCCTAAACGAGGGGACAGCGGCACTACCCAGGGCCAAGGTGCCCACCAGCCTAAGCTCAGGAGCAATACCAGACCCTGGGGCTGGGGATGGGCCAGGCTCAGCCCCGGGATCCTGCGTCCCAGAGGCAGAGTGTGCTGCTGGGGGGCCGAGCTCCTTTGGAAGTGTTTGGGAGGCTCAGGGGAACCGAGGCCCTAGCATCCTCACAGCAAAAGGCACCTGGGGCGGGAAGCTTGGGTGTGTGGCTGGGAGCAGGTGACCCCCTCAGTTTCCCCATCAGGGAAGTCCTGCTGTGGCGATTCAGGACAAGCCAGGAGGCCGTGCAGTGCAGTGCAGGGTGGGCCAGGCTGCGTCCGGGCTGTGTCTGGATGCTCACTCCTTTCCCCCAGAGACTTTCAGGCCGGCAGGGGCGGGGACCGGAGCTGCTCCAATTCCTTCCTGCTCCGGTGACCCCCCCAACCCCAACCACAGCAGCCCAGGTGGGTCTCACTGGCTCCAGCTGGCCCAGGCAGCCGGCTGCACAGCGAGACCCAACCCCTCCATCCCCACAGTGGGACCCGGCAGGGCCTCTGCCCTCTCTGGTGCACCTGTTTGTGGGAAATGGGCAGAGCCATCAGCTGGGGGCCCTGGGCCAAGCTGCTCTTCTATTTGAGTCCAGAACACTGTCCTGATGGCTGTCTCCGGCCCCGCATCTGGGAGTCACCCCACCCCAGGTGTCTGGCTTCCCCACTCCTCTCCATCCCCACTGCCACCTAGACTCAGAGCCTGCTTGGGGACCCCTTCCTTCCCCAGCTCAAGACCCTTCTGGGTGCCCATAACCCCCCATAAAATTCGACATGTAGGCTGGTGCCCAGGGGTGTGGCAGGCTGGCCCCGCCCACCTCAAAGGCCACACTCTGCTCACCCTCACTTAGGGTGGGTGCCCCTCTGCCCTCTCTCCATCTCCACCCTCCCCTCCTTATGGTCAGGGGTGGCACGCGGCCCTACGGTCCCACTCCTCTGGCTTCTCCTGCCTCTGAGGCTCCTTCCTGGGGTGCCCTCCCTGGGAACACTGTGTGAATGTCAGTGGGTGGTGTCTCCCTCTGCCCCAGCTCCCCTGTGGGTCCCACACCTCACCGAGCTCTCCACAGGCAGCCAGCACCAGTGCCAGGAGCACCAGCCGCACCAGCCATGTCCCCAGCATCGTCCCGGCCCACTCTGTGCTCTCGCCCTGGGCTTGCCCGGCGGGGACAGCGATTCCAAGTGCAGTGGCCGCCGGACCGGTCTGCTGAGCAGATTAATGAGATCAAATTTCCCCAGGGTGAAGGTGTGAAGACCCCGCCCAGGCCGGCCTCCACTGACTCCCCATCTTTCACTGCAGCTCCTCCCACTCCCAGCCTGGCCCTCTGGGCCCACCCCACATGCCTGGGACCCTCCCTGTGCCTTCCTCATTCCTCCAGTACCAGCCAGGTCTCCTCCCTGCCCCTTCCTGACCCCTCCAGCTCTCCACCCCTGCCACCGTGGCCTGGGGCTGCCCCCCTTCCCTTTGTGGGGACCCTCCTCAAGACCCCTAAACACCCTGTGCTGCGGACCTTCACCCTACTTCCCTCTGGCTCACGCCAGGCAGCCCAGGGACCCCCCCCCCCACACTATCTGGAAGGTGACGGGATGGTGGCGGGCCACCCCTGGCTGCTGGTCCCTCCTGCCTCAGGACACCTGTGTTCCAGGGGAGAGCCCAGTGCTGGATCTTCCCAGACTCTGGGCTGGAATGTTCCTGGGAGAACCTTGGCCCCAGCTCTGATTTCCCTGGGGTGGTCAGGCTGGGTGTTAGGGGTCTGGGACTGAACTCCCACCCCGACAGCCAGCTACAGGATTTGCTCAGAGGCTTAAGGAGGCAAATGCCAAAAACGACTGGGTGAGCAGAGAAGGTCCTAGGTGGAGAGTGGGGTTGGGGGAAGCCGGGGTCGCCTTGGGGGTGCGAATCCCAGACCCCTTGGCTACCTGCCGGTCGGACACCTTAATCTCTAACATCCCAATAAGGCTGCCCTCAGGCAGTGCTTACCGGGCCTCCTTGCAGGTGAGGAAATGGAGGGAACGTTCCTTGTCCACGGCTCAGACAGGAGACAGTGGCTTTGGGTTGGGGTGACTCCGGGTGTCTCCTGCTCAGCTCCCTGGTCCCCCGATGGACACCCCCGCAGAGTGCTTGCACCAGCCTCCCCAGGTAGTGTCTGGCCTGTGATCCTGCCACCCCTGCCCCAAGGCCTGCAGCTGCCAGTGTGTAGGGTTGGGGGGACCAAGGCCTTGACAGCAGCCTGCGTCTTCCTGGGCCTGGCGTTCAAGGCCATGATCTCACTGAGCTATGCCCAGCCCCGCACCCGAATCCCACCCCCTCCTGGTCTTCACTCCTGCTGTTCCCAGTGCCAGGAATGCCCTTCCCTCTCCTTCACCAGCCCCAGTAGCTGAAATTCCATCTCTGGGAGACCGCACTCTCCTGCCTGCACCCCCTCTCTGCCATGGCCCTTTTAGGGTCCCCAGGCTCTCCTTCTGGATCGGCTGTCTGGGATCTGGTCTTTGACCCAGCGGCTGGGACAGCCTGTGTCTACTGAGTACTAGGTGGGGGCGGAGCATGCAGGGGTGGGAGGGGGGCACCCAGGATTCCCTAGCGTCCCACTTGTGTCAAAGACTTGGCCTAGTGGATCTCACTTTTCCTCACTGTAGCGCTGGAGGCTCACAGTGAAAATGAATTTATTTTGCATAAGGGAACTGTGGCTCTGAGAAGCAATTGACTTAGGCACGGCCGCCCAACCTGGGCTGGGTGAAGGCCGAGCAGCAGCAAGCCTGTCTGGTTTTGCTTGGATGGTGCCACTCAGCCATGCTGCAATGGGCCATTGATGCTGGGTGCAGCTAACTGGATTAGACACCCCACCCTACACACCCTGGGTTCCTCTTGAGGCCTGACCCAATTCCTCTGCCATGGCATGGCCCAACTCCTTCCTGTCCTCAGACCCAGGGGCCCCACCTGTGCCTTCTACCCAGAACACACGCCCGGCCCCCAGGCATTCAGCTTCTCCTAGATTTCTGCCTGACCCTTGCTGGAGAGATCCAGGCTAAGCCTTTCTGCAAAGTTACAGCTGCCTGATTGGGGTGTGGAAAAATGTAGCCCAGCCAGGGTCTGGGCTGGCTCTGTCTGGGAGGACTGTGTTCCAAGAGAGCCACACCCTTCCCTCCTCAGTTCCACCAGGAACTTCTGGGTCAGGGCTCAGTGTGTGACCAGAATCTGAGCTCAGTGTGTGATCAAGATCGGGGCTCAGCATGTAACAAAGGTCAGAGCTCAGCTTGTGACTAAGATCAGGGCTTAGCATATAAAAAATGTCAGGGCTCAGCTTGAGACCAGGATCAGGGCTCAGTGTGTGATCAGGAGCATGACTCAGCATGAAACAAGCGTTAGGGCTCAGCTTGTGACCAGGATCAGGGCTCAGTGTGTGATCAGGAGCATGACTCAGCATGAAACAAGTGTCAGGGCTCAGCCTGTGACCAGGATCAGGGCTCAGTGTGTGATCAGGAGCAGGGCTCAGCATGTAACAAATGTCAGAGCTCAGCCTGTGAGTTGGATTGGGATCATTGTGTAATCAGGATCAGGGCTCAGTGTGGGACCAGGGGTGGACTCCACCCACAGTAATGCTGCTGAACTGAGGAATTGTCAGGCTGCCACCGGAGCCGCTGACTTCAAGAAGTTACCTCTGAAGTGTGATCCAGGGATCAGTTGGGGCCCTGGCACCTGCTCCCATGCCACTGCCTGTTTTCTGAGCACACTGGACCCTGCTGTGAGGCCTTCCCCAGATCCCTCTCCATGGCCAGGGTGAAGATTCAAGTCTGTCACCTAGAGGAACTCAGGTGGGGGAGGACAGCAGTGAGAGAGGCCATGCCCTGCTCCCTGGAAGTTTCTGGTGACAGGTCGCTGGGTCGGATGGTCCCCAGGGTGGGCTGGGCAGCTCAGCTTCCATGCTCTACCATGTCCCGTGCTACCCAGGGTCTGGCCACGGTCGCCTGTGTCCCATCATCACCCCGTGTCCGCTCAGGCCCTGTGCCCGTCAGTGTCCTATGGTCGCCCCTACTCACTGTCTCACTCTTTCTGTTTTCACGCTTCGTGTTGCTCCTGGGTCACCCCCAGCCTACAATGCAGGTTTGGGCTGAGCCATAATCATCTCAAAGTCCCCGAAGCAGAGGTGCCCACAGCATAAAACATGATGCAGTGAGAGGATGGGGAGGACCTCCTCAACTTGGGGAGGACCTACTTCTAAACTGGCTGGAGTTGGCCACATTCTGTTCCTGTCTGTTGGTGGAGGCTGCCCTCAGCTCCCGCCCATGTGGGCCTGTTCAGTGCAGCCGCCAGCTTCATGGGAGCCTCAGGCTGGACCAGCTTCCATTGCTGGGAAGCAAATCACCCTGCACTTAGTGGCTTAGAACAGCACCCATTTTTACCTCCGGTCTTTCTCCCCATGTGGGTTCGGCTGGGCTCTCTGCTCAGGGTCCCACAGGCCACAGTCAAGGTGTGGCTGGGCTGGACTCCAGCCTGGAGGCTCTGGGAGGAATCTTCGTCCAGGCTTAGTTGGGTGCTGGCAGAATCCGGGACCTTGAGGTTGCAGGGCTGACGTCTCAATTTCCTTGCTGGCATCCTCGGAGGCTGCTCTCTGCCCTAGGGCCCCGCTCCTCCTTGGGTGACCCCTCTGCCAGCCACACGTACTGCACCCTCCTCCAGCGTCAGTCCCTGCCTTCCTTTTCTGTCACTGGCAGATGTGCTCCATCCCTGGCTGCATCTTGCACCAAACGGTAAAACCCCGGTATATGTCACGCTCTCTGCAAGTGCTGCCGTTCACCGGAGGTGGCTTCCGGCGTCTGCCCTTGCTTTCCCTCCTGCCCTTATAATGAAGCCTCTCACTGTCCCCAAAGCCTCACCTCACTGCCCATGGTCACCTCATCCCAGGGGAGGGTTTTGGAAGCTCATTGTGGCTGCCCATCTTTGTGGCTGATGGGACCCTCTGAGACTGGATGAACAGTGCCAGAATCCAGCCCTTGAGGGTCACCTGCAAGTAGTGCCTTCTGATGGGTCCTGAGGGAAGACTCTGGGAAGGAGACCCCACACCCACTGCTCATCAGGGAGGCGGTGGGCTAGGGCCTGTGCAGGAGCCAGTGCCTTCACGTGTATACCTCCGCATGGTGGCCTGCGGCCAGGACACCCCATGAGCCAGGACCCTGTGTGGCCAGCGGAGAAGTGGCTGCCTTGCCTGCATTCCCACCTTCCATATTCGGGAACTAGAAGCTGCCCCTGGACTCCAGGCCCCTGGGAAAGGGAACTGTGGCTCTCCAGCCCTGCAGCCCCAGGCAGTGCCCTGGCACGGTTGGGGTGGAGGCCTGGGCCTTCCACCAATACCAGTTGGGCTCCCCACTGGCCCCAAGCCACAGTGAAGTGCCACCAGGGCAGCACCGGGTGCCTGTCCCCTGCACCCAGGATGCCCTGCCTGTGCACAGCCCCGCCTGCTCTTTTGGTGGCTTCTCCTCCATCCTGTCACCCTGTCCACATTTTGTGCTGTGAGCACCTCTGCTTCAGGGCAGGAGGTCCCAGGCCCGTGTGGGAGGTTGTGGCCAAACCTGGGCAGTTTCTGATCACATTAGTATGGAACGGCCTCATTTGTTTTCTTGCTTTAAAAAGAGGAACTCCTCTATTTGGGCAGCTTCCTGGGTGTACCGGGAGAAGGATGTGTCAAAAGTTCAGGCCTGGCTAGGCGCGGCAGCTCACGCCTATAACCTCAGCACTTTGGGAGGCCGAGGCATGTGGATCACCTGAGGTCAGGAGTTCTAGACCAGCCTGGCCAACATGGCAAAACCCCGTCTCTACTAAAAATACAGAATTTAACTGGATGTGGTGGCACATGCCTGTAATCCCAGCTACATGGGAGGCTGAGGCAGGAGAATCACGTGAACCTGGGAGATGGAGGTTGCAGTGAGCCGAGATTGCACCATCGCACTCCAGTCTGGGTGATAGAGTGAGACTCCATCTAAAAAAATAAATATATATATAAAGTTCAGGCCTGGGGCACCCTTCCAGGCTGGATGCCAGCAAGGCTCAGGAAGGGCTGTCTGTGTCCTGTCAGGCCTGGGAGCTGTCTGGAAGGAGACAGGTTTAGAGGTGCTGAGTGGACAGGAGACAGTCCTGAGTGACACACAGCCCTGTAGGAGATGGCACTGCTCCCTCTGTGGCCTCGCCCCTGCACAGTCCCTCCCGATTTATGCTGGGAACACCCCCCTTCACCAGAACCCGGAGGAGTTCTCTGTCTCTGCAGCTCCAGGGCCCGGGGTGCCTTCGTCCTCAGCCGCCCTCAGGGTGGTCTCCTCCACGCAGTTTCAAGGGCAGCCCCACCTGGGGGACGGCTCTCCCGGTCACCCTCCTGAGGGGCTCCAGCAGGGCAGACCAACGGCTCTTAAAGCAACGTTTCTATATGAAAAGAAACAGAGGCACGAACAGCACCAAGGGTTGTGTGTTGGAAAGTGGTCTCCCGTGTCCTTCCAAAAGGGATGTGCCCTACAGTGCCAGCCTCGGCACTCACGGAGGCGAGGTCGTCCAGTTTCATGATGAGAAAACTGGGGAACGTCTGCGCATGTTCTTTGTGCCACCGTTAGGAGCAGGGGGCTTGTTCACAATGAGAACGCGTGCCAGCTGCCCGTCCACGGGGCTACTGTTCGTGGGAAACACCACGTTCTTTTCTTTCTTTTGTTCTGAGACAGAATCTCGCTCTGTCACCCAGGCTGGAGTGCGGCTCACTGTAGCCTTGGCCTCCAGGGTTCAAGTGATTCTCCTGCCTCAGCCTCCCGAGCAGCTGGGATTCCAGGCACACGCCACCACACCTGGATAACTTTTGTATTTTGGGTAGAGATGGGGTTTCACCATGATGGCCAGGCTGGTCTTGAACTCCTGACCTCAAGTGATCCGCCCCCCTCGGCCTCCCAAAGTGCTGGGACTGTCCTAGACCAGGACTTTCCATTCACGCTTCCAGGAAGATAAAGCAGCAAATAGCTATCGCTTATTGAGGATCTTCCCAAAAGGCCTGGTGACTCTTCAGTAGAAACCGTTAGGGGGCACCTCAAGACTCAGCACCCGTAGCCTCAAAATTCGAAACTACGTTTTCAGAGGCCTGGCTCAACCCTAACCGAGTCCCTGCCTTGGAAGACCGACCTCACCTCAGACTCCAGCCCCAGGAGTGCCGGGGAGCACTGGGGTGACCTGCCCTTGGGTCTTTGGCAGCGTTTCAGGGAGCCAGCATTCACCCCAATGCTCGTGGCATCTTGCAGTTCTGTGGCCAGGGCTGATTTGTCCTGTAGGGTCGCATCTGTGACGCCGCAGATGTCGGTCCGCGTCCCTCCTCGATGCACAGCCTGGCTGCTGTCCCGCGCCGGGGTTTGCAAGGCTGCGTGGCGCCTCTCTGATTCTGAGTGCAGTTCAATTTCTCCTCCTTGGTTTGGCCACTTGATGGCTTTTTCTCCGAACACGCCGCTCATATCTGTTGTTCTTTGGGGACCTGGAAGGGTTATTTATCGTAAACCAAAAATAAAATTCTAAGGGACTCCAACCATCTCAATGGACCCTCCTCTCGGCTAGGGTATCCAAAGTGAGCCTGAAAAACTGGCTCAGGCCATGACGGGAAAGGGCCCGACAGCCTCCTTATCCCCCTCTCTCTAGGAATTCGGGGAAGGCCGACCAGCACTGCCGTCCACATAGACCTTCAGTCTGTTGAGAAACATTTGCCAGCTCCTCTCTTGGAAGCCTGCTACCTGGAGGCTTCACCTATTGCTGAAAGCCTGGTCTCCACAACCCTCATCATCAGACATGCCTTTCCACCGACTCTAGGTCTTCAGATAATCTTAACTCTTTCAACCAATTGCCCATCAGAAAATTTTTAAATCCACCTGAAACCTGCAACACCCTGCTCTGTCCCCCGGAGTTGACCCGCCTTTCCAGATGGACCCAAATATGCTTTCCATGTATTTGACGGATGTCTTCAGTCTCCCTAAAATGTGTAAAACTAGACTGTGCCCAGCCACCTTGGACACATGTTCTCAGGGTCTCCCGCGTCACGGGCTATGGCCCCTCATATTTGGCTCAGAAGAAATGTCTTCAAGTGTTTTACAGCGTTCGACTCTTCGTGGACAGTATGTGCGGAGGGAATCGCGTGTTACATGCATGGGGCATATGTCCCAGTTTGCCTTGTCTTGCAGTTTGTTTACAGTGTTCCTATTTTATTTTTTTAGATTTTTAGGTAGTATTTATGAATCCCAATCCAGTTTCGTGTCTTGTATTTCTTTTTTAAAATTTTTCAATAGCTCTATTGAATATACTTTGTGTAGCATGCACTCCACCCGTTTGAAGTGTGTGATTCAGTGGTTTTTAGTATATGCACAGTTTGGGCACATTTTCTTCATCTTGAAAAGAAACCCTGAATGCTGTATCACCATTGTGGCTCCGTTCCTGTGAGACCATGAAATGTTTATTTTGTGAGATTGTGAGATGGATACTTTGGTTTCCTGACATACAGCTCCTAACACCCTTGGACTCTCCAGAGTGACAAGGGCATCTTTCGTACACTAATGAGGGGACTGGTGACCGGGGGTCTCCAGGGAGCCTTGTGATGGGGTCTGGCAGGATTAGCGGGCTGGGACTCCAGCCCCACCCCCAGCCTTCAGGGGAGGGGTGGGGGCTGCAGGTTGGGTTGATCAGTGGCCGGTGGCTTAATCAATCATGCCTATGTAATGAAGCCTCCTCAGTAAATTTCCCAGAAGGACAGGGTTCAGGGAGCTTCCAGTGGCAGAATTCTCGCAGGTGCCTGGAGGTGGTGCTGGGAGAGCCTGGGAGCTCCTCGCCCGCGTGCCTGCCCTGGGTCTGCTCCCCATGCTGTGCATTCGCACCTTCGTTACAGCCTGGGTCATAAATGGGTAAACGCAGCTCAGTGTGTCCCAGCATCCTGTGAGCCGCTCCAGCAAGTCGTGGGAACCCTGAGTCATGGCAGGTGGGTCAGAAGCACGGGCCACGCCCGGGACTTTCGACTGGCATCGGAAGTGAGGCTCATCACAAGGGACTCGACCTGAGGGATCTGACGTGACCTCCTTGGGGATGGCGTCAGAATTGAGTTGAGAACACCCAGCCAGTGTCCACTGCAGGCTGGGTTGTTTGCTGGTGGAGGGAAATACACAGACGCCTTGGTGATGGGGTGAAGCCCTGTACCGCAGGAAAAGCACACTGGTTTTTCCCTGTTTCTTTTTGTTTGTTTTTTAAGATGCAGTCTCACTCTGTGGCCCAGGCTGGAGTGCAGTGTCGTGACCTCAGCTCACTGCAACCTCTGCCTCCCAGGTTTAAGCGATTCTCAGGCTCCCCTGTCGCTAGGATTACAGACATGTGCCACCACGCCTGGCTAATTTTTGTGTTTTTCGTGGAGACAGGGTCTCACCATGTTGCCCAGGCTGGTCTCAAACTCCTGACCTCAGGTGACCCACCCTCCTTGGCCTCCCCAAAGCGCTGGAATTACAGGCGTGAGCCGCCGCCGCCGGCCTCTCCCTGTTTCTTAATAACCACCGCCGCTCCCTGGCAACCACCCACCTCCTTTTCCTCCCCATAGCGCTCCCTATTCCGGCCATTTCTGAGAAACAGACCCGGCCTCTGCTTGGCCTGTTGTGTGTGGCTTTTGTCACGTAGCATCGTGTTTCCAAGGCCCCGTGTTTTGGCGTGGATCGGCGCTTCGTTCCTTTACGTGGCTGAATGACGTTCCGTGGTGTGGATCTGTCGTCTCTGCTGATCCGTCCATCAGCCGATGGGCATTTGGGTTTTTCCACCTTTTGCCCACCGTGGAAACCGCCGGGGCGCGTGTTTGTGCACAAGCTTTTGTGTGGCCGCACGTTTGCATCTCTTGGGCCGGGCCTAGGGGCGGAACTGCTGTGTTTACAGTGACTCTGTGTCCAATCCGTTCTGGAATGCATCCAGCTTTTCTATTCTGAATTGTCTAGCATTTAAACATCTCCTCTGATTCAGCTGGAATGCCTTTGGCAATGGCGAGAGAGGCAGGGATCCAACCTTACCCGGTTCCCTCCTCGGTGCCCGGCGGCGGTGGCTGCCAGCGTGCCCCGTCCCTCCCCCGCAGATCTGAGAGGCACTCCATTGTCTTGTCACCTCTATCTTGGGCTTATCTGGGCATCTCCAGGGCCCGGTTTGTGTCTTCCTCTGTGCCCGGGGCTACTCTGACAGTCGTCCTGCACCTAACTGTGGGTGGCCCTGCCTGGGACACCCTCTCCTTGTGGAGCAGCCTGACAGTTACCTCAGGTGATTTCTCATGAGAACTTTGCCAAGGTGAGACCAAGAAAAACCATGGGAAGGGCCCGGCAGTGCTTTCTTGGCAGGTGCTAATTCGGTGTGGGGGGCGGGGGAGGAGGGAGGGAGGGAGGGAGCCGCGTCCTGCACTGTTGACTCGCCTCGGAGGGTCTCTTCGAGGGCAGTACCAGGCTTACGTGGGGGTCTCATTCGGTCTTGGCGTTGGAAGCTCAGCCATGACACGATGTTTGCCTAGTGAGTGAACAGCTTCCACGTCCGCCCTGCGATGGGCAGCCACAGCCGCATCACCTCAGCCGGATTCATCCCACTCCAGCGTCACTCCCCAGCGCCCTGCCCTGCGTGCTGGGTACCCAGGGGCCCAGAGGAGCTGGAGGTAGTGTTCCCTGCCAGAACTGGGGGCTCCTCGAGAGGGGCAGACCGGACCACTGGCCCAGGGGTTTCTGTGAGGGCGAGGATGCCCCAGCCCGCCTCGCCTCTTCCCTCCATCCTCCCCTCCCTGTCCAGAAGGCCTGCTGCAGCTGTCTTCGTCAAGGGCCCCGCCTCCCTTCCTCCACCTTGCACAGCCTCCATGTCACAGCTGGGACATCCTTTCTCTGCGGCCCCCCACCTCCCGCTCTGGGGTGGGGGCTCCTCGTGGGCCCCAGCTCCACCTTCCACTGTGGCTGCTTCAGGAGCAGCAGCTGCCTGGGGGGCCTGGGCCCTGTGCCCTTCGGGCCTGACGGTTGGCTGGAGGTGGGAGGGTCACTTTGTGATAAGGGCAGGTGGGGGTGGGGTGGGAGGGTTTAGCCTGGGGTGAGGGAGCAAGGCACCCCCACATCCACTCCACTCCACCCCAAGCCCAGGACAGCGGGCTCCACGCTCATGGACAGCTTGTGTCAAGTGATCCATTTTATTGGGGGGAGGTCAGGACTGGAAGGGATGGCAGGTCCTAAGGGCCCCAGGCTCGGACAGCAGCAGATTTAGGCAGGACTCCATGAAGGACCCCCGAGGACAAGGAGTGCTGGATGGTGATTGCCGAGGCCGCGAGGTGTGGTCTGGCCAGGCTCGAGGGAGGGCAGCCCTGAGCGCCAGGCCTGGGGCGGGGCCATGGGACCGAGCGTCCAAGGTCCTGGAGGAGGGCGGCCATCACTGTTGGTTGCAGAGGTTGGCCTGGCAGCAAGCAATGGACACGTAGGGGCCCAGGCCCAGGTCGTGGATATTGGGACAGCCCCTGTGGCATGACTTGGTGACCAGAGGCAAGTCCCCAGGGTTGTTCAGGCCCCCTGAATGGGCAGAAGAGAAACCATGGAGCTCTCTGAGGCTCTGATATGCCCAGACCCTGCCGCCCCATCTGCCGCAGAGCTAGGGTCAGATGCCCCAGGTACATGAAGCATGCGGACACTCCTGGGGCAGATGTGGTGGCCCTTGCTCATGCCCTTCCCTGGGCCTGGGTGGTGGACACTGCCCTCTGTGCTTCTGACTTCCTGGGAGCCTGGATCAGGCTCTGTCCCCCTCTGAGCCCGCATCTTCCCATCTGGGCAAGAAGGGTGTGGGCAGCCCATGAGGTCCCCACTCACGGGTGGCAGTAGTGACGCAGTGGGTGGAGTCTCTGGGGCATCTGAACTCGAGGGAGCACCCTCCGAAGCCCTGGCACTGGTGACACCACATGGCTTGAGCTGCAGCCGCAGGCATGGGGACAGACAGGACAGAAACGGGGGGTGGGAGGCAGGTGTGGGCCACTTGTGCAGTGACGGCGCCCACTCAGCTCTGCCCAGCACGCCATGTCCCTTCTCAGGGACCAGTCTCCCAACCCTGTGATTTAGCCCTCTCAGGAGCCGGGCCCCTGTCCCTCATCCTGGGGCGCCAGCTGTCCCTGCAGCTGGAGCCAGCTGGTTGCATCCTTGCCCAGGAAGGAGCCTCGGGCAGGTGGGGCCAGGCAGTGTGACGTCCCAGGGGAGTGGGGGTGCAGCAGCCTGGGCTGTTTGGGGTCCTGGGTGGGGGTGTGGGGGGAGGTGGAGGGCCCCTGAGATGCGATTGATGCTTGAGACGCCCGGGACTGGATTCTGAGATGATGGGACCGTTCCTGTCTCCACAGGGGGCCCAGGGCAAGGGCGACCAGGACGTGGCAGCGCCCAAGCAGCAGCAGGGAGCGGAAGCTCTGCCTCACTTTACCCAGGAGGACGGCAAGCTTGGGAGACACTAGTTCTTCCGCCAGCGCTGCTGTGGGTCTGCCCAGCCATCCTGCTCTCTGCTTTGGGCACGCCCCCCCCCCCCGAGGCCCGCCAGCCCTCCTGGGCACCCCAGCAAGGACTTTCCTGCCTGCTCTCTGCCCCTCTGCGTCCCTGTCTCTGTCCTCTCCTCCCGGTCGCCTTCCTCCATTTCCCAGCCTCAAACCCCCTCCCTCCCTCCTGCCCTGTCCTCACCACCTGGTTCGCACACCCAGGACTGGGTAAACAGAGTCCCTAATGCCTGCTGGCCCTGGGCCTGCTCCCTCTGCATAGAACCTGGAGGGTGGCAGGGCCGATGGTGTGACCACGGGACGTGAGGGCTGCTGTGTTACAGATACCCGGTGGGCGCTGGCCCTGACTTCCTGTCCAGCTGTGCCCAGGCAGCCCAGCCTCGGAATGCCCTGTCCCCTCTTAGCCTGGCTGCCCCCCTCCTCACAGTTGCCAAAGGTGGTGAAGGGCTGGAGTCGGCCGCAGTCAGCCCAGCTCCAAGCCCGGGTTCCTGTCAGCGTGGCTCTGCACACACCAGCGCTGAGCCGACTCAGACCTCAGCGCACACCCGGCCCTGCCAGAGTCCTCCGGTCACCCCTGGATCCTGAGGGTGGAATCCTCCACCGAGGCACCATGGAGAGGGTGACACAGACGGGAAGTTTCCTCCATGGCTGGCACCTGCCATCAGCTTTGGTCCCTCTGCCAGCCCCAGAAAGCAAGCTGAGACCACACCTTCGAGCAAGAAAGGTGGTGACAGCTGCCTCCAAGTCCCGTCCTGCCCCTTCCCACCAAAGTGGCTTGAAGCTTCCCTTGGCTGTCACATCCAACCCAGTGACAGCCAATAAGCCGGACATGCTCTGCTGGACACTGGCTGCCGCAGGCCACAGCTGGCTGGGGTGAGGGGTAGCAGGGAAGACAGGCAGGAGGCTGGGGCACCAGAAGGAAGAGGTGAGGATACGTGTGCCCAAGGGTGCCATGGAGAGAACCAGCCCCTGCCTGCCCCCCCTGCACACACCCACCCTCCCAACACCTCCCTGGCTTCAAACTTGCTGCTCCTTCTGCCCTCTGAGCAGAAAAGCCCTAGTGCAAATGCCACCTCCTCCAGGAAGGCCTCATGGGTTTCCAGGGCAGAGTGAACAGCCTCGACTCTGACACACCCACCGCGAGCTGCATCGTCCTGCCCCAGCTGGCATCAGTGTCCCTGTTGCGTGTGACTGTGTTCAGGGCTCCCTCCTCACCCCCACCCAAGCATGAGGGCCTCTGAGGCAGGGTGGGGGGTTCTACCCACTCCTCAGTGCTCCCTCCCCTGCATGCAACGGGGCCCAGGAGAGGCTGCGGGATGAATGAATTCCGGGGGTGGGGATGTTCAGGCTGGGTTATCAAGAAAAATAATTCTGTCCTTTATCAGAGGGTTTTCATTTTCATCAATGAGATTCTGAGGGAGGCAGAGAAAATTTTAGCTTCAGACAGGAAGGGCTGCTCGATGGTGACTGTGGGGACACAGGGACAGTGTTCAGACTGGTGCCTGACACACGGCGAGAGAGGGAGGGAGGGAGGGAGGGAGAGGGTGTTGGGGGGAGAGGAGGAGGGAGGAGGAGGAGAGGAAGGAAGGGAAGGAATGAGAGGAAGAGAGAGAGGAGGAGGGGGAGCAGCAGGTGAAGGAAGGGGGCAGGAAAAGCTGGAGGGAAAACGGGGCGGTGGGATGGGCTCTGGGTGCCGCTGCATGGCTGGCAGCGGGTCTCCCCCATTGGGGACCCCTGTGCTGGCTCTGAAGCAGGCTGGCCCCTCAGGGAGATCGTGCTGTCCGTGGGTGGCAGAGAGCAGACGCCAAGCAACGACTGGGGATGTGGGTGCCCCTGAGAGAGGCTCCCCAGTCCTCCAGCTGGAAGAGCAGTGAGACAACTTGGGCCTGTTCCTCGAGGGGCAGGTGGGATTTCAGCGGGGGGGGGGGCTCTGGGTCCGAGGGGAGTCCGTGGGCACGGGGCATCCAGGCGAAGGCTCCTGTGATGTGCCTCTCCCGGCCCGGGTGGCCACATGACCACGTGTCCAGCCCTGATGGTGATGAAGGCTTTCTCCAGGTCACGCGAAGTCCCCAAGCTCCCCCTGTGTGTCTGGGACCTTCAGCACAGAGCTGGTCTCCCCTCCTGACCCTGCGGCAGTCCTCAGAGCCAGAGGGCAGAGGAGTGGACTCAGGAGGCGGGACCGCAGACGGGCGTGCAGGGCGACCTGATTTTCCTGGGGGAGGGAGGAGGGAGTCCACGGAAAGTGGCCCCAGGAGACAAGCCAGCCGGCGGCCAGGCCCAGGAGGGCTGGTGGGGCACATTCAGAGTACGTGTGCAAAGTTGCACGTGTGACGGTGTCACTGTGGACGGAGAGGTCTCAGGAGAGGAAGGGAGGTTTGAACCAAGGGCTGTGCACCCTGAGAAGTGTGGGGGTCACTGCGGGGTCTGGGGCTGAGTTGGATGGGCCTGTGGGATTCCAGGAGGCTTTGGGAGGACAGCTGCAACTGGCAGCTGGTGGGAGGACAGGAATGGGTTCTCCAAGGTGGCAGTTGCAGCCCAGGGCTGGGGGACAGGGGTTGGGCTAGAGCGCGGGGCCCTGAGCAGGTGGACCAGCCCTGGACTCACCCAGCGGCAAGCTCAGGACGGCGGCCAGCAGGAGCCCCTGGTGCAGCTGCATGTTCTCCTGGCGAGGTGGGGCTCTGGGCACCCTGGCCGGCTGCCTTATACCTGCTGGCACCCCGCCCTGGCCCTCACCCGCGCAACAGACTCTGCAGGTCTGAGTCACCCAGCAGCCAGGCTTAGCCAAGGAGCCGAGCGGGGGTCCAGGTAGTCTGAGGCCAAGCTGGCCCCAGCGCTTGCTAGTTAGGCCTCCGGGCGGGCCTGTGTAACCTCATGAGCCATCTTTCCTTGTCCATAAGTAGGGATAACCCTGGGTGATGGGATGGAGGATTCCATAAAACGGCCTGGCACCAGGCAGACGACCGCCATAGGCTGGTCTCCCTCAGCAGCTGGGAAGGAGGGTCGGGCACCAGCCACCAGCCCACCCCTTCCTCCTCAAAATGCACCTGAGGCTCAGGGCTGGGTGGAAGCCAGAGACCATCACCTGTACCTCACCCTAGAGTGAGCTGGATGAAAAGACCTCCTCCAGAGAGGCCGGAACTTTCCCACCTCATCCCTCCCAGGGCTGGGAGAGCCGAGGGAGCATGGCATGAGCAGCCTGTCCGTCTTCTGTACAAGCAATCACGGCCACTGTCACACTGTGACTAAGGTCCCGGGATCTGTGCGCAGGAGTGGGGGTGGGGGGGCAAAAGGGCCCTTGGTAATAAAAGGGGCCCCAAGGATAAAGTAAGAGCCCGGAAGGGACACCCTGGACAGCGGGAGCCATCAGCGGTTCCTTCAAAGGCTGGTGAGGGGCTGGGGCCCCAAAGGGCCTGTCTGCAGCGAGTCAGCCCTGACCACCAGGGGCCTCTGTGTGTCTCTCGGGCTGCCCACATGGCTTCCGTCCACGTTTCTGTCTGGGGGACTCCTTAGGGCTGGGAGGTGGGCCCAGAAGGAGGGAGATGCTGAAAGAGGGGCGGGCGGGTGCAAGTCCTCCATCCCAGGCAGTCGAGAAGCTGGGGTCAGGGACTAGGCAGCCAGAGAGTTCAGAGATGGTGGGATGGGGTCCCCGGGTCCTGGGGTCCCACCCCAATTACCCAGCACCCCCAGCCTTCCCCAGGGACTTGTCTGCCCCTAGATGGCATGGGGGGTCGGCCTCTCTCCCATGGAACTGGGGGCAATACTTGGCAAGCCTGAGGAGCCCAGCCGGTCTCCCTCCCAGGCCTGGCTCTGAGGACAGGCCAGGCCTGGAGGAGGTAGGAAAAGCCCGGGGCCTGGACCGGGTGGGGTAGGCGGGAGAGCAGCTGCGTGGAGGCCGAGGCAGTGGGGCTGGAGAGAGATGATGAGAATCTGTTCATTTATTCACTGCTCGGTGAGACGCTGGCTGGACCTCTCTTGGGTGCTGGGTACATGGTGGGCCAGGAAGAGAGCGGCTGGGGGTGGAAGTCCATGTCCTGGTTAGGGTTAGGGCTAGGGCTAGGGTTAAGGTTAGGGCAAGCATTAGCAGCAGGGCTTGGCCCTGGGAAGCGCCTGGACCCCAGGACATAAGACAAGAGGGAGAGGCGCCATCTGTTCAGCCGACACCTATGCCCACCAGAGTGGTGGAACCAAGCACCCGCAGAAAAGCCTGGCATGTCCAACGTGGGGGCCTCTCTGCTTCTTCTGACCGTTTTCAGGGTTTTAGAATTTTGAACCTAATCACCTTCATGAGAGAAGGCGAATCAGACACTACCTAGGGGAGGAGATGGCAGCCGGCCTGGCCCCACTTCCCCGGGACCCCCACCTGGAGGAAGCCTGCCCAGGGCTGCAGCCCCGCCCCCACAGACCCCAGGCCAGACCAGGGCTCCTGCTGGAGCCGGCTTCCTTGCCCACGCTGACCCGGCCACGTCCCCAGGTCCCACCCCAGGGTCACCGCCTGCAGCTCTCACATCTTCTTAGTGGCTGATTCCAGTTTCCAGGAGAAGGTATAACATCTAGGGAGCCAGAGCCGCCCAAGCAGCCACTCCTGAGCCGCTTGGAAACACAGACAGAGGCACAGACAGCCCTGGGCATGTACCTCATCAAGGGGCCCTCGGTTCTGCCGGCGAGATACCTTGAAGTGGGAACTGGACCCCTGGGGTGGCTGGTGCCTCTCCCTCTACTCCCACTTTGCCTGGCACCCATGGGCAGCACCGGGGCTTACCCTACGACCCAGGGCTTCTCAAACCTCCCGTTCCACATTGCTTCTTCTAAGCTTCCCATTTTGCAAACTCACCTACCCCTTCCCAGGCTTGGGGGTCCAAGGAACCCCAGCTGGTGGGAGAAGCGGCTGCACCATGGTGCCTGGGTGGTGAGAGGGCCAGGAGGTGCTACTGGGGGCAGCTGTTTCACCTCCCTGTGCCTCAGTTTCCTCCCCATCAAGGGGGCAGGATAATGGCTCCCATCCCGCAGGGCTTCTGGACAGTGCTCAGAGCCACAGTGCAGTGGGGGACCCACGTCCGCCGCCACCTTGATGGATACAGCGGGACCCGTGTACTGGGGTGGCTTCTGCTGGTGCTGCCCGGACCCTGCTGCACACCGTGCACTCCCCATGAGCGGGCCTGGCCAGCATTTGCCGAGTGCCTCCTGTGTGCTCTGTGCCAGGTGCCCAGGGCAGGCCAGCCACGCAGAACGGTCTGTGGCGCTGGGGACAGTGCTGTCAGTGTGGAGCTGGGGCAGGTCAGGGTCGGGAAACAGTGGACAGATGGAGGCAGGAGGCAGGGTCGAGAAGCTGCCCACTCCACCCATCAACACCACGGCACTCCAGCTCCTGCAGCTCCTTGTTCTCAGCTGCCGCTGAGCCCCGGGTGGCCAGGCTTCCTCCCCATCACCCCACTGAGCCATGAGACAGGGAGGACCTGATCGGGGAGCCCCTCCCAGCCCTGACCCAGGAAGTCACCCGATGGGACAAGAGGCTTGCGTGCGGTGCAGTGACTGCTCCCAGGCCTCCCACGGACAGGAGCCTTTGGGGCTGGAGGGCCCAAAGCCACTTCCCTCCCAGCAAACATCGCAAGGCATTGCCGGCTGCAGCTGAGAGGCCTCAGGAGGCACCTGGCACCCTCACAGCCGCCCCAGGCCAGGCCTGCTCTGCGGGTAGGGGCGGGGGGAGTGCTGGCAGCAGCTCCTTCCCAGCTCTTGGCCTGTCTGTCGCCCTTCTTCCCTCTGGGGAGTCATGTTCCTCCCATTCCAGGCCTGTTCCCACACTGCCTTCCTCCAAGAGGAACCGGCCCCCCTCCTGTCCTCATGTCTTCAGGGCTGACAATCAGCCCCAGCCCCAGGAGTAGAATGCAGGCCTGCCTGCGGACTGGCTGCCAGGAGACCCCTGGGTGCAGACTGTCCTCCCCCATCCCCCAGGGTCCCACATCAAAGCTCTCAAGATGCAATTTTCAGCAGGGGCTCCCCTGACCAGGACCACACTTTGGGGCAGGGGCAGTCACTGCATGGTCTGTTTCCATCCTGCCCATGCAGGACAGCTTGAAGTGCTGGGAGGGCTCCTCCGAGGACACCAGAGCCGGGGGCACTGGTCAGGTGGGGGCCTCAGGTGCAGCATGACTGATGGCACTAAAAGGTCTCATGCCCCGACTGGCCCCATTCCCTGGGAGTCCCTGGGAGTCTCCACCCCAGCTGGGGCTTCTGCCCCACCCTCCCTGCCAAAGCAGTCCCAGGTGCAAGGCGCTGGGGCACCCACTCACTAACCCAGTCCTGCTGTGGGGAGAGGCTGGGTCTCCGCCCTCCCCACCCCCGCCCTCTCGTGGCCACAAGAGGGCGGCACGCTCCCACCTCCCCACGCCCTCGCCTGCCCCCCACCCCCGGGCTGCTCCTGACCCCCAGCCCATGGGTGCAGCCCCCCAGCCCTGCTCCACCAGGCCCTGCTGTGGTTGGGGACCAGGCCTCAGCAGGCCACCTGCACTGCCCTGCCCCTTTCCCTCCCTACCCAGAATAGCACTGGCCTGGGCAGCGACTAGGACACACCAAATATAGCACAGCCCAGCTCCTGCCAGCCTCAGGCCCGGCGCCCTCCCTGTGAGGGGCGGGAAAGGTCAAGGGGCTTCACTGAGCAAGAGGACACAGACCCCCTTACTGGACCTGGAGAAGCCTCTGCAGCGTCGGGGGTCTTGGGGGCCTGCTGAGGCAGAGCCGCCCCCTCCCCTGCGAGGGGTGGCTCCCAGGCGGCCGGGCAGCCTTCCCAGCACGGGGACGGTGCCCAAGGCCTTCCTCCCACAGCCGGGTCCCGCACCCGCCCGGCAGCTCCTGGCCTCACGAGGAAGCATGGCAGCCGTCCTCCGCCTGGAAGAGCTCTTCCTCCTGAGTCCCCCCAAGTTCCTCGTCTTCCCCTGCCCCAGCGCAGCGTGGGCAGGTGGAGGCAGGGACTTCCCGGAAGGTGGGCTTGGTCACAGCATCCATCTGCTCAGTGCTCCTCGCCTGACTGGGACCCTCCCCATAAACAGCACTGCGCCAGAAGCCCCCAGCCCTGGACAGGCAAGGGGCTGAGCCCACCAAGGCCAGACGCTTTTGGGACCCCACACATCAGCCTTTAGGAAGCCAAAGGTCAAGGCCTGGAAGTGAGGTCACGTGGTGGCTGGGGAAGAGGCGGCTGGGGTCAGGCGTCCTCTTGCCCACAGGCCCAGGTCCTGGGCATGGCTGAGGAGTTCTCAGGGAGGGCGGAGAGTGAGGCAGGGCGAGCGGGGTGCGAGGGTGCAGCCGTGTCTCCCGAGAGCTTTGTTCTTGACTGGGTCTGCCTGGGGGGTTTTAGAGCAGACCCCAGAGGGTGGCCAAGAAGATGGGGGCCAGGGCCAGGGTCGCTGGGGCCGCAAAGCCGGCGCCGTTACAGAGGTCGTATTGGCAGCAAGAGGTGGTGGACGCGTGCTTGGAGTAGCCATCGTACACAGTCTCGAAGCAGCTGGGTACGCAGGACTTGCTCACCTTCATCCTGGTGGGGGTGTAGTCTGCAGGGTGGTGGGTCGGTGAGCCAGCTCCCCGTAGAGGGTTGGGGGCACAGACGGCCCCACCCAGCATGCAAGGCCATGAGGGGAGAGCCCTCAGCTTGGAGCTTCACGACAGGATCCGGGGACAGGCCTCCTTCCTCAGGAGCCGACATGCTCAGGGGCAGAGAACAGGCCTCCTTCCTCAGGACCCAACATGCTCAGGGGTAGAGAACAGGCCTCCTTCCTCAGGACCCAACATGCTCAGGGGCAGGGCAGAACCTCCTCCGCATGCTCCCCAGGCAGGGCCACGCAGGGCCTCCAGACTCACAGGTGCGCGTGGTCATGCAGTAGGCAACCATAGCTGGGCAGCGCATGGGGTTGAAGCAATTGTCTCCGTTGTAGGCACACACATGGCAGTCCAGGGCCTGGGCTGGGCCGGCAGATGGGCGGGAAGGGAACAGGGGTCACAGAACAGGAGAGTCCCCTACTCCGGACACCAGAGCCCAGCCCATCACCTTCCCCAGGGCAGGGGCTGGAAGGAGGGGTGGCTGCTGGGATTTCTGGCCTCTTTCCCTACTTTCAGCCCACCTACCCTCAACATGGGCCTGTCCATCCCTCTGTCCTTTGGCCATCTTACCCACAGGTAGGCCCATGAGGGCCACCAGGAACAGGGTGAGCAGGGGCGTCATGGCTGCAGGCAGGAGGGCAGCGTGGAAGTGGGGAGGTGGACAGCAGACAGCCCTGGATCCAACTCAGGGTGGTGCACGGAGTACGTGGTGCTGGGCCTGCCTCCCACAGCTGCCAGTCTAGAGGGAGTGCCACAGTCCTACACAGCGGGGGGCAAAGACAGGCGGTCAGTGCTGGGCCCTGACGGACCCATGGGGGCCTGGGCAGGGATGAGGGTGGGCAGAGGGGCCACCCAACTCAGTGGGTGTCAGGGAAGGTTTCCCAGAGGAGAAGACACTTGGGATCGGACAGGAGGGGAGAAGAGGTCAGCTCATTCCAATCAGAGAGCAGCACCTGCAAAAGCTCAAAACAGCCTGTAGTGCTGGACAGGGGAGGGATGGGAGGAGGATGAGGGGCAGTGTCAGAGAAGGAGTGGGGGTGGGCAGTGCTAAGGGGAGGCAGAGGGGCCTTAAATACCAGCCCCAGACAAGGGCTTTACCCAGGGGATGGTTGCTGCAGAGGTCCTATGGGAACTGGTCCTCGCCCCTATCCCACACAGGGCCCTGGGGACGGATGACTGGCCACGGCAGGACTGGGCCCGAGGCCTGGGTCTCTTCTTGCTGTCTCCCTCCCCTCTGCTCCTGGGGTGTCCCTACTTGGTGCCCCTTCTTTCAGGAAGACCTCCAGAGCCCTGATTAGGGCTGTCTGAGTCCTTGGCCCCTGCAGAAGCTCCCCAGCAGTGATGAGCTGTGCCCAGCTTGTGGGGAATGCATTTTCAGCGCCCCCCGGGAGGCAACTTGGGCCAGACCGGAAGAAGCAGGCTGGGTCTGGTGTTTGGAATGGGGATGCCTCCTCTCTGGAAAGAGGTTTACAGCGGGGAGGTGGGGGTTGGATTATGATTCCCCATCCCCCGCGGGGATACTCAGCCGTCGATCCCCGTCCTGGAGGACTAAATTAGACTTATCCTGTCCTGAAAACAACAAATCTGTTTTTCATGACACATTTGCCAGGCCAACCCCAGGATGCCAAAGACCAGAGTCGGGCGAGGCCTGCGGCTCGGAGCTTCCCGCCCCCTCTCGGAGAGCCCCGCCCCAAAGACTGCAGTCCCGGGTCGAGGGGAGGGCTCTGGGCGCGAGCAGAGCTATTAGGGTGACCTCACCTGTGACCTTCACCACCTTGAGGCACCGCCGCGCCTGCGAGTCCCCGCGGCCGCTCGCCAGTAGGTGCCTCCCTCGGTCAGACTGTACGCGCGTCTGTGTGCCCCGCAGCAACGGTGCCGCATCGCCAGATGCCCACCGCAGGCCCAGCCCCAGTCCCGCCCCCGGAACGACCCGCCCAGAGAGAGCTCCCCACAGGCCCCGCCCCGGCCCCGCCCCGGCCCCGCCTCCGTGGCTACGCACCAAGCCAAGCTCACCGCAGGCCCCGCCCCAGCCCCGCCTCCTGGGCACCCATCCAGCCGTTACCGCAGGCCCCGCCCCTTCCCCGCCCCTTCCCCGCCTCCCGAGCCAAGCACCAACCCGAGATCACCGCCAGCCCCCGCCGCGGCCCCGCCTCCTGGGCCAGTAACCAAGCGGAGCTTACTGCAGGCTCCGCCCCCGCCCCGCCTCCTGGGCTACCCACCAAGCGAAGCTCACCGCAGGCCCCGCCCCTTCCCCGCCCCTTCCCCGCCTCCCAAGCCAAGGACCAACCCGAGATCACCGCCAGCCCCCGCCGCGTCCCCGCCTCCCGGGCTCCTAACCAAGCCGAGCTCACTGCAGGCGCCGCCCCCGCCCCGCCCCCGCCCCGCCCCCGGACGGCCGGTTCGCACGGCGAGCGCTGGGACACCGACGCCGGCCCGGGAACCTGGATCTCCAGCAGAGGCCGTGGGGCAGTGACTCCCCGGCGACCCTCAGACCCACGTGTTCTGCAGGGACACTGCGCAGACCATCTTCACCCGGACCCGCGGCAGCCCAGCCTTCCCCGCAGCCGCCTCCGCCCGCTCGGTCACGCCGCGTGGCTCGCCGCCCCCGCCCCGCGCTCCTCCCGCGCAGTCCCAGCAGCTCCGGAGCAGGCGCCCTTCGCCCGCGGGGTCCCTGGCGCCGCCGCCTCGCTGCTCCTGGCCTGCGCCCGCTCAGCCTCCACGCTGGTGCCCCCTAGCAAAGCTGGAAGGCAGCCCCGGAAGGCAGCCCCGTGCTGCGGGGTCCTCTCACCATCATAATGCTAATGTGAATAATTATCTTTACATTAAAGACTTACATTGTTGGTTCTGTTTTTGGCAAAATGTAATAGAATTTCATGGGTCCTAAAGCTTTCATTTTTTTCCAACGTGAGAAAGAAGATAAAACATTTTCTTTTCTCATTTTTTACTTTAAAACATTTTCACGGGCCTGGGGTGCAGAATACCCCATGTCTGCTGGGCAAGCGGGCTCTGGTTCCGGGAAACTCCTGGGTCCCGACACACTAGGCCAGTGGGTCGTTCTGTTTGCCGAGAGGTAATGCGCGCCCTAGCGTGCCAGGAGCCAGGGAGAGGACAGACAATAAAACCAGCAGACGTTCCAGAATATTCCCACCAGAATATTCCCACCCGATGGAGCTCACACTCTGGTGGGAGAAGAGGCGTAAAATGAACAAACAGGTCAGAACCGGAGTGTGTGGCAGGCTTCAGCCTCAGACCGCTATGAATTAACCCTCCAGCCTTAACTAAATACGAGGCCAAATACACAAAACAACGCGTTTTTAGCCATAACTCAGCAGTGGACGGGCAGCACAGGGCAGTGATCCCTGAAAGAACCGACGCAAATGAAGTGAGCTGCAGGATGGGGGCAGGGAGGGGCCTAGAGAGAGCCCAGGGCCTCCGGATGAGCAGAGTGGAGCATCCTGGCAGGGCGGCTGAAGTCACAGGACAGGAGGCTGGAGAGGAAAGAGCAGCGGACAGGGGAGGAGGGAGAGGCCCAGAGGCTTCCCTGAGTCCTTAGTGCAGGACCAGTTATGGCAGCATTTGAGGAACCTCCCCCAAAACATGGAAGGAACCGCTGGCAAGGAACCGTAAACAATTCCCAGAGCTCACCCTGGTGGGAAGCGTGCTCCGGGGTGCAGGGGGAGGAGAAGCCCATCGTGCACCCGCCATCCAGCTGTGGCCTCAGAAAGGAACCACCTCAAAGGCCAGTCAGATCAGCCCCAGGCTAAAGACCAAATTCAGCCCAACCAGCAAAGCATCAATGCATGCCTTGAAAGGATCTGTCTCCAAGTAACTTAATTGCATCCAAGAAAAAAACCTTAAAATTATTTAAAAGAAGGCTGGGTGCCGTAGTTTAGGCCTGTAATCCCAGAACTTTGGAAGGCTGAGACCCGCAGATCACCTGAGATTGGGAGTTTGAGACTAGCCTGATCAACATAGAGAACCCCCATCTCTACTAAAAATACAAAAAGTTAGCCCGGCATGGTGACGCATCTCTGTAATCCCAGCTATTTGGGAGGCTGAGGCAGGAGAATTGCTTGACCCTGGGAGGTGGAAGTTGCGGTGGGCGGAGGTCATGCCATTGCATTCCAGCACTTCAGCCTGGGCAACAAGAGTGAAACTCCATCTTTATTTAAAAGAATACAAAGACAGCCCCACTCCCATCAATACAAAATTCATTCAGTAAAATGTCTGACATCAAATGCACGTCACCAGGCATGCAAAGAAACAGGAAAATTGGAGCCACATGGGCAGAAAACATGAGTCACACAGATGAAGTCTTAGTAGGCAAGCATGTTAACACAGATTTTGTGGGTTTGAAAAGCATGAACAATATGATGGGGGCATAGCAGTTTTAAAAGACACAAATCAAACTTCTGAAAATGAGAAATAGGTTTAATGTGAAAAATGCACAGTGTGGGATCAACAACAGATTACAGACGACAGATGAGTGAACGGAAGAGCAGCATTAGAAACTACTAAGAAGGAATCACAGGGCCAGGGGCGCTGGCTCACACGTGGAATCCCAGCACTTTGGGAGGCCAAGGTGGGCATATCACATGAGGTCAGGAGTTCGAGACCAGCCTGGGCAACATGATGAAACCCCATCTCTACTAAAAATACAAAAATTAGCCAGGTGTGGTGGCACATGCCTGTAATCCCAGCTACTTGGGAGGCTGAGGCAGGAGAATTGCTGGAACTCAGGAGGTGGAGGTTTCAGTGAGTCAAGATCACGCCACTGCGCTCCAGCCTGGGTGACAGAGCAAGACTGTCTCAAATATATATATGTGTGTGTGTGTGTGTGTGTGTGTGTGTGTGTGTGTGTGTGTGTATACACACACACATACATATACACACACACACATATACATATTTACACACACAATAAAATAAAATAAAAATATAAAGGAATCACAGAAGAAAAGCCAAGACTGCCAGTGCGAACAGAGCCTATGGGAGCTGCGGGCTGCTCTCTTGTGGGTAACACCCCCCATGGGCACCGAGGAAGGAGAACTGCAGACCCCAGGCACAATTAGTGCCTGAAGTATAACTCACTGCTCACTATATCTACCTTATATATAATCATCACTATATCTAGCTTATATATAATCATGCTTAGTCCCATATAATCTTTCTATATAATCACATAACTTACTGCTTACTATATCTACCTTATATATAATCATGCTTAGTCCCATATAATCTTTCTATATAATCACGTAATAACTCACTGCTTACTATATCTAGCTTATATATATAATCATGCTTAGTTACATACAATCTTTCTATATAATCATATAACGGATGTAGTCGGAGCTGTACTGACACATTTAGTGCTGATTTGTAGAATCCTTCCATAGAACCACATAGTAGTCTGTAGTACGAGGAATGCCTAGAGCAGTCACAGAACAGAAGCAGTACATGGGAAAACAGGCAGACCAGGACGAGAACCAAAGACCCAGGCAGTGGTGTCCCTGCCTGAAAGGGCACACGCTGTATGGCAGGCTTCGAGCAGGAGCCTCTCCTGATAAAAGAGTTGTAGTACCATGCATCCAGTTCCTGCGGAAAGTAGACCTCAGGCCTGAGATCCTGGAAGTAACCGAGGGAGAAGAACCCCTCTGTGTGACCAGTCACGGCGGCTGGACACCCCGTCAGTCTTTTCTCACTTCTGTGCTAGCTCAGATCATCCTCCCGTAAATATCTTAAGAGAAGAGCACAAGTCTGTCAGCTCCCACTGCATTGGCTTACAGTATCCTTCTGTTAGAAACCCTTTGAAGTCTCAGCCTGCAAATAAGAAGTGTTGTGCACGACACCTGTTGCACACAGCCCACCTCCTTGCCTCGGTGACCTTATGGGGGTGGACCCCTTTTCTATACATGACCCTCTACTACTGCGCACGGCACAGCCCCCTACTGTGCACGGCCCACGTCTCTGCCCAGGCGACATAATGGGGTGGCCCCCTTGCTTGTGACTCATGTGATTGTGATTATATATGCCCTATCACTAAGCCTGTAGATGATGACCTCTCTCACGACCCTGCCCCCTGCTTGTACCTAATATGCAGATGCTTCTGAGCGTTCAGGGCCTCGCCTGTCTCTGCTCATAGGCAGCATGGCCCCCCGAGTCCAGATACTCTTCTCCAGTTCTTCGGTGTCCTGTCTCTACCTCTCGGATCCTGCGGACACCCCATGACCCTGTGGGGCCAACAGCCCTGCACTCTCTGTGTGCCATTAGGGTCACAGAAGAGAGGAAGAAGGGACAGGAGCAGATATGCAGGAAACAGTTGCCAAGATGTTTTCAAATTTGCCGCAAAGCGTAAACCTGCAGAACCCAGGGATTCAGTGAACAGCTAAGCATAGAAATATGAAGAATGCTGCATCAGAGAGTCATCACCCAATTGCTTTGCACTATGACAGAGAAAAAAATGAAAAACAGACATTATGTACAGAATATTCTTGTCAGTAACAATCCCAGCTGGGACAGTGAAGCAGCGTTCAAAACACAAAACAAACAGAAATTCCACCTGTCAATTTGAAATTACAGGTATTGATAGACTTACGACCTATGCAACTTACGACCATTCGACTTTACGACCACAATCGCTAGCCACGACTGCTCCACATCTGGCAGCGCAAACGTTGCCTAGCTGGGCGTACGACAGTGCGGACCAGCTTCCGGCAGCACTACCATCTCCGCGTGCACCATTTCAACTGTTATCCCAGACTCGGTACAGCAATTTGTGTTTTGTGTCTTGGATATTTTTCATCGAACCCCTCCCAATAAACTTCTTATGCATTTCGAAGCAATGGACCCAAACATCGAATGATTTGCAAGGATTGAACGGATGGCGCACGATGTGTTTCATCCATATTGTGAAATTTATGAAGAAAAAAAGAAACATACAATTCAGACAAAGCTCATCATGTTTATGAAAAAACCAACTCCGGTAACCCCAACTGCTGCCTCAGATGACGACATCAATGATCCGCAGCCAAGCACCAGCGGCCAATAAAATGTTTCGTACATGTTTATATATTTTGATATGTTTTGCAATTGGGAAAATGTTTCCTATGGTATTTTTTACACCTGTATTTTGTATTTTTGTATGCACCTGTATTTTGTCATTTTGTATGTTCTGCAAATATTAAACCAGTTGTACTGGTAATGCAGTGTTTTACTTAAACCTGCCGAATGTAAAAATAAGAAACAAAATGGTGTAGAGATGATACAAATGGCATAAAATGAACAAAGAAAATTATGATATATAACAATAATTAAAGAAAATTATGACAAAATATGACTTAAAGATTTTTATAACATCATTTCACAGTACTGTACATATAGCCTACTCGACTTACAACCAAATCGTGTTACGACCGGTCTGTCGGAACCAATCGTGGTCGTAAGTCGAGCACTAGCTGTAAATGCCCAGCATAAATGAAGGTGAATCAAAGACTTTTTCAGATGCGTAAAGGCAGAAAAGGTGCAGCACTGGCAGACAGGCACTGGAAGAAACGTGAAGGCAGCGGCTCCCAGCCTTTTTGGCACTGGGGACTCATCTCGTGGAAGACAATTTTTCCTGGGACTGGAGGCAGGGGGATGGTTTTGGGATGGTTCAAGCACGTTCCATTTACTGTGCGCTTTATATCTATTATTATGACATTGTAATACATATTGGAACAATTGTACAACTCACTATCATGCAAGATCGGTGGGGGCCCTGAGCTTGCTTTCCTGCAACTAGATGGCCCCACCGGGTGTGATGGGAGCCAGTGACAGATCACCAGGCATTAGCTTCTCATGAGGAGCACGCAACCTGGATCCCCCGCATCTGTAGCTCTCAGTAGGGTTTGCCCACCTGTGAGAATCTAATGCCGCAACTACAGATGACGCTTCCCTTGAACACCCGCCCACCAGCCACTCACCTCCTGCTGTGGGGCCCGGCTCCCAACCCGTCTTTGACCAAGGGGTTGGGCACCTTTGTGTTAAAGGAAGGTCGTTCAGGCGGACATATGGATCTACACCAAGGACTAAAGGATACCAGAAACAGGAACTAGAAGGCAGTTTTTTTCTTACTGTTGAATCACGTTAAAAGTTGACTACCTAAAGCAAAAATAATAACAATGTGTTAAGGAATTTCTAGCAAATGTAGAAGTAAATTAGATGATAATAGTAGCACAGGCTGAGCACCGTGGCTCGTGCCTGTAATCCCAGAACTTTGGGAGGCGAAGGCAAGTGGATCGCTGGAGCCCAGGAGGTCAAGACCAACCTTGTCTGGGCAATGTAGAAAGACCTCGTCTCTACAAAAAATACAAACAAATTAGTGGGTGTGGTGGGACACATCTGTGTGGTTGCACCCAGGAGGTGGGTGAGAGAATTGCTTGAGCCCAGGAGACGAAGATTGCAGTGAGCTGTGATCACACTACTGCACTGAAGCCTGGATCTTATCACCACATAGATTGTAGCATAGTATATCTTAAAATGAATAAAACATTAGTACAAATTGACCAGGAGAGAGACAATGGAAGTTCACTGTTGTAGATTTATTCTACTCTATGTGAAATGGTCTACTATTTCTTGAAGGTAGAGTAGTAAGTCAAAGGTGTATGCCAAGACATTAAAGTGTCATTAAAAAATGACAAAGAAAAAAGCAAAAATCAAAGAGCTCTGGTTAATGAATCAAAGAAGGTGATGAGATAGAATCATTTAGAAAAACACATGTTGCCGGGCTCAGTGACTCACGCCTATAATCCCAGCACTTTGGGAGGCCGAGGCGGATGGATCACCTGAGGTCAGGAGTTCGCTCCTGGCCAACATGGTGAAACCCTGTCTTTAAAAAAAAAAAAAAAAAAAAAGTTACAGAGACTACAGAAGAGGAGAAAGGAAAAAATAGTGAGGCAAATAGCAAGATGATATATATTTAAACCCAGCCACAGCAAAAATGACACTATGCCATCTAAACACTTAAATTAGCTGAGTGGGCAGTGGCTCACACCTATAATTCCAGCAGTTTGAAAGGCCAAGGCAGGTGGATCACTCAAAGTCAGGAGACTGAGACAAGCCTGGCCAACATAGTGAAAACTCCCTCTCTACTAAAAAACACAAAAATTAGCTGGGCATGGTGGTGGTGCCTATAATCCCAGCTACTTGGGAGGCTGAGGCAGGAGAATTAATTGAACCTGGGAGATGGAGGTTGCAGTGAGCTGAGATGGCACCACTGCACTCCAGCCTGAGTGACAGAGTGAAACTCTATCTCAAAAACAAACAAACAAAAACACCTCAATTAAAAACAGAGATTGTCAGATTGGATAGAAAGAGAAACAGCCAAGTATATGCTCTCATCAAGAAACTCACCAGACTTATACAAACACAAATAAGATAAAAGTAGAAAGATGGAGAAAGATATACTATGCTAACATCAATTAAAAGAAAACAGGAATGACTACATCAATATCAAAGTAGGTTTAAAGCAAAGACTATAATCAGAAATAACGAGGAAAATTAGTGGCCAGGTATGGTGGCTCTCACCTGTAATCCCAGCCCTTTGGGAGGCTGAGGGGGAGGATTGCTTGAGGCCAGGAGTTTGAGACCAGCCTGGGCAAAACAGCACAACACTATCTCTACCAGAAAGAAAGAAAAGTTAAAAAAGAGGGACATTACCAAATGATAAATTGATCAGTTCATGAGGAGGTCTTAGCAGTCCTAAATATTGTAAAGTTTATTCTCTGTAGGTTTATTGCCGAGTTAAAAACGAGGAAACTGAGGCCAACACAAGAAAATTAGATGCCAATTTATTCAGCTCCCGGGCGAGGTTCTGTGGCCCCGGGGAGAGGGGCCAGGGAAGTCACGCCTGACTCCTCTCAGGAGTGGGGTTTTATAGGGAATGAAGGCCTTTGATTGGATTTGGAGAAACAGGATGTGGACGGGGTGAGCTGCTATTGGTAGGTAGGTGGGATTTCCAGTGAGCGGGCCAAGTGCCGAGTGCAGAGGGGATTTCCAAGACAGGCTAAGTGCTGAGTGCAGAGGGGATTTTCAAGGGTGGGGTTGGGTGCCGAGGGCAGAGAGGATTTCCAAGGCGGAGGTAGATGATGGGCATATTCTGACAATGTAATTTTCAAGAGGGGAGGGAGATGGGCGTGTCCAAACTCCCGGCGAGGCAACCAGCCTTACAAATATGTACACACCTAGCAATGAAGCTTCAAAATACACAAAGCAAACAAAACATCTGATAGAACTGAAAGGCAAAAAAGAAAATCCACAACAGAGGTTTCAATTTCAAATTGTTGAAAGATTTCAAAATAGACAAAAAATCTGTGAGGATGAAGACAGCATCACCAGTGAACAAGACCAACTCCATATTTATAGGACACTCCACCGCACAGAAGGGAACACACCTTTATTTACCAAGAACATCCACCAAGACAGACTGTATTCTGGGCCGTAAAACAAATCTTAGTAAATTTATAAGGATTAAAATCATACAAATTATTTGCTTGGACTACACTGGAGCTAAATTAGAAATCAGTAACAGAAATCCATCTACAAAATCATCAAATATTTAAAAGCTGTGTAACAACGCATTTCTAAACAACCTGTAGGTCAAAGGAGAAAGCAGAAAATGTTTCCAACTGAACGAAAATGCAGACACAATTCATCAGAGTCAAGGGATGCAGCTGAAGTGGGCCCTGGAGGGAAAGTTCCCACTAATGCTTCTTTTAGAAAAGAAACAGAACTAAAACTTCTTTTAGAAGAGAAGGAAGTTCTCCGAAAAAACCACCTAAACTTTCACCCTCAGAGACTGGAACAAAAAGAGCAACTCAAACCCAAGGTAAGCAAAATAAAGAAAATAGCAAAAATAAGAGAAAAAAACAAGTGAGGTAGAAAAAGAAAACAGAGAAAAATCCATGAGAGCAATGTTTGAGAATGCCCCTCCAGGAGGAAGACCCTCCCCAGTCCGGCTTGTCCATGGCGAGACCAGAAAGAGGACCTCTTGCAAACCAAAGCTAGCTCTCTGTGGGATCTGGCTGCCCAGGCTGGGGGTTAAGGGAGGCTCCTGGGCCCCCCTGACCTGGCCGAATAGTGCTCCTTCCTTTCTGGTGGAAGCTGAGGCCTGACTGGACGATGAGGAGAGCAGGTGGAGCTCTTGTCAGAGGACCTGGTCAGAGGACCTGGTCAGAGGACCTGGTCAGAGGACTCTGTCAGAGGACCTTGTCAGAGGACCTGGTCAGAGGATCTTGTCAGAAGACATGGTCAGAGGACCTTGTCAGAGGACCTTGTCAGAAGACCTGGTCAGAAGACCTGGTCAGAGGACCTTGTGAGAGGACCTGGTCAGAGGACCTGGTCAGAGGACCTTGTAAGAGGACCTGGTCAGAAGACCTGGTCAGAAGATCTGGTCAGAAGACCTGGTCAGAGGACCTTGTCAGAGGACCTGGTCAGAAGACCTGGTCAGAAGATCTGGTCAGAAGATCTGGTCCTGGTCAGAGGACCTGGTCAGAGGACCTGGTAAGCTGCTTTTGCACAGTCTCCCTGAGAGCTGCCCTCTGTCTGGACACTGTGCTTTGACTGTTTTTAGCATTTCCACTTTTAAGACACAGAAAAAATTGTATCCTGGTGATGGGCCAGGAGAGTCAGCCCTCCACCCCTTGACAGGGTCAGTGCCCCACCCCTGGGTGCTGGCTGAACTTCAGTGACTGTGCTTTGGGGTCCCACCCCTCAGTCCTGTGCCCAAGACATCTCCCTGCAGGTCCTGGGCTTGGGATCTGGCAGAGAGAGCTGCTCCTTCAGGGGCTCTTGGGAGGAGGGGCTGGGGCTGTCAGCCCACTCTGGCCGGCTGCGCTGTCCTCACCTACAGGGTTGCAGGCCCTGTTCGGGGCTGCGGCCTGACAGGGTGGCTGGGGCTGGGACTGGGGTCAAGTTGTGTCCAGGACATTTGAGGAGCTGTCCAGCAGAGTCACAGAGAAGCAGCCTGGGGGTCAGGAGACTCAGCTAGGGACACTTGGAGGTGCAGGGCAGAGGGCAGTGAAGGCCCAGGAGCCGTGACTGTCCTCGGGCTTTGCCTGGAGTCCTGCCACCCCCAGTCCCACGGCAGCCTGGCCCTCTCTGGATCCTGTGGGTTGGCTCCCACTTCTGGGCCTTTGCCCAGGGCCCACACACAGCCTTGCCCATTGTAGTGGGGAGACCCCATAAGCTCTGAGGCAGGAGCAAATGGCCTCAGCCTATTTCCATATACATACTGAAGAAGAAAGTAATTACAAATATAAACGTAGTAGTTATTAGTTATTCATAGGTGATCTTAATTCCTTTACTAATGCCTATCAGGTCGGAAGTGTGAACCTGGGGTGACATTGTGAAATGAATGACACTAAGGCAAGTTGCTCTAAGCCCTCTGTCACACCCGCACAAGGGCTGCTGGAGGGCACCTTGGCTGTGCGGCAGCGCCAGCGCCGGGAAAGTGCCCGCTGTTTAGCCAGCTAGGGAAGGAGACATCCAAGATGGCCGAGATGTCGCCTTCCTGGGGAAGTTGGGTAAAAACTCCACTTCTCCAGGCTCTTGTGGTGAGGCCTGACGCTGTCAGGAGGCCCACAGACATCTGGGGCTTAACTGTCCGTATGTGACACTGTGCTTCAGCAGTCACGTTCCATGTCCACTCTCATGTTCTGCTTCTGCACCTGGTTCTGTTCTGCTTCTGTTCCTTTTGTCTTAGAAAAGATAATCAGTAATCGTCATATAAATCCTAATGTTTCAGTTCTTTCTTGATAAGTATGGAAAAGGTGCCGATGCATTATGCTCCTTGCCTCACTTCGGGTGCCAGAAATTCCTGAGCCCCCACCTGAATGACACGCGATGTACTTGACCCTATCACTGCCACACACTATCCACCCTGCCCCCAGTGTCTGACCACCAAGGCCATGCCCTATCTACCCCACCCCCAGATTTGCAACTCAATAAAAGTGAAAGTGTCCTGTCTGGCATTCTGGGCCACTGCTGGTCTCCGCGATCTGGGTAGCAGTGGACCGCTGGGCCCAAACTCTCTTTTCTCTATCTCTGTGTCTTGTGTCTTTTATTTCTACAATTTCTCGTCTCCGCAGCACCCGGGAGCGGCTCACAGAGCCTTTAAGGCTGGACCCTGCAGCCCCTGCTGCCTCTGTTGTCCCTGTGCCGGCCGCCGCTTTGCGAAGTCTTCCCTGACCCACAACGGAACTCCCTCCCTCTGTCCTGGAGTTTGTGGCCACAGCCCCGGCTTCCTGACTTTCCAGGTTGGGAGTGGTGAGGGAGGTGCCATTCCCTCCTGCCTCCAGGCTGCCCTGGGCACAGAGCCTCCCTTAACGCCCAGCCTGGACAGCCAGATCCCACAAGGGCAGCCCTGGCCACCCCGTTCCTGAAGCGGCTGGCCCTGGCCCTGACGAGGATTCCTGCGGTCAGCCTGCAGGGAGGTGGGCAGGAGACGCTTTCCCTCGCCCAGCTTTGGTTTCCCCACACGGAAGTGGGGATGGGTGGTCTGCAGCCTGGGCGCTCCCACTCCTCTGCTGTCTGCCTGACTCCCATGCCCAGGTCCCTTCACACGCCCTGTCCTGGGCACTTGGGGACCTCCAGGCTCCTGTCGAGAGTGGGGTGGAAAAGGGCACAGATGGGGGCATGAGCGGCACTGGCCCGGGAGACGGAGGATTTTCCCTGTGCCCGTGCCCCAGCACCCGGCTCTCCGGTGGCCACCAGAGGAGGCTCTGACTCAGGCCTCACCCCAGGAGTGTGTGCAGGCCCTCCAGCATGGCAGCACTCAGGGGAGAAGGGACCCCTTCACCCCGGGTCATGCTCCTGAGATGGGTTCAAGAGCCTCCAGAGAGGCTGGCTTGGCACACCCCAGGCCCAGCCCCAGCCTCGGAGCCATGTGGGCACTGACTACTCACAGCCACCACCCAGGGCAAGTTCAGCTGCCTGGGCGGACCCCCATCCCTGGGAACCCAACACCCCCTTGGCCAGACCTCACCAGGGTGCAGTAGACTGGGCGGGGAGCATGACTCAGGGAGTGCGGGCCAGGCAGGGTCGCCCAGAGGCAGGGAGGGTTCCGAGCCCATTGCAGGGGTTCTGGCTGTATTTCCGGTACAAGGCTGTGGCGTGGAGTGAGAGGACTCCCCCAGCAGACGCCCCAGCAAGGAGCCTTTTCCCTCCTGGAGAGGGCCAGAGGCTCCCGAAGGCTGGCCCCGAGTCCCGGCAGGCTAAGTCTCAGGCCTCACTCAGGTCAGAGCAGAGCTCTGCCTTCCCCAGACCAGTTCCCTCGCAGGCCTGGCCTGGGAATCCATGGTGGCCGAGCCCCCTCTGGCCCTGGCTGGCCGATCATGGCATGGGTGGCGGCTGGTGAGGGGTCAGCGGTGCTCCCTGGCCCCGGGTCCAGGCACTCAGCTCTTTGTCCCTGGCACCCTGAGGCCAGCACTATCACCAACCCCAGTTCCAGCCGAGGGCAGGAGCACGAGGTGGGTCTGGGCCCCGGGAGCGCAGGAGGGAAAATGGGAAACGCCCGCAGCCCTGCGGTGGCCGGGAGGAGGGCTGAGGCTTCGCGGGAGGCCAGGGCCACCACTGACAGCCACGGGCGGCAGATGGGGTGCTGGCGGCCTCAGGTGGGTGCCCAGTGGAGGAAGACGGAGGCCCCGGGGGGCGGAGTGCTTTGCCTGGGGTCTCTGAGTCAGGGCAAGAAGTGACCCACCTCGGTCACCCTGGGGAGGTGGGGACTGGGTGTGGAGAGAGGGGATCCCAAGTGGGGACAGTGAAGCTCACCCAGACCCAGGCCTGGGTCACAGTGCCCTGGTTGACCACTGGTCAGGCAGCCCTCCAGGGTGGGGTTGCACCGTGTCCCTGGGTCCCAGGGGAGGCAGGGTGGACACATGTTAAGAGCAAGCCTCCCCACGTCACTCTCCACCTCCGACAACCATCCAGCACCCTGCTCGCCCCCAGGCCCTCGGCTGGAACTGGGGTTGGTGATGGTGCCAGGGACAAAGAGCTGAGTGCCTGGACCCGGGGCCAGGGAGCACTGCTGACCCCTCACCAGCCGCCACCCACGCCATGGTCGGCCAGCCAGGGCCAGAGGGGGCTCGGCCACCATGGATTCCCACGCCAGGCCTGGGAGGGAACTGGTCTGGGAAGGCGGAGTTCTGCTCTGACCTGAGTGAGGCCTGAGACTCGGGGCCAGCCTTCGGGAGCCTCTGGCCCTCTCCAGGAGGGAAAGAGCTCCTTGCTGGGGCGTCTGCTGGGGGAGTCCTCTCACTCCACGCCACAGCCTTGTACCGGAAATACAGCCAGAACCCCTGCAGCGGGCTCGGAACCCTCCCTGCCTCTGGGCGACCCCGCCTGGCCCGCACTCCCTGAGTCATGCTCCCCGCCCAGCCTACTGCACCCTGGTGAGGTCTGGCCAAGGGGCGTGTTGGGTTCCCAGGGATGGGGGTCCATGGGACTTTTCCTGGGCTGTGGCTATGGGACATGGCTCCAAGGCTGGGGTTGGGCTTAGGGTGCACCAAGCCAGCCTCTCTGGAGGCTCTTGAACCCTGGTGTCGGGGCATGGCCCAGGGCGAAGGGGTGAGGGGGCGCCTTCTCCCCTAGGTGCTGCATGCGGGAGAGGCCTACAAAACTCTGCCCTGTGCTCCTATGCAGGCCTCACCCCAGGGTGCCCTCCACCTCTGGGGCTTGGCTCCATGACTGGCCCCAGGGAACATGTGCTGGAGGCTCAGACCTGTGTGGCCTGATGCCCGCCACCAACCCCCTCTGTCCCAGAATAGCACACACAAAGACACCGGTTTAAATCCTTTATGTCCATGCAGAGATTTGAGTAGAAAAATAAACAGCAAAAAAACAGTTTGAAATGTGGTGATCGGTGGGGGGGTGCGGGGAGGCTCCCGTCCTCCACCCTCCACGCGGCAGGGGCTGCATTCTCTGCGGGGTCTGTGGGGCCTGCCCTGAGTCATCAGCACTCCATGCCCACCTGGACCTGGCCCCAGATTTTCGGGGAAGTCCCCAGCCTGGGGCTCCTGGCACCCCCATTGTGGCTGGGGAAGGGAGAAAGGGAAGGAAAGGCAGGAGGGGCATTCCCTGGGGGGAGGTCACAGGCCTGGGGCGAAGAGGAGGGCCAGGAGGCCCAGGGCCAGCCCCAGGCCGAGGGCGGGGCGGGTGGGCGCCGCGCTGTGCAACCGTTCATTGCACAGGTCCTCCTGGCAGCACTGGGTGGAGCCGGCGCCGCTGCTGACCTGGCCTTGCTGGGTATGGGTGGACATGCACGAGTCCATGCACTTCTTGTTCACCAGATTCCCGCTCAGAGGCTCCACTGGGCACAGGTGAGCATGGTCAGGCCCGGCGGCCGCCTCTACCCCCCACCCCCTGCCCACCTCCCTGCTGGCACCCCCATCAGCCAGGGATGTCCCCCACCCCCGGGGCGCCTGGACAGAGGCTGCTCACCCGTGATCACGGTCGTGCAGTATCGAGCGCTGGCCGGGCACTCCTTGGGCTCCTTGCAGTTGCTGGAGCTTGTGCACACATGGCAGCGGAGGGCAAGGGCTGTCGGGGGCGGGGCGGGGGACGGCCGAGCACGGGACTCAGTGAGGCCTGCTCCACCACCCGCGGAGACCCCTCCAGGACAGAGGCCTCCACTCTCCATGCTGCCCTTGCCCTGGGCCCCCAACCCCCGGCCCTGGGCCCTGTCGGGGCGAGTGCCCTGAATGCAGCCTCAGGGGACCTGTGCTCAGGCTGGGCTGGCTGGGAAGAAGTGTCCTGACCTGGCCCTGTCTAGGGTGTGCTGCCGGCCTTTCCTGCACGGCCTCAGGCAGCTCTGACTGTGCCGAGGGCAGCCTGCAGGACCCTGGTTGCTGTCCCCCACCCCGGTGGCTGTCCTCAGGGTAGACGGCCGTGTTTCTGAGGGCCTGACTGAGCCAGGGCCTGCCAGCTTGGCTGCTCTGAGCCTATGAGAAGAAGGGCTCGGTGGCCTTTGGGCTATCTTAGGCTGTGCTGGGGGAGACCTGGCGACTGGGTGGGGCTGGTGGCAGCCCTCCCAATGAGAAGCATCTCTAGACACCCCCTGCTCCGCTGACTCAGGGTCCGTGACTCCAGGAGTCAATTCTAAGATCCTCAGATTCTGAAACATTGTACACAGGGTACTCCGTTAGGTTAAGATGATGGCTCCCTGCTGTTTCAAAGGTGAAGAGTTTGGCACACACAGTGCGGGATTCTCTGTGCCTAGAGGTCGTCAGCTCCAGCCTCCTAGTATTTGGAGGCCAGAGTTGCGCACCCCCCCTCCCTTGGCTCAGCCCCTCACCTGGCCCCGCAGCCATGGCCAGGGCGGCGACGAGCAGCAGGATTGTCCTCATTGCTGGCACTGTCAGGGAGCAGTGTGGGTCCCTGCACGGCTGGGGCCTTATAGGCATGGGCTGGGCGGGGCTGAGCAGCCCGCCAGCCGGCGGGATCCGCAGGGCCCTGTGCAAGCATCGGCCCAGGACTGGCACCCGCCCCACCCTGTCTGGCCCACGCCCACCAGCCTGGCTGTCTCCGGGCGCTGCGCCTGCTGCCTCCCCAGGCAGGGGTCTGCCCCCACAGCGGGCCCAGTGGTTCGTTCCTTCCTGGCTTTGCTGTTCCTGCTTGGCCCAGTCCCCTCTGCCGCTCGCCTGTGCTGGGCAGCAGCCAGCTGTGGTGTGGAGGGACCCACAGAGACTTGCCTTGCCCCTGCCCTGGCCAGGCTGATGGTGAGTGGGAGCGAGAGAAGGAGGTCAGCCCTGGGCCCAGCCTCCCACCGCTGCTGCCACATGGCTGATGAACAGGCACCAAAAGGGCTGGGCCAGGGCAGGGCCTGCTGCAGGGAGGGTGGTCCTGGGCTGGGCTGAGACTCAGGCTCTGAGGAGCACCGTGCTTCCTGGGGCCAGTCAGGCCTGGGCTGGAGACCGACCATCTGCCCCTTCCTCCCCCATCTCTCCCTTGCTGAACCCCACATCACAATGCTGCAGATCCCAGTAAATGTCTCCTGAGAATGCTCCTGGCAGGGCTCTCCCTGACAGTCCCAGGACCTGGAGGACCTGCCCACAGGAGGGGCTGTCCGGTGGTGCCTTTGGAAACCAGGAGGGGTGCAGGCAGGAGCCCCTGGGGCAGCCCCACATTTGCATCTGGTGCCAGGCTGCTGGCTGGTGCCAGGCTTCCTCGAGTGAAGTTTCACTCTCCAAGGCAGGTGACCCAGAGGTCTATGCCCCCGCCCAGAGAGAAGACGTCTCCTCCAGCTCCAAGTCCCTGCGTCCATGGGGTGCAGTGAGAGGCATGGGTGGCTTTGGGGAAGGTGCTTCCAGGGGCTTGGGAAGCAGAGCTCAGGGCTTGGTGACAGGGTGGTGACTTGGTGGGCATGGCAGGTGGGGAGGGTGACTCACTGTGGCCAGGGGCATGAGAGCTGCTGGAAGAACAGGTTTGGGATCCCTGTTGGGCCTGGTGGCACTGGAGGGTCCAGAATGTCAGGTGGCCTGAGAGTGGGGTCTAAGTGTGGGGCAAGGGGGAGTGGGCTCCCCACGCCTGGGGCTGGAGGAGGAGGGCCCTGCACATCTAGCTCAGCCCCGTGGGATGCCTCAGGCGTCACTGTGGCTGCGTCCCTGCCAGGCATGGAAGCCACAGCAGGTTTCAGTTCTGGGGGAGGAAGGCCTCTGCCCTGATGGCGCTACTCACGAGGATGAGCTGCCCATGCCAGGTGGTCCTAGCAAAAGCATGAGCAGTGGCCCCACGCACGGTTCACCCTCAGGAGGCGTGAACAGCGGCCCCCCGCACGGTTCACCCTCAGGAGGCATGAACGGCGGCCCCACGCACGGTTCACCCTCAGGAGGCATGAACGGCGGCCCCACGCACGGTTCACCCTCAGGAGGCGTGAAGGGCGGCCCCACACATGGTTCACCCTCAGGAGGCATGAACAGCTTCACCCTCAGGAGGCATGAATAGTGGCCCCACGCGTGGTTCGCCCTCAGGAAGCGTGAACAGCAGCCCCACGCATGGTTCACCCTCAGGAAGCGTGAACAGCTTCACCCTCAGGAGGCATGAACAGCGGCCCCATGCACCATTTACTTTCAGGAGAAAGTGTGTGATTCTGATGCCAGGAGCCCTTGGACAGCGGGGAGCTTATGGGCACAGTGCAGTCAGGGAGGGCTTCTTGTAGGCAGTGACCTGACTAGAGCCTCAGAGCCAGGGGTTGGAATGGGGAGAAGAGCCATTGTGGTCCCTCATGCCAGTCCTCGCCCGGTGCCTGTTTGCTGGTGAGGAAATGAAGGTCAGAGAGTGCCAGGCAGGTACGGGCATGCCCCTGAGTGGGGCAGAACCTGGTGGGGTCTCAGGCACTTCTCACCCTCACCGCCGGCCCTTCCCCTCCCCCCTCTTCTGTCCTCTAGCACCTGGGCCCTCTCCCCACTCCGCCCCTCCCATTCACCCCTTGGAGCTGGGGCCCCGGACCTGGTGGCTGGTACCATCAGGCTGTTGGCAGCAGGAACGACACCTGAGATTGGCGATGAAGGAAACTGGGGCAGGGAAAACCACCGCTCCGCCCCCTCATCCCTGCAGGCTGCACCCTGAACCCAGAAGCCCAGCACGGGAGCAAGCCCAGCGTGGGGACAAGCCCAGGCCTCTCTCTGGAGCAGAAGTTCCTTGCCTGTGACCCTTCCCCCAGCTTCTGCCCCCTCTACCTCGTGCTGGGCTCCTAGGACCACGCAAGGGTATGGCGGCCCAGAGAGGGAAGCGCCTGGCTCAGGGCCACATAGCCCGCTACTCCAGCCTTCCAGGACAGCAGTCCCCGGCCCTGTCCTGAGTGGGTACCCCGTAGACAAGGCAGCGCCCTGGGCTGGAGGAGCTGGGAAGCACCAGGGCACAGGGAGGGGCTTCTTCAGCCTCAGGCTGTCACCTGGGCAAGCAGGAGTCCCAGCCACACCCCAGGGGCTCCAAAATGCATCCCTCTGCCTTGAGGCACTTCATTCATTCATTCATCCATTCAGCAACATTTTATAAGGACCGGCCATATGCAAGACACGTTGGGTGTAATGGAGACCAAGAGAGGAGAGGGACAGGGCCAGTTCGAAGGCCCCTCGACCAGTGGGGAGTGGGAACAGACCCTTGCTGGCTCTGTGGGACCCACAGCAGGGTGTGATGAGGTGGAGGCTGAGGGTCTGGGGCTGAGAGGCCGAGGGAGGACTGACCTGGGAGCAGCTGTCTGAGCAGGGACCTGAAGGGCATGTGGCCATCCCCTGGTGAGCAGGTGGCTGTTGGGCAAGGGTTTGGGGACGCAGGTGCCAGGCCCCTTCTCTTCCTCTTTCCCCCGGATGGGGGCAGGTGGCTGCCTGGAGCAGAGCGGCTGAGTGGTGTGGTGTCTTTCTAGAGGCTTCCCTGCTCCTCGCAGCCCCTCACTTGCACAGATGGAGCCTCGGACAGCAAGGGCCCAGCCTTGCCCAGCAACACCCTGTGAGCGGGAGCCACTGCTGGGCTGTGCTTCTGGGCCTGGGCCCTTCCCCCTCACTCCGAGGCCTCCCCAGCCCTCCCCCAGTGCCAGAGTCACCTTTACACAGTCCCAGGCACGGCCCCTTCCACCTGCTTCTCAGGCCACGCCTGGCTCTGCCCCAGTCTTAGGTCAGCCCCTGGGACCCTGGCTACCAGCCACTCCTCCGGGGTACAGCTAGTGTCCATGGACCAGGCCACAGGCCAGGGCTGGAGTCCGGCTCTGCCCCTCCACACAGGCCCCTCATCCTTGCTGGGCCTGTCTTTCCTGCACCGCCAGGGTGGCAATCCAGGGAGCAGTTTTGTGCCTGGAGAAACCCTTCCCTGCCTTGGGGCACAGCCTGTTCCCAGCAAGTGTTGGACTGGGGCCTTTGTTTCTAAGGCCCAGAGAAACAAGCCTGTTCTCAGGTGTGGCTGGTGGTGCCCACAGCTGGTGGTGCCCACAGGCAGGGCTGGTGCCTTCCCTGGGAGAGATGACATGTCAGCACCTAGGACCAGCAGGGCCCCTGCAAGGCACTGGCATTCACAGGGCTAGGCAAGGGTGCCCAGTGCTGAAGTCTGGGTGATGACAAAGAATCCCTCAGGGTGTGAACTGTGTCAAGCCTGAGGTGGGGGAGAGAGCTTGCAGAGGGCTGTAGCCATGGAGCCACAGAGCTACGGAGCCACGGAGCCACAGAGCCACAGCGCAAACAGCCGCGGGGACCTCAGAGCCCCAAGACTGCATGCCCTTAGCCGGGGCTCGCAGAACACAGAACCCTAGAATTGCAAGACCCAAGGAACCTGGGTGAGAATCAGGTGTCCTGGACGGGGGTTATTTTCACACAGTAGGACGTGCTTCCACCAGGGCTCTAGGGAAGCACAGAGGGTTTGTGTTAATGCTCAACTCCTGGGTTCTCCCCTCTGCTGGACCACAGCTCACTCACCTCCCTGTTGTGGCCTGGAGCTTGTGGCTGCCAACCCTTAGCTCCATGAGGTAGGTTCAAGGCTGGTGAACACAGGGCCCACCTCACTTTCCTCCCTCACTCCCCTGCCTTCATTCGCTCCCAATACCTACCCGTTCATCCATCCTCTATCGTCCACCCATCCTCCATCCATCTGTCCACTCATTCTCCACTCTCTTGTCTATTCTCCATCCTCTATTTATCCCTTATCCATCAATCAATCTACCATCTGCCCACCCATCCATTCATTCACTTATCCATTCTTCATCCATCCATCCTCCATCCACTCATCATCCATCCTCCATCCACCCAGTCATCCATCCATCAATCTACCATTTGTCCACCCATCCATCTACCTCCCGTCCATCCATCCTCCATCCACCCATCCTCCATCCACCCAGTCATCCATCCATCAATCTACCATTTGTCCACCCAACCAACCACTCATCTATCCATCCATCATCCATCCATCCACTCATTCATCCGCCTCCTGTCCATCCATCCTCCATCCATCCACCCGCTCACCCATCCATCCTTCATGCATTCATCCTCCATCCATCCATCCATCCATCCATTCATCTATCCATCATCCATCCACTCATCCATCATCCAGCCAGCCATCATTCACCATTGACCCATCCACTCATGCATTCATTCTCCATCCATCCATTCACTCACTCTTCCTCCATGGTCCATCCATCCATCCATCCTCCTTTCATCCATCCATCCATTCGCTCTCCATCTATCCATCCTGCCCCCTCTGGGCAAGTGGGTCAGACCTTTGACCACCTAGGGAGACACGGGATGAATACAGTGCTGACGGCACAATGCGACCTTCCCCTTAGTCATAAGGAAAATCCCCGAGATATTGAGCTCATCCTTCCAGAGGGTCTTCTGGTAGGTGGGCCGCTTCACTCCTGCTCTCCTGTCCTCAGGATGGGTATTTTTCTTCTTACTCTGCCTGTGGCCCTCCCTTGCCCTGAGGGAGTTCCTATCCCACCAAGGGACTCTCCACCATGAGTCAGTGCAGACCTACTCCCTCCAGGGAAATCCTAGCAGGACCTCGACTGGCCTGCAGCGCTTCTTAGGCAATGTCCCCAGCTCAATGTTCCCAGCAGTGAGCACTGCCCTTATACCACTTACGTGTCCTCCAGGAGTCCGTTACGATGCCATCTCTCTGTCTCTCTCCCCACTCTTCCTTTTCTATTCACCCACACCTGCGCCTGACAAAACAGTAATTCTCACAGGCTGCGGAGTCCCCCTGGCAAGGGTTCCGAGGCCTTCGGGTCTGCAGTGGGGCAGTTGCAGCTCTGGGGATGGCAACACCCAGCCTGTAGACACATGTTTTTACAGATTAGAGGATCACTTAGGGGGCCAGAGGGGACATCATTGATCCGAGATATCATTGGTCCTGGCCCTATGAAGGAAGAAGTGTCTTCCATGACCGCACCCCTGTTGTCGGTCTGCTGCGGGCACCAGCACCTCCACAGGGTGCGTGAGCTGTCCCCACATGATCTGGGTGGAGGAGGCTTGTCTCTGCTCCTCCTGGGATCAGGTGGCAGCTGAGCTTTGAGGCTGGAATGGCCAGCATGGCTGCTCCCTGCTCAGCCCGGAGGCCCTGAGGGCCCCACGTGGATGCTGGGTCTTGGGCAGGGGCCTGGGGCGGGCTTTCCCTGCAGGAGATGCGCGTGTTGCTGTAGTCCTCACTGGGTACCAGGACAGGCCTCCCGGGGAGGGAGGGGAGGCCCATGCCACGGAACTCACTGGGATCCTAGGGGCTTAAGGGACCAAGAGGGTGTGATATAAGAAGGGAAGCGGCAGGTCCTTGCGGAGCAGGACATGCTGGGTTGAAGGAACATGGAAGCCCAGGTGCCCCGGAGCCCATGCAGCTGTGCCCAGAGCAGCTCTGACCACCAGCCCAGGTCTCCAGGAGCCAGGTCGGCATGGAAGGGACCTGAGAAAGCCTTACCCACCTTCACTGCAGAGCTGGCCCTGCTGACAGCAGGCCTAACCACAGGGCTGGCCCTGGTTCCACTCGCACATCTCAGCCTGAGCCCTGCAGAGCCTGGTGGCCTCTCCTCCCTGATCCCTACCTCCCTCGGGCATTTCAGGGATAACTCCTCCCAACCCAGCCAGCCCCACCTCTCCCCCAGATGGCTTCTCCTCAAACCGGCAGCGGCCATGCAGGGCCCCCGGAGCCTGCATCTCCACCCTCCCTCTGCCTCCGCTGGCGCCAGTCCGGCCCTGCCCCGTGACCGTCGGCCCCCACTCCTTACCCTGCACTTGGGTTGGATGCAGTCCCTCCCCTGGTGACCCCTTGGTGCTCCCAGCACTCTTAGCCTCCCAGTCCTGCTCCTGGGCCTTGACTGTGTGCTCTGCCCATCCCAGGGGCCAGGCACCCCCTTCCCTTCCTGTGTCCCCGGGTCTCCTCTTGGCCGTCAAGCCCTTTCCTACCTCCAGGCCTCTGCACGTTGTCCCCATTGTCAGAGACACGGGTGCCTTCCAGAGGGTCCCAGCCCCACCCCTGAGCCTCCTGCCTCCCTCTCGCCTCAGCCAGGTGCTGCAGCCCACGTGAGCTCGTCACTTTGCCTGCTGTGCCCAGTGTCACCTGCCTCGACGGCAGGGACAGTCTTTCATGGGGGCATCTAAAAACTATGATCCCTGGTGTGGAGGAGGTGCCCTCCAGAGCTGGTGACTGAATGGTGGGGGAGAAGGAACGCCCAGGCGTCCTGCCGAGCACTTGCCAACCCAGGAGTGGGGTTGGGGGCCCACAGCCCCCAGTGCCCCAGCTCTTCCCCTGTGGCGAGGGGCTATGGACAGCTTTGCGTGGGAACAGCTCCTTGCCGTGCCCCGGCTCCTACACACAGGAGCTCCTGCAGGCAGAGGCTGTGTTCTGTGTTCTGTGTTCTGTTGGGACCTGCAAGGGTGGGGACGGCCCTGGGTGGTGAGCCTGAGTCAGGCTTCCTGGGAAGGTTCCTCAGGCAGGAGTCTGGATTCCCACCTTCCTTGCGAAAAGAAAACTCCAGCTTTGCTCTCAGGATAGCTGAGAGCACCTGACCCCACACCAGCCTCCCCAGATCCCTGGAGCCCAGCAGACAGGGCCCTGTGGGAAGCTGTGCCGGGGAGTCCGAGGGAATCCTGACAGCCTGGCTGCTGGGGGGTTCGCTTAGCTCCCCTCAACAGGCTCGGCCCTCTGTTGGCCTCCAGGCAGCTCAAGGTGCGACGATGGGGAAGAAGCAGGGTGAGGCAACGGGAGCTTCTCCGCGGACCCCGGCTCCCTGCTGCTGGGTGTTTGGTGGCACTGCGCCCTGCAGCAGCGCTTCTTCAGCACCGGCTCAGAAGACCAGTGGCAGGTTGGGTGGGAGCCATCAGGGTGTTTGGGGCACTCAGATGGGGCAGCGGCCCCAGAGGCCCCAGGAAGCGCTGGGCAGGCCAAGGGCACTGCTGGGAGCCTTCTCTCTGGAGCAAGAGTCCAGTGGGAGGAGGCAGCCCTGGGCCAGGGAGACTGGGGGAACATCCTGCCAAGCTCACTGCGTGGAGGCCTGGCAGGTGTGGAGGGTGGAGGCCGAGGGCCGCAGAGAGGCTGGGCATCAGGCCTGCACACCTGCCTGCTCAGATTCCCACAGCCGTCGAGGGAGGCTCCCAGCCCGTAGGATGGTTACTGACTCAGGCACCTGGGCTGTGGCAGCTGGCTCTGCCAGGCAGGAGGCCTCTGCCACTCACCGGGCCTGGCAGCTTGTGCCCGTCACCTGGGGAAGGGAGATGAGGGATAAAGAAGTCGGGGAAGGGAAAAGACATTTCTTCCTGGCTTCCAAGCTTGAAAGGGCAGAACAGCGGGGCGAGGACTCTGGACCTGGAGAGAGGAGGCCCCTGGGCCAGGGAAGGGCCCCTCATGCCAAGGGAGCAGAGAAACCCTGAGAGCACCGTGGGTGCCAGGACCTGGGGGGCTTCCTGAGGAAGGGCCCTGCGTCTGTCCCCATAGCCACACGCTGGGCAGGGTGTGGCTCTGGCCCTGCCACCCTGGAACAGCCCTGGGAGGAGACGTGGCCTTGAGAGGCCTGTCCAGGGTGGTGGAAGAGTCCTGTGCCCCCCACCGGAGACAGAGGGCTGGGGGGTGTGGGGCACCCTGCAGGGCTGAGGGCCAAGTGCACAGGATCCCGGCCTCTGGTAGGGCTGCGTGGACAAGGGGCACCAGGGCTCAGAGGGCTCCCAGCAGACACCACGCAACCCCGAACACCCTGACTGCACGTGTTTCTGCCTTGATGGTCAAGCAGGGCTCAGGGTGGACTCAGGACCCCCAGGTAACAAACCAGAAGCATTTCTCCCACACCTGGGCCTGAGCACCAAAAATTCTACCCTCCCCTCTGTAAAGCGCCCAGGGCCCACCTCTAATTGCCAGGGCCTTCCCTTTTCCCAGGTGCAGCTGGCTACGGATGAGGAACATGCCCTGGACCAGGCACCTCTGAGAGTGAGAACACACAGAACTGGCAGCTTTATTCTGAGGGGGCATTGCAGGGGTCCCTGCCTGGAGGGCCAGGATGAGCCCTCCACACCCAGTGAGAATGGACACCCCCAATTCCAGTGCCCGACACCTAGCCCCAAGGTGACTCTCCACCCCCACAGTGGGCAGCCAGGGGACCATTTAAAAGGCCAGTCTTCACCTGGATGGGGCTGAGAAGGTCCGTGGGGTGGGGACACTGACCAGCAGACTGAGCCCCCAGTGAGAGGCCTGGAGACAGGTCCCTCGTCAGGGTACCTGCTGCAAGGGCACCCTGGGCAGGTTTGTGATGGATGGGGGGAGGGAGGGAAGGAGGGATGGGGGGCTGGGCAGCTGGCGGGGAGGACAGAGTTGGAGGGATGCAAGCCCAAACCCCTGAGCCGTGTCCTTTCTTCCAGGGCCACTGTGGGCAGAAGAGGAGGCCGAGGGGTCTGACAGGCATAGAGCTCCAGCCCCTCAGCCCCTGGCCTCTGAAACAGTGGTAGAGGGTGCTGGAGAGAACTGGGGGGCTCTTCCCACTCGTGGCTGGCCAGGGTTCCCAGGACCCCAGCAAAGGGCCGAGGGTCTCCTGCAGGTGTGGGTCTTGGAGCGGGCATCTTCTCTGGGGCACCCACCAGCGACTCCCTGAGGCAGGGGTGGAGCTCCCTCACCAGGGCCAGAGCCCTTGGGGGTGGGCTCCTTTACTCTCCCCAGGGCCAGGGAGGGGCTAGGTGTGGCCTGGGCAAGCAGGGAGGGACGTGGCCGCTGAGACAGGGACCCTGCTGCCTTGGGTGGGGTGTGTGGGAGCTGGCAAGGCTGCAGGGGCTGTGCGGAGAACTCCAGGCCAGGGCCTCAGCAAGGCGCCCGGAGCAGGGCCCACAGCAGGCTGGCTGCGGTGCTGGCCCACAGGGCCCCGGGGCTGCCCCCCAGGCCCGAGGCTGCGCTGCGGTTGCACTGGCTGCCCTGGCAGCAGGACACGGAGAGGGCGCGGCCGTCGGAGGACACGGTGCTGTTGGGGCATGTCGGGGAGCAGGACTTCATGACCAGGATGCCGCCGGGACTGGCTGCGGAGAGAGAAGGAGCTCTGTGGGTGCCCTGCATCCTGGGCAAGCTGCAGGGCCCCGGGGAGCCCGAAGCCTGGGACCCATCGGCACCACGGGCACAGCCTGCACTGGGAGGCCCTGAGGGGGCCCCTGCCTGGGGGGCTGGGGGTGGTGGCTTGGAGGAGCGGGTTTCAGAGAGCCTTCTGCTGTGGGCGAGGTCCTTCCTCTGGCCCAAGGGGACGTGTCTTCCCTCAGACCAGGCTCCTCCATCACATCTGGGGCAACCCACTCCCTCCCCAGTGTCTCATTCCAGAATTTCAGGGGGCCCAGGTCCCGATCTCGTCCAAGTCGGGAAATGGTGGTGGATGAGGATGGGGCAGGCTGCTCAGCTGCGTGGAAAACCTCATGTCCTGCACGGAGAGGGAGGCAGGGTCTGCGGGGCCCTGGGGGCAGGTGAGGGGGAACGGGCAGGGTCTGCGGGGCCCTGGGGGCAGGTGAGGGGGAACGGGCAGGGTCTGCGGGGCCCTGGGGGCAGGTGAGGGGGAGTGGGCATGGTCTGCGGGGCCCTGGGGAGCAGGTGAGGGGGAGCAGGCTCTTGGCCTCAGGCAGCACTGCTGTTGGTGTGAGACTCTCTGGCTTCTGCGCCCCCTCTGTGGGGGCCACTTAGAGCCCAGCAGCCTTGGGTAAAGGGGCGATGCTCCCCGACCCCGCACTGCTCAGAACATTCTGGAAGCTGTGACCCTGACCCAACAGGCCTCTTGTTGAAAGCTGGGCCAGAAACAGTGCAGTGGGGACGGAGACTGCTCTCTGGCGAGGCTGGCTGGGTCTGCATCTCTGCTTCCTCATCTGCGTGGTTATGGGTTAAAGGAATGAATTCCCGTGCAGCAGTGGGGCTGCACAGCCAGTGCCAAGCACACAGCGGTCAGAGCTGCATGTAGCTGGTAGCAGGGTTTAGCGCCACGTTCTGTCCAGCCCTTTCCTGGCCCTGGCAAGGCAGAGTCAGGGCTGCTGCCGGGTCTGGATGAGAGGAAGCTGCTCCTGGATTGCGTAGAGCATCAGAGGCGGCAGGGCTTCACCTGGGGACCCCGTGCCCCTTGCCCAGTGGTCAGTTCTTTAACTAAGTCCCATGGTCACTGAACCTACACTCCGTTCTTAAGGGAGGAGCTTCGTGTTTATGGGTAAAATGGAGCAGAGGCAGCGTCAGCTGGCGCCGTCTCTGAGTAATCGCTGGGGAGCCCTGGGGCGGGCCGAGCCGCCCGTCACTGGCCAGATGGTTTGGAGAGAGAAGGCCCCCGGCTCCAGGCAGAGTGAAGCCACGTCAGAGCGTGGGCCCTGGGCTCCCACTTCCTCGCACGCGAAATGGGGACATTGAGCTGGGCTGCTGGGGAGCGACTCAGAAGTCAGACCCAGCCACTCGGGGCCTGGGCTCTGCAGGGTGGGTAGTGGCACCCGGTACTGTTGCACTCAGGGGCCCTTCCCCTTTTGCCCCAGGACCCTCAGGGGGCCAGGCAGTCCCGCTCCTCCGCCAGCACAGAGTCACCAGAGTCACTGGCTGAAGTCACTGTGGTGGGTACGGAGGCACAGGGTATGTTCCTCTGCCCACCCCTGCCTGGACGTGTGTCTGCCAGAGGCCTTCAGACCCTGATACGTGCTCAGGATGCCTTCTGTCCCTGGTGGCCTCCCGGCTACCCACCCCATATGTCAGTTCTGCCATCATCCCTGCCATCCCTGCCATCCCTGGCAGAACTGACATATGGGGTGGGGAGCCGGGAGGGCAGCATGTTACCCCGTGTCAGGCTTGGCTGTGACTCCTGACGGCCTTGGAGGACGGGCCCTGGGGATCTCCATCAGGAAGTGCTGCCCAGCCAGCCAGACAGATGGACAGACAGAAGCAGGCACAGTGAGGGGCCAGCTGGGGGGGGCAGGGGAGAGACAGCACCCTGGGGAGTACAGGAGGAGCACAGAGGGCGCACCCTGCCTCTGTGCAAGCCTCAGGTAAGAACTGAGGCTTCTAGCAAGGGGCGCCCCAGGGAGAAGAGTACCCGGCCCCTCGCCGGCTGGCTTTGCCTGCTGCCTGGTGGGCTATTGGTTCCTGACCACCCCCCGCAGCTGGCCCTTCATGGGGTGAGGCTCCAGCCTCCCTGCTCCTGCCTGGTGCCCACTGCAGTGTGGGGCCCCCATGAGGCGCGTGGTGGGCAGCTGTCGGGGCTGGAGGCGAGAGAAACTTCTCACCATGCCACCCCCTGCGTCAGGTGTGGCCAGAGTGGGGTGGAGGTGTCCCCGAGCCTTTCAGAACGACAGACAGTGTCTCTGGGCCAGGCTGTGCACCTTGGCACCCCAGGCAGGACGCTGTGTGTTCCTGAAAATGGGTGGCTCCAAGTGCAACAAGGAGGGGACTTTGTCATGACTGGGATCTGTAGGAAACTGGCCCAGAGGATGGGTCCCCAGGGCCATGCAGGGAGGCTGCCTAACAGCCCTGCCTGGCACAGAACAGGGAGCCTGGGGGAGCCGCACAAGAACCACACAGCCAGCGTTTATGGGCTAGAGACCCCACAGACATGATCCCGATGGCTACAGAGACCGCCAGCAGGGAGATCCCTCATCCCCTTCCCAGACATGGACCCGAGGCTCAGGGACGATTCCTCCAGGATCTCCCAGGTCATATGTGGCCGTCCTGGGTCTGAGCCCAGCAGTCTGCCCCTCCACCATCTCCCTGGCCTCGATCCTTCTCAGGGGAAGGACCTTCCTCAGCTCAGGGTCACCCCGCTGGCCCCACTGCCCCTTCCCAGTTTCACACTCTCAGGGTCCCCCCACCCCACTGCCCTTTCCCAGCTTCACACTCTCAGGGTCCCCCCCCCCCCCTGCCCTTTCCCAGCTTCACACTCTCAGGGTCCCCCCACCCCACTGCCCTTCCCAGCTTCACACTCTCAGGGTCCCCCC